>NC_092364.1:15616526-15985223 GCF_030848805.1 Temnothorax longispinosus
CAACTGCCATATATAGAAAACAATAAAAAAAAAATTCTATTAAAACTAATCGTGTTTTTGGTCCGTGCTTTTCACAAGTGACTTAATAAATATTACCAATGGAAGATTAATGTAGACTTTTTGATATATTCCACATACCTTGAAAATGAAAACCAAACAGCGTTTTACGAAGCAATGTGTATCGAATGTTATGAAAATGTTATGAATAAGAACATATCGTTTTCCATGAAATGTTTCGGATATTATTGTTCTTTATATAAAATTTCTTTTTGTTTAAATACGGATATTCACTGAATGAACGTATATGAGCATCAATCAGATATTATCCTATGCCTATACTATCGTTTTCTATCTAGTTTTCAAAAGTAATCCTATCGTTCTCTATGTGAAATATCTTTCATTTCTATTACGGATACTCGCTGATCGAACGTGTATGCGAATCAATCAGACACTACTCTACGCTTATTTTATCGTTTTCTATCGAGCCTTCAACACAATCCTATCGTTTTCTATGTGAAATATCTTTCATTTCTATTACGGATACTCGCTGATCGAACGTGTATGCGAATCAATCAGACACTATCCTATGCCCCCACTATCGTTTTCTATCGAGCCTTCAACACAATCCTATCGTTCTCTATGTGAAATATCTTTCATTTCCATTACGGATACTCGCTGATCGAACGTGTATGCGAATCAATCAGACACTACCCTAGGCCCCCACTATCGATTTCTATCCAGTCTTCAACAAAATCCTATCGTTCTCTATGTGAAATATCTTTCATTTCCATTACGGATACTCGCTGATCAAACGTGTATGCGAATCAATCAGAGACTACTCTACGCTTATTTTATCGTTTTCTATCGAGCCTTCAACACAATCCTATCGTTTTCTATGTGAAATATCTTTCATTTCTATTACGGATACTCGCTGATCGAACGTGTATGCGAATCAATCAGACACTATCCTATGCCCCCACTATCGTTTTCTATCGAGCCTTCAACACAATCCTATCGTTCTCTATGTGAAATATCTTTCATTTCCATTACGGATACTTGCTGATCGAACGTGTATGCGAATCAATCAGACACTACCCTATGCCCCCACTATCGTTTTCTATCCAGTCTTCAACAAAATCCTATCGTTCTCTATGTGAAACATCTTTCATTTTTATTACGGATACTCGCTGATCGAACGTGTATGCGAATCAATCAGAGACTATGCTTATTTTATCGTTTTCTATCGAGCCTTCAACACAATCCTATCGTTCTCTATGTGAAATATCTTTCATTTCCATTACAGATACTCGCTGATCGAACATGTATGCGAATCAATCAGACACTATCCTATGCCGCCACTATCGTTTTCTATCGAGCCTTCAACACAATCCTATCGTTCTCTATGTGAAATATCTTTCATTTCCATTACGGATACTCGCTGATCGAACGTGTATGCAAATCAATCAGACACTACCCTATGCCCCCACTATCGTTTTCTATCCAGTCTTCAACAAAATCCTATCGTTCTCTATGTGAAACATCTTTCATTTTCATTACGGATACTCGCTGATCGAACGTGTATGCGAATCAATCAGAGACTATGCATATTTTATCGTTTTCTATCGAGCCTTCAACACAATCCTATCGTTCTCTATGTGAAATATCTTTCATTTCCATTACAGATACTCGCTGATCGAACATGTATGCGAATCAATCAGACACTACCCTATGCCCCCACTATCGTTTTCTATCCAGTCTTCAACAAAATCCTATCGTTCTCTATGTGAAACATCTTTCATTTTCATTACGGATACTCGCTGATCGAACGTGTATGCGAATCAATCAGAGACTATGCTTATTTTATCGTTTTCTATCGAGCCTTCAACACAATCCTATCGTTTTCTATGTGAAACATCTTTCATTTTCATTACGAATACTCGCTGATCGAACGTGTATGCGAATCAATCAGACACTACTCTATGTCCACACTATCTTTTCCTATCTAGTCTTCAAAAGTAATCCTATCGTTCTCTATGTGAAATATCTTTTCTTTCCATTACTGATACTCGCTGCTCGAACGTGTATGCGAATCAATCAGGCACTACCTAATGCTTGTTCTGTTTTCTATCGAGCCGGTAACATCCTATCGTTCTCTATGCGAAATGGGTGTTTGTTCCATTACGGTTACTCACAGCACAAATTTATATGCGAATCAGACACTACTCTATGTCCACACTATCTTTTTCTATCTAGTCTTCAAAAGTAATCCTATCGTTCTCTATGTAAAATATCTTTTCTTTCCATTACTGATACTCGCTGCTCGAACGTATATGCGAATCAAACACTACCTAATGCTTGTTCTATATTTTTCTATCGAATCATCAACATGATCCTATCGTGCTCTATACAAAATAGGTTTCTGTTCCATTACGGATATTCACTGATTAAATGTGTATGCGAATCAATTAGACAGTATACTGTCTAATTAATTCGCACACACGTTTGTTCAGGCAGTAATGGAACGGTAACACAATTCGCATAGAAAATCATAAAATTATATTAAAGGCTTAATAGAAAACGGTAGAATAAGCATAACATATATGTTATGCTTATTCTACCGTTTTCTATTAAGCCTTTAATATAATTTTATGATTTTCTATGCGAAATGTGTTACCGTTCCATTACTGCCTGAACAAACGTGTGTGCGAATTAATTAAAAGTGTCTAAAAAAAAAATACTCAAGTACGATCTCTGTGTGCTTCCCAAATCACCTAAAATAAACTTCTATCTAAAATATTTGTAAATCCTAAATTTGTAATTCTTAAAATATCTGTAAAACGGAAAAATATTTTAAAATTATTTCCTGAAAGATTTTATAATTAAAAAAAAATTTGTGAAACATTTGTGATTACTACAGAATTATTTTAACCCTTTGTAACTCATGGTATCAAAAATAAAAAAACCATTTAACATTAAACATTAAACATTAAATTCATGATTTAGAACTTAGAAAGAAGTAGATTAAAAAATGCGGTAATAAATGAAAACAAGACGGACACGTACATGCACCATTTATTGCCAAGGCTTATTTAACCCCCCAAAATTAGTAATGCAAAATACAATCACTGTATGCGGTGCTGTTCTAATAGGAGAAATGACAGGTTTTGAAGACATTAAAAGTTTGGTGAAAGAAACACTTGGTTTCGAATATGATCAAGATATCGTTCGAATATATAACAGATGTATATATAGAGGTACAATTTTTCACAGCACAATGTATGAACGGCCCAAAAGAAGCAATGATACTGTCGTTCAACTTCAATCGTCTACTATAGTTGAAATATCGAATTTCATATATTTCAAAGATGAATGTTACATAACAGTCAATGAATATAGTGTACAGCCGATATTTAACTTCAATCATATTATGCGCGTGCAAAATAATAGGAATTCACAACGAAGCTTAAAGGTTGTACCTCTAAACAGTATTAAATGTAAAATAGTTTACGTAGATGTTATTGATCATGTATATGTCTGTACTCTTCCAAATGCTGTTGAAATCCAATAAATAATACTATAAATTCGAGAACGCTTCCGATATTCTCCCATCTTGTAAAAATAAGTAAATCGAAGAAGTGTATCGATGAAAAAAATCGCAAAAGTTTCCAAAAATACATTTTAAAAAGGAAAGACAGTGTTTCAAGAATAGATTTTTAAATCTGTCTTACCTTTTTGAAACGCATTTTTGAACATTTTGCTACGATTTTCTTCACCTAGACACTTTACACGAGAGAATCGCATCTTATGAAGATATAAAATATATGAAAAAACTAAAAAACAAATTTCGCAGATTACTAACAAAACAAATTTTTTTTTTGAACATTATAGTATGTACTTTTGGTTACATAAAAATAAGAGTAAAGTTTTTGAAAAAGCATAACATTTTAAGAATGGTACTTATTCCTAATGCAATAACATATAAAAATACTACTTCTAAGAACACATAGAATATAGAAAAAGTGCATGGTAAATATAGGGAACGATAGACTTTATCGTGAAGTTGAGATCCGTTCACATAGGTGCCAGTGTTCAATAACTGTGCTCTCATCGAATGTAATAAATAATCGTTCCGGAAACCTTTATATAGTAGAAACTATTAAAGGTATTATCATAGCATTTTCCGGATAGAAAACAATAGAACCTCTATAGGTCGACTCGTATATAAATATAGTAAAATAGAATATAGTATATGTGTATAATAAGTCTCATATAGGGAACGATTAGACTTTATCGTGAAGTTGTGATTCGTTTACATAGGTACCAATGTTCAACTGTGCTCTCATCGAATGTAATAGGTAATCGTTCCGGAAACCGTTAAAGAAATCATGATAGCATTTTCCGAATAGAAAACAATAGAAACTCTGTAGGTCGACTCGTATATAAATATAGTAAAATAGAATATAGTATATGTGTATAATAAGTCTCATATAGGGAACGATAGACTTTATCGTGAAGTTGTGATTCGTTTACATAGGTACCAATGTTCAACTGCATGTGCTCTTATCGAATGTAATAGGTAATCGTTCCGGAAAACGTTAAAGAAATCATGGTAGCATTTTCCGAATAGAAAACGATAGAACCTCTGTAGGTCGACTCGTATATAAATATAGTAAAATGGAATACAGTAGATGTGTATAATAAGTCTCATATAGGGAACGATAGACTTTATCGTGCAGTTGAGATTCGTTCACATAGGTACTAAGGTTCAACTGTGCTCTCATCGAATGTAATAGGTAATCGTTCCGGAAAACGTTAAAGAAATCATGGTAGCATTTTCCGAATAGAAAACGATAGAAACTCTGTAGGTCGACTCGTATATAAATATAGTAAAATAGAATATAGTATATGTGTATAATAAGTCTCATATAGGGAACGATAGACTTTATCGTGAAGTTGTGATTCGTTTACATAGGTACCAATGTTCAACTGTGCTCTCATCGAATGTAATAGGTAATCGTTTCGGAAACCGTTAAAGAAATCATGATAGCATTTTCCGAATAGAAAACGATAGAACCTCTGTAGGTCGACTCGTATATAAATATAGTAAAATGGAATACAGTATATGTGTATAATAAGTCTCATATAGGGAACGATAGACTTTATCGTGAAGTTGTGATTCGTTTACATAGGTACCAATGTTCAACTGTGCTCTCATCGAATGTAATAGGTAATCGTTCCGGAAACCGTTATAGAAACGAGCGTAGCATTGTCCGGGTAGAAAACGATAGAATCTCTGTAGGTCGATTCGTATATAATATGATAACTACGCGAGTGCAGGAAACGCAATAGGATATAGAACATGTATACGATAGAATTCATATAAAGCATGATATACTTTATTGTGACGATCAAATTGATTCACATGAATATCTATGTTTCTGAGTCTTCTGATAGAATGTTATAAAAAATAATGTAGTAATTTATTATAAAGCTAATTTATTATTATCCAGATAAAAGAGTATAAAATCTCTGCGGATAGATTTCATAGACAATGATTGCTTCGCGAAATCGAGGATCTGAATAGAAACTACAAAACCTCTGTGACAATACTCACACAAGAAACGATAGATCTTATCGTGAATTTCGGATTGATTTACGTAGTTATCACAGTTAGACCGTATTCTGATAGAATATTATTGAATATTATTAAATGGCTGTGGTATAGAAACGTTAGCATTCGTAGAATATGTGTATCGTTAAATGATATTAAGTTTGTATTTAATTGTTCTCGTGTTCGTAGGATTAAAAATAATAAATGGTGAAAGTTATTATACCATATGATACGTCTTCTATTGTTTTGTTGACATTAAGGAATATCTCCAATAGAATTATATTCATTACGATAAATGCTCTTTGGAGAAGAAAACTGCATCACATAGGCCAGATAGATTACGATACAATTTTTCGAGAATACTTATGATATTTAATCGTTTTCTACCGGCCTTTTTAAGCAGGGAATCTATATTCGTAAAAGTGAAATACACATAACTGCTGTGATTGCAAAAATTTGTCCTTTAATATTTTACTATATGTATTTTACAAGACATAGTAACTTGTGCCAATGCCAAATAATTAATGAAATAAAATTGCTTAAAGTTTCCATGTGCGTAATCTATCGAGCCGGTAGAAGCAATTTTCTAATAGTAAATGTGGACGAGCGAGTAAGACGATCGGCTAGCATGATGAAGTTCTCAAGTTCGAGTCCTGGTTTTTTTCTAACTTTTTTGCATTTTTATTTTTTTAGGCAAATGAGTTTTTATGTAATACATATAAACTAGGAAAATTATTTGACAATCATTAAAATTATTCGCATATTTTCTAACAACTTTAGGAAAGTTAACGATTTGCTCATAAAAAAATAAAAAATTATTTTTAAATTACAAAATAAGTTTTCTTTATTATTATATAATAACAATAGTATTGTTCATTAATCCTCGGTCTCGGCTTCATGTAATATATATATATATATATATATATATATATATATATAATAATCAATAAATATCATAAGTAATTAATAAGTGCGACAAGACCTAGGTGCGCGCGCGCGCGCGCGAGCGCCGAGATATTAACAAGAAGCCTAGCACGATTCTCGCCGGCTCGGCTGACCGAGCATCGAGCATCTGACATCACCGCTGAAATCTGGCATCACTGCAAAATTAGTCCGGATTCGCACCAGGGGCAAAGTCTGTAGGTAAAATCGGGTATATTTAGTCCAGACTCGCACCAGGGGCAAAGTCTGTAATGTGATTTAGTCCGGACTCAATCCTAGGGGCAAAGTCTGTCGGTAAGGGGCAAAGTGTGTCGGTAATCAAAGCACGGAAATGCTGGTCTCGACTTTTGAGGGGCCATTGGCTATCTGTCTATTAGGGCTGGTTTATAATAGCCGTAACCGTTGATTTAAGCCGTAATCTTTAAGAAATTGACCAATCACAGTCGATTATTCTTCTCACATTCGACTGTGATTGGTCAATTTCTTAAAGATTACGGCTTAAATCAACGGTTACGGCTATTATAAACCAGCCCAGGCTGAGTTTCCACTGGGCGCGTCACGCGTCGCGTCATCACGAGTTAACCAATCAAATCATCCCATTTTGATACCGTCACAGTCGCGTTCAGCAATTCAAGCCGCTCAGTAGCAATCGAACGTGATTGGCTCTTACTTTTAGAACCAACCAATCAACGCAGTGTGTTGATAAGACGAACTCAACAGTTGTGTTTGCTGAACGCGGCCATTATAACAACGACGTGTAAAACCTGTGTTTAACCTGAACCTGAACCTGGAACAGAAAAGGGTAAAATAAAGTTATCTTTGTGACACGAACATAAATTCATTTCGCGTGAATAATATAGCTATGTATGTTTAAGACTGTATACCTTCCTTTTAGCATTGTTAAAGTAAAAAAATAAAGAGTGCTGTAAAGAAAAAGTATTCCATCTGTTTGCAGTTGCATGATATGTTTGTTAATTTCTCTATATCGTGATACAAATTTTTCTGAAGTGTATTTTCTTACAGAGCTGCCTCCGCTAAAAGAAAAGAAGAACTTTGTATCTTAAAATATATCTTGAAATGCAGTTTCTGCGGCTCCTATTTATTTTATTGGGCATCCTGAGTATTAGTACAGCGTGGCGTACTTTCTTGAGAGGTCGAAGGAAAGGTGGCAATTTAGGAGAGCCAGGTTTGTCCTCTGAAACCTCGCTTCCCCAGGAGCGATGGTTTACGCAGTATCTGGATCATTTCAATCCATCTGACGTTCGTGTCTGGAAGCAGGTAATATGAAGCATAGAATTTTGATTATATGTTTCACTCAAAAAAGTTTTACTTTGCTAACCTCTGACACTGTTGCACATGATTTGTTATTTTATTATAGAGATACTTTGTGAATTATGATTTTTACAAACTTAATGGTCCAATATTTTTAATGATTGGCGCTGAAGGCATAGCAAATGCAACATGGATGGTAGAAGGTCAATGGATCGAATACGCCAAAGAATTTGGAGCAATGTGCTTTTATTTAGAGCATCGTTTTTATGGAAAAAGCCACCCCACTGCGTGAGTAGGACACGAATGTAAAGAAAGGAAAAGTTATTTTAGAAATTTATATAACATGTCGCGGGGATACTTGCAGGGATCTCAGCGTAAAGAACTTGGCGTACCTGAGTTCGGAACAAGCATTGGCAGATTTAGCGTACTTTATCGAGGCTGTGAATATTGCATACAAATTTTCAAATGATACAAAATGGATTGTATTTGGAGGATCGTACGGTGGATCGCTGTCCGCTTGGATGCGAGCCAAATATCCTCACTTGGTGCATGGAGCTATGTCCGCTAGTGGGCCATTGCTAGCACAGATTGACTTTGATGGTAGTATAATTAATATAATTTTAAGTGTCCCACATATGTGTACAAACAAATTTTGTTTTGCAGAATATTATGTTGTTGTTATAAACGCCTTGAAAGGGTACTCTGATAAGTGTGTTAGTGCAATACAAGAAGCTAACTCGCAAATCAATATATTGTTACACCATATTGTTGGTCAACAGCAAATACAGAAAAAATTCAAGTGAGTACATTTGCCAAGATGCCGAACGTTGATTGTGATATGCTTGTGCTTACTTATTATAATTCACGGTTCACAGATTGTGCGACCCAATTGATCCTGGGCATACAAAGAGAGTGGATATTTTCAACTTGTATGAAACATTAGCGAGTAACTTTGCTGACATTGTGCAATACAATAAAGACAATCGCCAAAGCTCCCAGACCGCTAATATTACTATTGAGACTGTATGTGATATACTAGTAGACGAGAAAATAGGGAAATCTATTGATAGACTTGCTTATGTAAGCAATATGTTATTGAATGCTAACAAGGAGAAGTGTTTAGATTATAGATATGACAAGATGATTCATGAGCTTCGAAATATCACTTGGGCCAGCGAGCAAGCAGAAGGAGGTAACGCATTTAAATTGATATTGCATTTAGTATCTAAATTGCTTTATTACCGTGGCTTGTGTTAATGACAAATCACGAATGATATTTGTAGGACGTCAATGGATGTATCAGACTTGTACAGAGTTCGGATTCTTCCAGACCTCCACTGGACAGTCCAATGTGTTCGGGAATAATTTTCCAGTGGAATTTTTTGCACAGCAATGCGTTGATATTTTCGGGCCTAGGTTTGTCTTTACTTACATAAATTATATTCCAATTATGACAGAATATTGGTGTAGCATGAAAACTCTTGCAGATACAGCATGAACTTACTGAAATCTGCTGTCGCACGAACGAATATCTTGTATGGTGCATTAAACCTACAAGTGACAAATGTAGTATTTGTACATGGTTCTATTGATCCTTGGCATGTGCTGGGCATCACACAATCTTCCAATCAACAGGCGCCTGCTATCTATATCAAAGGTAAGTTGAATGTATTATAGATATATCATTATATCGATTCCTAAATACATTTTCTAATTTATTTTAGGAACTGCACATTGTGCAAACATGTACCCTCCATCAGAACATGATATGCCTCAGCTAAAGGAGGCTAGAATGCAGATAAAAAGTCTAATCAAACAATGGATACAAAAATGAGCTCTCTATGTGATATGATATTGTATAAATAAATCATATCATAATTACCCATATTTAAAAAATTGCCAATTTTTTAAAATTCTAAATGAATATTAATACTCTAAATATTTTAAGAAGACTGCATTTTGTGTAATATCTTTTTTATTACTTTTTTTGTGCAGGATAAAAGAACATTTATGTATATATATTCATTATAAATATGTTTATTCTAATTTCATATAAATGTGAAATTAAATCTAGTGATATATGTAATTTACGAATGCGCTATCTGTTATTTGTATTATGTACCATGTTTGAGTGACAAAATTGCTTCTTCAGTAAATCAAACAAGTTTGCCCCAAATGGCACTATTGTAATTTATTACGATAAATATAATCACGGAAACGCATATACAGAGCCACTTCGCATGTAATTTATATATCTCAGTCGATTAATAAAAATCTATTGCTGTAACAATTATTTCTTATATCATATGATATCAATTTCAATGAGCTTGATAGAAATGTTTGATAAGTAATAACTATAATTAAGTGTTACATACTTATAATACAAACTCGATAGTATCATATATTGAAGGTATAATAGCGATCAACGAGGCACTCATATACGTACATAGCTGTTGCGTGCCTTTGTATCCTCATTTACTTGCGTGCAGCTCGTACACGTGCGCAACAATTAACGCGATATTTGTCCTATTCCTAAATGGATAACATCGGCCTTCCCTTAACGATACCTATATGCAATATCCCGTTTTTTTGGAAACATAGTAATCCTTTTAAAGCGAGGCCAAGGTACCCATAACAGATGTAAGTTCTGCCGATATCCTTCGACTTCTTAGAAATCTTTTTGAACGTGTATACGGTTACACAAGTCCCTGATCTTACAATAACTTACCTTTAAGCGTTACGTTACTGCGTCTCTGTGTTTGATCGTTATTGTATATTATTTCTTTGCTTTTTTTGGCATATCCTCTGACCACCTTCTACTACCTTCCTTACGACGAGCGACTATCTTTATCATCCTTATTTTTCAGCTACAATGTGTATAATATTTACATTCCGTAACAGACTGACGGTAAATAATTTATTAACGTAATAGAACAATATATGTAGGATCTATGTCTGGATTATTTTCTGTCTCTATTTCGTGTAGGACGTTATTTAGGTACAACTTATGTTAGTGGAAGATTCGGTGTGCTTCCTCGTTTAAGGAAGATCTCTTAACCCGCGACAATTGTGAGCGTTCACCACGCCCACTCTACGTCTCCTACAAATCATCGTTCAGATGATCGCAGATGACATAGCGGATATGTTTCTAATGAAGATTCTTTGCCCGTTTTACAGTTTTACTCTCTGTTTAGTATCTATGATGGGATTGCGACTGCCTCCAATCGGGCGTCGCGCTTCCGTGGTGATGATGATGGTGATGATGATGACGCTTCTTATCGGAGACGCTGGCGTGCTTGCTCGACGGATATGCGGCGACATCGCTGACGACTAACTCCGAGCCGTCGCGCTCGGTGTTGTTACCGCGGATGTTCTCCCGGTATCCTGGTTCATCCAGGGTCTCCTTGCGACGAAGAGGCGGATGACCGGCCTTGTGACCGGTAGTTTCGTGCAGATTCTCCCAGGCTTGGCGATAATACCGATTCAAACCGCCTCGACTCTCCGACGAACTACTGTCGAAACTGGCGACGGTATTGCAATCGGGCGATGCACGGTGACGATAGTGCTTGCTGCTCCTTCCGCGGTTTCTACATAAAGGATGAACACATTAACCACTTTTTTCCACGTCAAGTTATTACATAATTATAAGCAACTTTTGTTCCGCAGAACTAAACGTATTCTCTGGTGGAAAAATGACTCAAAACTTTTCATGTTATTAATCAGAATTTTAATGAAAATTTTAATATTTCTCAGATTTTTTGTACAAATTGGAACATTTTCCAGAAAAACTCAGGCAAAATAATAATGAAATATTTCAGATTTTTCCCATCAACACATCTTTGTAAAAATCTGAATAAAAATTAGAAAATTCGCGTAATTTATCAGAAATTTTCATACATACAGATACTGAAATATTCTAAAAATCCTCATTCAAGTATTTCTGAAAGTATCTGATTAATTTTATATATATTTTTCATAAATGTAACATATGAGAAATTCTTAGGAAATTTCTGAGAAAATATGAGAAATTTTTTCACCAGAGTTAGCATAAAACAAATTAAACAAATAGGCAAAGCGTTATGTGCAATGGAAGAACAGTCGGGTCGGATTTTTCACGTGTACATCTTGTACACCTTTACTGGATAAAAGTAAGTATAAATCCGACTGTTGCACTTTTATATATTAAAAGTTAATGGAAGAAAGCCCAGAATATTCCTGTTACCTACTACGATCCGAAGCGATTTTCAAGCTTTGGCCACCAAAATAAAGACAGAAAAGTATAGAAAAGAGAGATAAAAAAAAATCTGCACTAATAATTCTAATATACTAAAATCTTTATATATACCATGATATATATAAATGCACAGATGTTTAATTAGTATGTATATAAATGCATAAATGTTTAATTAGTATACTGAAAGAGATTATAACATAAAATAAAGTATTACAGGAATGAGAAGAATACATAAGGAGCACTGTACATAATTACCTTCCCCCACGATTTCTGTGCAGCGCGATACTCAGGATTTCTAAATCGCAGTCGTTTCTACGGTAGCTGATTTCTTCCCATCTTACGGTAATGAAACGGAGAGAGTAAAATGAAGCCCAGAAAACATAAAGCTGTTTTAATTGTTCAAACGTCTCTTAGACATCCTTTTAGATACTTTTATGCTCAATATATGCGACTACTTTGTAGAATCCTTGAATATGTGGCGGAGATTCACCTATTGTATATTTTTTATATTATAAAATATAAGGTGTTGTGATGTGTCCGGGTGCGTGCAACGCACTACAAAGCCATCTTCTATTTTTGCAAGGCGTGACGTGACGGCGTAACGAGCTAAACGCTAAAGAAGGTGCTCAGTAGAAACCTTGCTCTCGTTTACCTTGACTAGTATCACTCGCGAGGGTGGCGCGTGGTAGCTGGTGGTGGTACGTGATGATAGTTGATGTGGTGGGCGGTGGTTGCGTGGAGGGTTGGGGTGGTAGTGGTAGTTGTGGGCTTTATTAGAGTGGAATGGTTCTCTTTCTCTCTTTTCTCTGTCTTTTTTTTTACGGCGGGGGTGAGAGGGAGGGGCGACGATCTACAGAGAGGGATTCGAGAAGTAGCCGGCGCGATGCGCCGCCGACAGGCTGAAGGAGTAAGGATGATCGCTACCGCGGCGTGCCGTGAGGTCGCGGCGCCCCAGGTGCTGGTCGGGGAAGGGCAGCGCGAGTAGCGTATACCAACGCGAGGGCATCCCGGTGTCGCCCCTCCCAAGGCCACCACTACCGCCACCCCTCAGCGCACCAACCCCACCGAGCCCCCTGCGGCGCCTTCCTCCGACGCTGCCACTGCCGCTAACCACCGCAATACACAAATGGACTCTGTGTTAATCATCGTCGTGGCGAACTAGACTATCTACGAGACTCACGCGTTTCCCTGACGCTACATCTTATTGTTAGAGGTCTTGCGACGTGTCTACACCACTGTTTCTCAACTTCGGTCACGACCGAATCACTTTCGTTTCGCAGTTATCCTCACCCTCAACCCGACGAAAGACATTTTGACTGATTCATTTACTACGATCCCTCATGATCTCTTTTACATGAAGAGTGCCATGGGTCTTTGAGTGACCGTATTGACTCACGTTGAGAACCATTGGTTGGTAAATGACAACAAATTAAAGAAAATCATTATGGATCAATCAGAAAATGAGAACATATCTCCTTTGCAAAGCGTAATTTCAGGCTACGTTTAAGGTAAATTACAGGCTAAATTACAGGAAGCTTATGATAAATAAATGAAGGGGCGAATAAGTACTATTATCCCTGCGTAGTTCTATCTGAGATGTTAGAGACTCTTTTGTTACATCAACAAGATTCTGAAGAAACTACACGCGGTTTCAGTAAGCAAAATTATCTTGTAAAAAGATCTAGATTACAATGCAGCATATACGTATTACAAGTTAGGAAGAAGACAGAGCGGTAGAGGACAGGAAGTAGATCAAATTAATACAAAGTAAGCGATATAATGTACAATCCGGTCGAATATGTTATCTATGTATATCAGAGTGCGCTATCATATCATCAGAGATAGAGAAAATTTACGGGGCGAAGGCTCGACGACGATTCTCGAATCATCGCTCGAGATAGCTCGACGACGCGTTACTTTCTTTACCTGCGTATGAGTATAACGACCGTCGTGATCACCGCGGCGAGGAACACGAAACCGCCGAATACTCCCAAGGCGATTACGGCCCCCAGGTTCAACTTGGCCTGATGAGTGCCGCTGGGATGCTCGGCGCTGTCCACTCGGAAGGGACCAGACGGCTCTGGCACGCCGACACCCGCGCCGACACCCGCGCGTGCGTGGTCCACGCCGCTTCCGGATATCTCGTTGTCCTGCGGATGATCGCTGCCGGCGTTGTTGAGCACCGATGAAGGAAGCGCGGGTTTGTTCAAGCCGATACTCGGCCTCTTCGAGACGGTCTCCCTCACCGTCGCTGGGAGTTCCGCGGTGTTAGTGGGTACATTCCTAGACGGCACGAAGGTCGTGCTGCTGGTCGAGCTCGTCGCCGTCCTGACCCGCCCCGGAGTAACGTACGGTCGAATTTTTGGAGTTGACGGACGTATCGTCGCTCGGGTAGGAGAACTCCGTGATTCCTCTGATGAAGAAAAGTTCGCATATTGAATATACACATAGCGCATATAGACAAATCGCAAACTATACTATTTTCTAAATATCTAAACTAATTTTAGTAATCGTATGTTAATTTTTATTATAATTTTATCCATACCTGCTTGATATAACATTCAATTTTTATTATTCGAAATTCTATGAAAGTGCTAGAGATATAATTTGTTAAACTTAATTATTTATTATTTCGTTTGTGGAATTTAGCAAATAATTATCGTTATATCGAATTTATTTTCGAACATCAGAAGTTAAATAAAAACTTAAATTTTAATTTTATAATTTTCCCAAACTTATTTCCTTACAAAGATTTATGATAAACTCTGACTTTTATTATTATAAATATATTAAATAAATACCTGTGCAATTAGGTGCGACGCGATCGTATAATCCGGTATTCAAACACGTTATTTGCTGGGAACCAACGAGCTGGTAACCCGTCTCACACGAGTAGGTGACGATGCTATTAACCAGCAGACTTTGGTTAAAGCTATTCCTCACCAGGACATCTTCGTGTTTGCCAACCTCGTCTATCCTGATATAACTGTGCGGAACCGCAGCTGGTGGATCGCAGAGAATTGGCTCGCATCGCGGCGGTGGTCCATTCCAACGGTTGTCGAGGTCGCAAGTCAATCGGGCACGTCCTGTGATGTCGCGGAAATCAGCTTATAATCATTTCTCACGGACGGATTTATACGAGACGTCCGTTCTCTATCTCAAATGCGCCGTGAACAAATTATGACGAGCCTCGCGATTGACTGATAATACACTTACCGGTCATCTCATATCCGTCCTCGCAGGAATAAAGCACTTGGCTGAGGTAACTGACAGTGTTATTGATAAGCGTGTAACCACCGTGTTTTATGTTCGCGGGATAGCCGCACTCGACACCTGGAAAGATCAGAGCGCGTTACGATGCGTGTCACGTTCGCGATGATTTCATTCGAGTACGGTTCCCCGACCGATCGTGTTCCTTACTTCTGCACAGTGGCGGGAACTCGTTGTAGAAACCGGTGTCGAGACAAGTGCGGATCGGCGGTCCGACCAGGACATTACCCACGTTACAACTGTACTCCACGGTCGCCCCGACTTGGTATACGTTGACAGGGTTTCTGGGCGACGCAGTGAGCACCGTCATCGTGGAATTTGGTGGCTGTTCGGGTCTGCCGCAAGCCTTTGGTTCTGGAAGAAGGAAATTATTTTTATTATTCTTCTAATCAACGAAAAGACGATCATTCAACAATGAAATAACGCGTATATAAGCATGGTAGACAATTCTTAAATATAGAGTTCCAAGCTCATGCGCGCAAATACATTAAATAGGAACAAGCATATAAACTTTTAAAGTTATATCTTAGGAAAATTCAATCAATAAACTGCAATTGAAAGTTTACTACTAGAATTTTCTATTTTCAAAAATATGAATTATATAATATTGGATAGAAATGGATAAATAATACTTAAAATTGAATAGAATTTTGGATACATTATTTTCGACTTCGGCATTAGGCTACAAAGAATTAAAAAAACTTTTAGATATATTATATTCAAATATCTTTGTATATGCGGATGTGTCGCAAGCAAGATACTTACGATGCTGACAGATGAAATTAAGTCGGGCTGTGCAAGATGTAGCGGACCAAAGCCAGCCCTTGCCGCCGTCATACCGAGCACAGTCTTCCTCGAAATCTTGCGGTATACTCCAGAACGAAACGGATACCTCCTCGCCGTTTCCACTCCATCTCCACGACTTTCGATCCTGCTGGTCCCTATGTATCCCCAACCAGTATTGACTGGACGTGTCGCTCCTTCAATGATTAAGCACATTTCCTTATTATTTTTCAAAATAAACGACCATTTTAATACGTAATATTTTTTAGCTACTTAGTTTTTATCTATTCAATAATATATATATATATTTTTTAAATACAGAATCTAAATTTTTTTCAAAGTTTCTCCACATTCTTCTCGTCATTTGTGATCACTTTTTAACTTTCTTCAATTTTCTTTTTACACTATTATTATCGATTATAAATTTTCTTCATATATTAGCTATATATGTATATGAATGTACCTGTGCCGCCTCCATAATTCCCAGGAGATGAATCCCTGCAGAGCAGGATTACTCTCATCCACCAGAGTACCACCTCGCGTGCGACAGAACGCCATAGCGTCCCTGAATGTCATCGGATTGCGATTGTAAAATATGTAGCACTTGCCGTTGTAAGTTGCCGTTGACCCCGGCGGTTGGTCCCGGAATTGAGGACACCTCTCGATCGGCAAGGCCTGTATTCATATTGTACACAATCAATCACCATGATGGAAGATGAAGAAACGGATTTATTTCCGTTCTGGCGTAAACCTAGTTGTTGCACAGCTGTTGGATCTACCTGATCGGTATAGACGAACGCCTCGCACAAGGACAACTCCGCCGGGACATTGTCGGGCCCCGGGATCTCCAGATGCACGGAGACAAAAGCTCCGGGCATCGGCGGGTTGCAAGGCAAAAAGAGAGGCTGCCCTTCCTCCAGAGATCCGGTGAACTCGTTGCAAATGGGATTCGTTCCTAAGTCTGGTCGATTGTTACCAACTCGGACGACGATGGTGCCGGGGATCTCGCCTGGAAGCCATGCAAATTAAAAGGTTTTTTTGTTAAAACTCACAGGCAACTTTATTAAATGTAATATTTTTATTTCGAGTCTGTCTTACATATTATCGAAAAATATCATCGCAAATATCTCATTGCAAGATACGTCGACCCAAAGTTTTTTGCGTGCCGGGATTTAACGTAGTTTCACTAAAGGAAAACTCAGAAGATTATGGGCTTGAGCGATGACTGTAATTATCGAGTCCCCCTAAGAAACGCTCGTCTGCGCTCATGCATGTAATTAATGGCATACATTTATGATACGAGATGTTAGTTTAATCTGTGTCAATGTTATCGTAGCTTTGAGACAGTTAATTAAGTATCAATTGAAAAATTCCTTTTTAGATGAGACTTTCGAACGATATAAGAACAGTTCGTTGAACTTTCTGGTTCAAATATTTATACGGCATTAATAATTAAGAATTCAAATCTTGTTGAAATCTTTTTAAAAACGTAACAAATATTTTGCATTATTGATGTAATAGAAACACTTCTATACTTAATTACACAATGATTTCTTTTCTATTTCATTATCACGTACTCTTCAATTCTGCTAAGACATAAATTAGATACATAATCCAGTTTCAGACAAGTAATAAAATCATCGCGATAGGTTCGGAATCGGAACACAGTAGCGAAGTCGCGATTAATCAAACCTGCTTTTAATTTTCAATTAAACTTCTTTTTTTTTACGTGTCCCAGTGAAAATCTATCTAACAAGATTATACAAAATCTTGGCCAGTACTTTATTACACTGTTAAATATTAAAGGAAATTTAAACCAATACCTTGAGTTAAATAACATTTTGTTATTTTAACTACCATATGTGTCAAAATTGATTATTTTAACACAAAACGGTATTATTTTAATTCCATTGATTTAATTGAATTAACATTATTTTAGTTAAATTAACGACATATTAAGTAGGAGTGGCAACCTAGGAATGGTTAAAAATGACTCAAATTGAGTATAATTTGGCGCTACGAATTTAACAGTGCAAGACATATCTAAACTGATCGTAGCTACACTACGGATTTTTACAAATTAACGTACATAAATCGAAAACATAGCTGGACATTTTCATTTGCGTTTAGTTTAAAGGGTAGAACGCGCGCTGATCACAAGCATCTGAACGGGTAAAATCATCTCGAGTGCTACATCTTCTGACCCAGATGGTATCCCGACTGTGACCGGCTATGGACAACCGCCCGCGTACGCTTCTCCGTAGAATTGTAAACCGTTGCAATTACATGCTTTCCACGTTCTGTCCCTGCAATGATGATCGCGGATTCGAACTCGCGCGACAGTCTACGATCTGGTAAAAGGATCGCGTTACAAGAGATACGTACACGCGGCACGTACGTACTTACGGTCGCGAGACTTTCGTCCTGTTGCACGTGTGCGAGCCGCTTTTCTCGCCTGTAACGAGTGCGTAGACATGTAGCGCATGAGCGAGGAGCAACACGAGGTAAAGGAGAAACTCTGGTATCGGGAAAGGATCGGGGAGACACGCTCGTGTCTACCGCTAAGTGTCGTGCGTAAAAAGACCGCTGTCTGCCAATAATCATGCTTATTGTCAATAATTACAGTCATTAAAAATTAAACACACTCTATCTAACGTTGTTCATTACGGTTGTGTCAAATCGCGTTTCAACGAGTTCAACGCTGATTTTTTTTCTAAAATTTGACGGAATAATAATAATTAAGTAGAAAACTGTTTGACATTTGATATCAAGAAATTCAGAATTAAGTTTTAGTGCAATAAGGCTGTGCAAAGTGCTTTGTTTTCTACCTACATTGCGGGGAAAGCGTCCAAAACCCCTTTCTTCTTAAGCGCAGAAAGATCATTATTTATGCTCCCTAATCTTCAATGAAAAAAATTATCACAAATTAACAAATGCGCCTGTAGTTAAATCTTGTTGCTATTTATTGTCGGTTCTTCGGTCCATTATTATACGTCGCAATAATTAACAACGATGAAGAGGTGGTATATGAGCGTTAATAATGCAGTTTATTGACGAAATTGAACGAATCGATTCTTCCCCGCCACTGAGGCGTAACGTGAAAGCTGCTCTTTCACGCAGAGAGGCCGAAGTAATTGTAATGCGCCGTCTGTTCAATTATGAGCTGGCGGTCGCGCGGGCTGGAGCCGGGTACGAGAATTATCATCTGGTATCTCTTCGGTGCTGGGCCGTAACTAAACAGCTGCTTAAAACAGGCTGCATTATGCCGGCCATTGTTTCATCTCCACTTCGCACAACGATTCGACTCTATCCGCGAGCGTAAAAGCCGATTGTCAATTATCGCATTTGAATAATTCATCTTTCTCCGGCGCGGGCGTGCGGTTTACCTTTACCCGGCGAATTTTGCACGAAGTGCAACGCGCGGCGACACGGAAGTCGTTAACAATTCACTCCGCGAGATTGAGCGTCCGTTTCGCTCGCATGATTTCGAATTCACTTTTATCGCTTTCCGATATGTAATTAGGCGATCTCGCTAATCCGCCGGTAATGGATGGTTTGCTCGCGAAAAGATGGAAATACTTTTACTCGAGGAAGGAGCGTGCCGAGAGCGCCTTTTCCCTGGATAACGAAACGCTCTCGCTTTTTGCTCCCGTTTTACGCGTGTCCAAGCACCGACACTGCCATTATTATCACTTGTTTAACGGTGAAAGTTTCTCCTGTTTCGAGCGGATGGACTTTCGAACGCGAATTTTCCATCGCCGCGCGGAGTTTCCATTAGCGAAGAAGCGCTTAATAGAATCTGGATTCCGGAAACGCCTAACTTTATTGCTCGACAAAATTTTCCACGTGTTAACCAGATGCGACCGGATGCCGCGCGATCAGACCAGAATGAAAATTGCTTTCTTCCCGTGTTAGAGATTAAATAATTAATGATAAATTACATGCATTATATCACATATTCGTATATGTTGAGTCCTTAAAGGAAAGAAAAATGGCAAAGCGATGTATTTTAGTTCCGGTATTAAATATACGCAACCTAATTGGGAGCTGATTGATGATCGCGCGTGCGAGCTCGTGTTTCTCGTGCGCCGCTGAAAAATGCATGCGGCGTACCGCGGCAGACGTATTGCGATGGTTTTCTAACAATTGAAAGTGGAAAGACTCTCACTTTCATCGTAAAAGAGTTTCTAAACGATCTCGTATGCAAGCAGGGCCTTCAATCGGCTCGGAGAAAAGAGGAGGAAATGCGAATTTTACGGTGGGATTTTACGGATCGTTTGTACAATATAAAATGGATTTTTTGCGGCTCCGCGTGAACGCGAAACTCTCGATCCATTTGTTTCGCGTCGAAAGTATCATTGGCTACCCCTCCGGCGATCGATTGTTCACAATCGTGATTTCAGATCGACGAATGCTCGCTGAAGCGTCCGATCTCTTTCAGGATGGATCGAGATTCATCGCGGCCGGAGAACGTAAACAGCCTAATACAGTTTCAGAATTTTAACGTAACGATTGTAAAATCATATCTGTTTTTTGTCTGTGTGTATCATCTCTTTCGCGTTAATAGTATGCAAAACATATAGCAATAGAAAACAAAATAATAAGCTATAAGAATAAATATTTTTAATAAAATGCAATAAGTTTAACATTAGGTAGTTGAAATTTGTCAATTTGATTATGGAAAATTTTCCGATATTAGAATTCGAATACGTGGCAGTCCAGCATAATGTGCTAAAGAACTAATTATACATCTTTTTAACCAAAAGATAAATTTTAGAAAGGAGAAAAGCAACTGCCGACAGCGTTATTTGTATAATTAATATGATTTTTAGATAGAGATGTCTGAAGAACAAATTATTTTAACATAACTCAATCTGAAATACCGATTTAAGCATAAGCGGGTAACGTTTGACGTTGAATTTGTTTCGCGACCGCGAATCCATCTCGCTGACGGGCATCGTTCCCGGTAATTATCTCGGTAATGCCTATTTATTGATAGAAAGTCGAGAAAACGCGCCATAGAAACGAAAGTGCCGGACGACGGACGGGATATTTACGGTATCACGGGGATTCTATCTCGACAACGTGAGCCTCGCATTAGAATTCATATCGAGAGACTTTATCGCTCGCGCTTATCGGCAGCAACGCTCATTATAATACAGAACGGGGCGCTCCGCGCAAATTGCAACGCTCTTTACCGCTGCTTTTTTACCGATTTATTCCGTTGGGCCGACGCAACGTCATAACGAGCGTCGGATTCAATGTCCGCGAGATTGATGTCGCGAAGAAAATAGACGCCGCGATTTGACGCGCTCGTAAAGCCCCGGCACGAACGGCAAAGGTCCAATTACCGCCGCCATCGCGATCTTTCTTACGATCGTTTTGTCACTTTTTTCTTAGGCTTTACTTTAAGACTCTACGTCAGACCTTTTAACGCCGCGAATCGCCCCGCTGGAAAGAAAACGGTCGACCGTTCGTCCGGAGCAATAATTTGAAACAGAGCGAATCGTCGCTCGAAGACCGCAGTGCAAATAACAATTTTCCGCGGCTCGCTCTCTTAATCATCGCTTTGACCACTACCACGTAATATTTCCGAATGTTAACACATCTGTCTTGTATTTAGCATTGGAGTTGTTACGTTATCATATTCAGAGAATATTCAAAGCATCTCAAGTTTTCCGTTTTTTTTTTGTATGAATTCTTCGTCCAATCGTAGTTTGATCAGTTAATAGCTGAAATTTCGAATTCAAAACATACAATCGCCCAAAAGTCACGCTTCGACGTTTCAGTAGGTTTCTATCTCTACCTAACATTTTTATTTTCTTTTTTAAACACAATTTTAGATCGTCCAAAAAGTTACTTTTAATTTGCGAGATTGATATATCTTTATGGGATGCGCGACATGCTGGACGAGCTCGTTGAATGTTGAACGATGAGACGTAAGAAGTATCCGTCTGTGATTCGAAGGAGTTCATTTATTAAGCAAAACGGTAAATTCTCGCAAGCGGCGAAGCGCGAAGAAATATACGGTATTACTTACCGCAGCACGGCTTGCCGAAGTCCAGCCGCACCAGCTGCACCATGTACGGCTCCAACAGGTTCACGTACCACCACGGCTTGTGCTCGGGCCTCGTCAGGCTGCAGGTTTGCGACGTGTACCTCTGGCTGCTGCTTCCGTCGACCGCGCGTTGCGGAACTGCGCCTTCCGCGGTGCTGGACTGCATCGGCGCTTTGCCGCCCGCCACATTCAGAACTGCGAAGGAGAATTCAATATACAAATTGATTGTCATGCTCGATAATCGCTGCGAAATCGGAGGCCAATTTCCGCAGGTGCCGGAAGATAATTAGATCCGTGCAACGATACGTGCGGCGTAATTAAATCCAGTGAAGCTAATAGAGCATCTTGCATCCTTTGTGTCCCTAAGTATATAATAAAAACTGATCCTCCCTACTCTCCAATCGATTCCACAGCTACTCGTTACCTTCCTAATAGATACAAAGTGCTCGATTAAAGTCTCCGTTAACGAGCGCATTGTGACAGAAGACAGGCATGAGATTACATCGCGCTATAGCTAGAGATTACAACGCCGCGCCGTTCTAAAGTTGATTCATAAGTTAAGCGGGCGGCTACGTGATTATACTGATTATAAGACAAAGACGAGCGCGACAGATGATCGCGTCGGATTCATATATGCACGTGCACAACCGCGCTAACTCGTTCTTTCTTGTTTCTTTTTTTTTATGTTGAGCGCATACCACGGTGACGTGGCGATAATTCCCTGTGAGAAAATCGCTATACCTCATTGCCATATCCGTCCGATAAAAAGAAGGTCGACCGCCACCGCCGCCGCCGCCGCATGGGTGAACAGCCGAACGGCACGCACAGATGGAGACCACGGTCATCCGTGGCCATATCGCCAAGTTTTGTGCAGCAAGTGCCGTACATTCGCGAACACGTTGGCGGCCTTGCGGTAGTTTTACTGTACCGTAACGTGAGAATTTTATCGGCGCCGATGCGATGCCGATGACGACGGCGGTGCGTGCCACTATAGCCCGCGATAAAAGCGTCGCCTCGGCCTTAATTGTGTCTAATCACAATCCAACTTAGCGATAGAATCGGTATCCTTTATTGTGCTGGGCTGACCAATCAGGCTGGTCTCCGTAATGTTCTTGCGTTTTGCAAGAGTATTACATAGCATAATGACATTTAGCTCATTTATACTCGTGAACGAGTTATAAACGAGCTAATCTGGTATCATTCTTTACTTGATAGTCACCGAGATCAATCAGGCGGGTCCCCGTAATGCTCTTGCATTTTGATTTTGCAAGAGTATTACATTGTATAATGACATTTAGCTCATTTTGCGAACGAGTATAAATGAGCTAGCTAATCTGGTATCATTTTTACTCGATATAGTCACTTGCGCTTAAGTCATGCTATTTTACGATCGAATTATGCCAATAATAATTATATCAATATATTTTATAGCCTCCTCTCACTCGTAAGAAAATAAAGTATTCCGCGCACAATATATAAAATAAATAAATAATAATCTAATCTAATTACCATTGCAAAATATTTCAATTGCTTGCGTTGAGAGTACCTACATATTATTATAGAATGCGTTAATGAATTTCTCACGCAACGTTCATGATCCGTAAACTGCTCGGTATAAACATTTCGTGGCGCCGTTTTGAGATATCGCGAGACGCGCGTTTCTCTGTACGCAATCTGTTACCACGGCCCCGAAGTATCTCCTAGAATCCTTGCGTGGAACAATCGAGAGATGCACAGACAAGACGGTGAGCATATCGCAGAGAAGAGATACGCAAACAAAGGTCTGACTAAAAACCTGTGCGTATGCATCAAGCGCATCTCCGAGATACTCCGATAAACACGTTGGGAAAGTGCGGTCAGGTTTATTCGTTAAGGCTAATCTTCGGGATTTAATTGTATTCTGCATTCTGTACGGAAGAAAGTACGGGATCCGTTGGAAAGCGTCAAGTTACGCAATCGATTCCAGATCAGGAATAATTGTTGGCATTAGTGTCAGGTCAGTATTAAAATCCAATGAAATCAATCCTTCAGCCACGTGAAAATGCTAGAAATCGTGGACAATCTAAACGGAGATGGACTGCGATTACATACTGTTCGAATTTATTACTTTCGTGATTGGCAAAAAATGAATGATGTTACGAATTAATTATTTTAAAAGCTGACTTACCCTTTTAACGTAAAATTTTCAATTAAAAGTAAGACGTATACATATGCTAGTTATGCGGCTAAATTATAATCTTTATCGAGACGCGGCGCGTGCGTTCGCGTCAGTCGTGTCTGCCGTACGTAATTATCCTAACGAAGCAATCGAGATTCTATTGGGTAGGCGTCAGTTCACCATATAAAACGATAATCGATGCATTCTCGACCTAAACCTACATACTGGCTAGCGCCCCCATGAAAGTCCACGTATGCCGCGCACGTTCCCACAAGACGTATAGGTATACGTATGCACGCCATACCTACCTCACATAATTTACAGTTATTTCTTATACACGCAACGCAAAAGGTTTTTGCCATGCTATATCGTTTCCGTCGATATCGCGTAACGAGGTACAGAAAGCAATCCGATTGTACGTCCTTCCGATCTAATAACTGTGATTATGTGCATTTTTATTCTAAGATTAAATCGCTTTTACGATTCTTATAACAAGAGACTAAATTATTCCAATATAAAATATTTATAATGTTTATAAATAAATAATTGCTTCAATAGAATATTTATAAAATAACGTTTTAATCGAAAACTTTGTAGCGTGTTAAAAAGAAAATAATTAAAATTAAATCATTAAAAAATTAAAATATTATAAAGCGAGATATCAGATAAGAGATTAATAATATAAAAAAAATGTTTATTTAATCTCAAAAACATTTTGTTGAAAGGAATAAAGCTTTATTCCTTTCAACAAAATATTTTTGAGATTAAATAAACATTTTTTTTTTTAATATTACTAATCTCTTATCTGATATCTCGCTGTTAACTGATAGTTGCGTTATACAGATTTTATTGCACAAAATTACGCTATTTTATCTTTCTCTATACATAATATTGTAAAATATAAAAAATTATATTGAATATCATGTCCATGAAATCAATATCTATTGCTTACATCATCCCTGGACTATTCCATTATTTTTCAATTGCAACGCTTCGATCATGTACAATTTCTCTAGTTTGATCATTAAGGCAAGGTAATACTGCGCATACTAATCGCTCATGTATCCTTGTACGCCATATCGCCGTCATGATGAGAATACCGATGATGCAAAGAGATTCACGACGCAACAAAAGACAACGTTGGCCCCCCGTAAAACTGTTAAGTTCATCGAACCGTTTTTATTATAACGAGCGATAATAACAAGCGATATACCAACTTGTACCAGTTGAACTAATATTCGTGACGCGATCAGGAAGCTCTTTATTGAGTACTGAAAAAGAAAGTGCGATCTTACTTTCGAAAAATGCGAAGTATTTATACATTCTTAAGATTGAAAAACAGGAAACATTTCATAGGCAAACGTCGATTTTATGTCTGTCTTAAAGTTTTACTGTGCCATTTGCCGGACGGTGAACACAGTCCTTCGTTTTTTACTATAGCGTATACCTCTTTAGCTTGAAACGTTTTCAAATATAATGCGCGTTAAACTCTATAGAACTCTTCATGAAGATGTTATTTCAATAAAATAATTAATTTTTCAGAACATTTTTGGAACAGAAATGATAGATAAAATGCTTAAAAGAATTCAAGACTTGAAAAGGGAGTTAGAGAAGTAAAACAGACTATTTCATGTAACCAGAATTAAACGTTGCCTCACTGAAATCGAAAAATAAACTTCTCAAATTCTAGAGAATGCTACAAAATGCTACAAATATATTAAATAACATTAATGTATTAATATTAATATTTGTAGACCTTATAAACATCTTTTTTCTTGAATCTGGCAAATTTCCGAGTCCACGTCTGAAATTTAAAAGCCTTGATACTCAAAGCTTTTCGCATATCTGCCCCCTCATAATGTCATCAAGTCCGGAAGTCCGCAATCGCAAATGAATTCTTTACAGAAATAACGCGCACTTATATGGTGGAAGGCGAACGGAAAGGTATACGTTCGAAAAGTCAAGTTCACGCACAGTTGCGCAAGTGGCAACCTGCTCTCGCGGTCGGCGGATCACGAGAAACTATTGCGACCGTCTTGGGTGGGCGGTCGAACAATTTTGTGCAAACACCGCTTGCGCGCACGCCTGACCCGCGATCGTCAAAATAATCACGAAGAAACGCCCGCGAATGTACGACGGTATTATTGCCCCGCGCAAGAAATACCATTACAACGTCATCAATTTGCACGGTATTTCCTCTTGCCTTGATAAATAGGTATGAAGATTACTCCGTAGGAATGTCAGAGTCTGCTCTACTGAACTACCGAACTCCACCTATCATTTAACATAGATATCTAACGGAAATTCTTGGATAATCTAACGTTCCACGTTCTCAAATTTATGGATAAACACAAAAACTATTTGTATGGGAATTGTTATAAATAAACTTTATCAATACAACATTTTAATAAAGTTACTTTTTGTCTAAAAAGGAAGATTTATATTAAGATGCGTACCTATACAAAATAAATATAACAAAATACATTGCGCGATATTCTTTTCCTCAGATTTTTGTCCGTTAATCAAGATATCCAAGGATATCTGTAACATATAAATTGTCGAGAGAATTACTGATTCTAGACACGAAAAAAATGTATGTAACCGGTTAGAAGATGACATCATTTAATTCGTATTAATTTTGCTATTTTTCTAAATGTTTAATCAGAAAACAAGACAGATGAAATTTTGATATAAACATGAAGTTAAAAAAGGAGAGAAATGTGTAATAGACAGATCAATGTCATAAACATATTTAAGTGTCAACATTTGCTGAGGATAATTGGCAACATTATCGTTCAAGAATATAGAGTTGAACTGGAAACATTCAGGTTAAAAAGTCGTTAACGATTTTTATATGACCGTGACATTCGAAAATAATTTCAGGGGTAATGTTCCGCCTTTCCGATCAAGACAATTTCACTCATACCTGTCCCTTTTTTTTCTAATCGATCGAGAATCGTGACCTAATAATCCTATTCCGATAATCTTGTTCCAGTAAGATCTGTCGTTTAGATATGTCTATAGGATGTCGCGCATTGACAAAAACTACGTTTGCATCGTCATCGTCGATGGCTGCAATAATCTCGATCGGCTGTTTTATCAGGCCGCCTATATCTAGTAATGCTTTTCTAGGCATGATTTATCTTTAACGACAATGTACACGTATCGATGTGTATAATTGAGAGAGGAAGACCTGTACGACCACCTCTCATACACGGTCGATTAAAATGTTGATTGTCGTTAGAGATTAATTACCAGAGATTAATTTGTATTAATTATCGTACTAGCGCATACTCTCTTTACGTGTTCTTCATTTACAAAGTAGAACGTCGATTTGATGTATGAGTTTCATTAGTTCAGTATGTTACAGAATCAATTATCGATATTCTGTACAGCACACGAAGTCATTATTGATGAATGAAAGTGTCAAAGCATTGTCAATGTTCTGATGAGATCTACTTGTAATCCGAGAAAACTACATATGAGATATTTGTAAAATGAATGAAAGAATAAGTGGTTCTGTTATTAATTATTAATCGTAATTTATATTGGTGCTCGTTATTAGGAGAGATTCGGCACCTGACAAACGCATTTCTTTTCTCATTCTTTCTCTTTCTGCGTTCTGCTTGGTTCACGCGACGAAGAGACAGTCCTTGCAATCATCGGGGCGTGTCGACATCGTGTCCACGCGACCCACTTCCGCCCACAACACGGCGCCACTTCTCGTAAACCTGGACCAGTTCGGCCTGTCGTTGAATTCGCGGAGCGTGGCCGTGAGAGATCTCATCAGGAGCAGCGATTCTCTCCGAGAGTCATGCTCTTTCTCTTCGATAAATTTCGCGCGAGAACACGTGCAAGAATTGTAAAAGGCAGGACGACTTTATGCATTTCCGGAAGTGAGCGCACTTCATTCAGTCATTCAGGTAATTGCACAACTATCTAACGAAACAAAAAATAGGTCAGTTCGCGGTTTACTTTACTTTTTCTCTGCGATTCGAGATCTAGTTCTTTTGGAGGTGAAAGGACAGTTAAATTAAGGTTGAAGTTGAATCAACGTGCTGCGGAGAATTAAAATTCAAAAGTTTTTCTTAGAAAACAGAGCGCAGATAATATTTCGTATAATAATTTATAGCATAGTAATAAACATAAAAATCTATTTCTTTTTCAGAACATTTTTTATTTAAAATTTTTTCGTTAATAGATTTACAATATTATAAGTATTTGTAAGAATAGCTATTTATTTTGCATCATGCAACTGTTTTACAATCAATAGCATCCACTTGTTTCAAATATCTTCATGAGAGTTTTCAAAATGTTTCCAATTTTAAAAGTGATTAAAACTTGTACTTGAATCTTGAATGAATATCTATGTGTGATTCATTGCTTTCAAAAAACATGTTCTTGCTATATTAATTCTATTCTCTTGTATGAAATGAAGACATCGATACATTTGAAAAGAATTCCAGACAAAAAATATAAATGTTATCTACTTTTAGAAAGTACAGAAATGATCATAATAATATTATAGTTTTTTTTGCTTTTTGATAGATATTACTTTACGATCTGTTAAATCTCAATACTCGATACGATAAGCATTTGGTTCGCTCTATGATTGGCGCATTCAGTTGAGAAGAAATGGAAGGAGAGAATTGGTCACCTCATTCCTGAGATGCTCGAACGTAAGGATAGAAAACGCATTCCGCGCGATAAGTAATTGCCTATAGCACATACGCGGAATATACGAAGCGCCCATTATCGGTCAGATATCTCTCGCTAAGAAGCGCAGGTATTAGTATACGCACGTGTATACGAAAGCACGTGAAATACTTCATAAACAACTTGCTAATGAGCGTAATAGCCGTCTTGGGCTCGATGGATTTCATAGATATCGTTAGAAAAAAAAAAAGAACATTTCATCCCGCGTAAAAACCAAGTATTTCCTTTAACTTACTCGTCCAAAAATAAAATAACAATCGGGTTTATCGGGGATACAAGTTTACGATCGGGATAAGCGATAGGCGATGTGATAATGGAAGCGGCGTAACGAAAACGTCGGGAGAAAGACACGGAGGTGGCTTCCGGGGCCATACGGAGAACGGGGTGAATTCGTTCGACCCGGTCCAAGGACAGCGAAGAGAGTCTGACAGGTCTCTGTCTGAGGAATGCGCGCGAGGTTGGGAAGGCCGCGGGCGCTCTTATATAGGCAGTAACAGGTTCAGAGTTAACGGTGCACTGCCCCCACCGGGGGCACCTCTCGTGCCAGTCGTCGTCGTCGTCGTCGGACCTGCTCGGTCAAGGACACGTGGAACCGGGTCACTTGCCTCCCCGAAACAGCGTGGACGCACAAATACAAGCCGAGTGTCATCGGCCGTTCGCGTCGAATGTAATTTATAGAAAGGCGCGGCTATATTCCGTACGAAGATGTCCAATCCTATGCGAATATGTCCCAGACTTAAGTCATACTTTCCTTACGGATTCTCTGTCCAGCTTGGACTCGATTTCTCCTTCACGAAAACACTGAGGAACTAATAGAGGGATTGTAGTTTCCGAACTACTTATAGACGATTAAAAATGAACATCTATTTGGAGAAACCGAATTTCTTTCCTACTTATTTTCTGAATTCAATTTCTTTTACTTTAACAATGTGTTTAAATAAATTTTTAAGTCAAAAATTACTAAAAACTAAACATTTCCAAAGAGATTCATTCAAAATTAGAATCTAGGAAGGATGAAAGAAAGAGAGACGTCTGAGACATTTTGCATCGAGCTGACTAACGATATTTGCCGCGAGTCTTCAATTACGCTGTCGCATTATCATATTAAATCACATACATTATATTTGTAATTTATGAAACATACTCATCATTCCTATAGAACTTATTTTTGCGGATATAAACGTTTCGATAAGACATATTACGCTTAACGATAAAATATCATACGTCATGATTGTATAATACTGTCGGCCAAAGGAAGTAAATTTGTATTTGAGATAATTACGAGTGAAAATATGGAAGATACTTACCGCAGAAGGGCACGCCTTCCGGTTCCCACGTGCCGCCGGGTTGACATTCCCTTCTCGCTGGTCCCAGAAGCTCGAATCCTCGCTCGCAGGAATACGTAGCTATGGTGCCCTCAGGAAACGCGGTATCCTTAACGAGGGCGTCCTCCTCGTCTACGATGTCGTCGATACCTCCGCCGGTGAAGCGCACGCTGCTATGTGCCGGTGCACCCGGGTAACCGCATCCGGCGCCGTTGGACCCTGCAACGCGATGCGTTTCTTATTATTTTAATGCGATTATCACCAGGTATTCCGCGAATAACGGCGCGCCTGCAGATAAATAGATTTATTCATATTCATAGAAACATTTATTCACGTACTGATGTAAGTTTCGTAAAAAGATGCAACATAGATCTTAGAATCATAATGACATTAAAAATAGATAACGGCATTAGAAAAAGAGATAATAATAGAAAAAAAGAATTGTGTCACAGAGTCTACTCTGCGTCTCTCCTCTGTATTTAAACTTAAGATATAACTTTCTTTCGTGAATTAAAATATAATGGATTCGAGGAAACTTTTTTCTCCTGCTAGCTGCATATACACGCACGTGAAAAATGTGTCTTACACATATAATTAGACGTGTATATAATTATATACAACTTTTTACTACATATAAATATTTAAATGGCAATGCAATTGTCGTATTTTAATTGAATCTGATCATACTGTAATATTAATCGATTTTACGTTGTTATTCAAGTGCAGAGACCTAGTTTCTATGTACCGGGAGGTTTCACTTTTGTCCTCGTATGGCGACGATAGTTATCCAGAACGACGCGACGTGCTAATTAATGCAGTCGTTCTTGTTTTCCTTTCTACAACGCTAGCCTGTCGCGTGTTATCGATTCGCAATCACCGTTCTACGGAAGTTACGATGCACATAAATTAAGCAGTCGGATTTTACCGGATATATTTTCTGAAGAATGCAAAAGACGCGAGAAGATGCTGTTTCAATCACATATTTCTGTAATTGCACGTTTCTTCCTTTCGTAACAACCGCGGTGCACGGAAACGTTTTTCCTCGATGATCACGCCTAATCGCGCGCGCGTCTATTTCACGGCGCGAAATTGCGCCTCGAATGCCTCGGCGGCGCGCGCGAATTCTCGCGCCGAGAGCTGTTAGCTCCTCGCGCACAAAGGATATCCACTCTCGGCTATCTGGGCGATTCAATCTCTCATGACTAATTGCACGAGTAATGCAACGCGTTTTCTGGCCGGCCATCGGCGAGTGCATCGCGAGTGAGCTCCGCGCTTTTCAATCTCTTCGCCATATCGAAGACACGCAACCCCACATCATCACGCACCCGAGCCCATCAGCGGTGCCCGGCGCGATGCAAGGCGGGACGTTGCCTCATCGGGGATTGCCGCTGCCGTTTTCAAGCCGATGATTTCAATGGGCGGCGGAGTCTCGTCACCTTCCTGAGCAAAATGCTCGAATCACCGAGCGCCGACGATAGCCAACGTTTTATGCGTTACTCTCGCGCGAAACGAAAGGGTCTTATTTATGTAATCCGGTATCGCCCCTTGCGCAACGAAAGTGAGCACAGGAAACTATAGTCGCCCTCCCCCGTCTTAAGTGTTTTACATTATTTCGCCTTTTCCTGCGACGGATGAAAAACATAGGTTCGGTCTAAATACACATCCGCTGTTAGCGAATTGCGAAAGGCGTTGCAAAGCGGGGTAAGTTTATGGCACCATAACATAACGCTGCAATACAGCAAAGCCGTTTGTCAAAAAGGAGCTAATTCGCAGGCATTAGTTGAACTCAAGATGTGTGAACAAAGATTAACATATAACGTTGCTTCTACCTCTAAAATTTAATTCGCATCATTCTCCATTCTTAACGTTTTACAGTTCGGGAACTGTGCTGCTGTCTTAGGAATTTCTCCTCGGTAACAAGATCAGCCCAGAATTTCACGTATTTCGCAACGCCGCACGTCCACTTTCCGCCAATCTGGATTCCGACTGGATAACAACTACTGGATGAAAGCGAGGCATACCTCAACTTTGCGCCGGCAGATACAGAAACGCCCGGAGCCGCTCTTGATTACACTACCGCCCTTCCATCTCGTCACGTTTCACCGCGGGTACGCAGACAGAAATAAACGCAGAAATACTGCATACTACATACTCGGTCTCGGTGGCAACCCGCCATTATCGCTATCCTGTCATTTGCGTGCATACACGCGGTTGCCAACGAGTCTCGACCCGAGCAAAGTGCAACATATATCGAGCTGCTTGTTTTCTGCCCCGCGGTTTTCGCGAAAGGAAAAAAAAAGAGTGGAGGATGCGAGCGACGTAAAACGCCGGTGAGACGACGTAACGGAAGCGATAACGCAAGCGAGCGGCGGTCGCATCCTGCAACAGTCGCGCAATCGTCTAGGAAGTCATCGGCTATGCAGACGCGCGCTGCACTCCCCGGCGGTGTGTGCCAATCCGAAATGCGATGTCCGAGGGAAGTAAACTTCAACGACCTGACGAATTTCACTTGTCGCCGTTGCGCAACGGCCGTCGCAGTTCTTTGTTCTTTTGCCGGCGATAATCCGTCCTCCTCGTGTCGACAAGAATTTAACGCGCACGCACAAATACGCTATTCGCAATCACGCATTTGCAGATAAACGAGCCTTTCTTCACGAATTGTATGAAATACAATTGAGTGGGTTTTACTCTTCTTACGAGAGATTCTTGCTAGAAATATTTGTGAATCATTATTTCTTCACTGTATTAAATATTAATGAATAAAATTTAACCAGTATACCTTGAGTTAAATAACATTTTGTTATTTTTAACCATCATGGTTGTAAAAATTTATTATTTTAACACAAAATGGTATTTTAACTCCATTGGTTTAGTTAAATTAACATTGTTTTAGTTAAATAAACGACATATTGAGTAGTCAGCAGCAGTGGCAACTTAGGGTAAACTCGGGTAAGATGGCCAACCTACGTTCTTTCAATCTAGCTCGTCATGAAACATCGAATGAACATGTGTTGGCCATCTTACCCGAGTTTACCCTATAGGAATGGTTAAAAATGATTCAAATTGAATATATTTGACACTATGAATTTAACAGTGTTAATTTTGACAAGACTCAAGGTTTGCAAGGTTGTAAGAAAGCACATAGGTAATAAAATGTTTACAGCTCTATAGTGACTTTTAAAACAATCTTTTCCCTTTCCAGTTTCTTTCTCTTTTTTTTTCAACATTGCCGATTTCACGCGTCAGTTCTCGACAAAGCGTAGTGTTAAGCGTAGTGTTGAACGGTTTTTGAACTTCGCACGTTGCGTAAGAATCGCGCACGGATCGCGTGCGAAACGTAAATCCCGAGCGTATCTCATCGGATGTACCTAGGCACTAGGCAGGTCTTGAAATCAGTGAAATCGCCTCGCATCTCGACTTGCATCGGTGCGTTGTTTGGTGGCAGTGTTGATGGATGCATCGAATGCAGCGAAATTATAGAAACCGCGGCGCAACGCACGCGCTTGGCAAAAGCGGACGTTGCGGCGTGAGAGTAAGGATCGTTGACTTTGTAGATATATAAAAAGATGTGCGGTTTACACGTATTATCGTTAAACACGAGGATATGTGGATTATTTGTGGGAAAGCTACAATTTTGACGTGTTACTCGGTTTGCTGATGTCATGTTTTAGAAATTGAAAGCCGCATAATTTTTTCGACTCGTAAAATTCACATACGAGAAAAAAAAATACAAGTCAATTGTCGTAATTAAATATAGAAATCATTTTAGTGTATTTATCGCATTAGAATCCAAACTCGACACAATTATAACAATTTTTATTGTAAACTTAAGCTCTCTCTATTATATCTATCAATGTACAGATGCAATATTATAATAATGTAATAGAAATGTTTTCTTAAGTCACGAAAATAATTGTAAAAGTTATCATTACTCATAAACGTTTAAAAATTCCCTATCACATTTAAGAATTAAGATGTATAACATAATGGCTTTCGTTAAAAGATACCCACATAGCTCTTAAAGTAAGAAAAAAGCGCAAATCACTCGCCTAATGCGCGATAGGAGGAATCTTTGACGGGTTAATGCTTCAGACGTGCTCTCAGCGATTTAGGTAGGAAGGACATTCCATTCGAGGGTGTCGACTATGAGAGCGGTCGACTCGTAGTCAGCAGGTCCCGAGTTTGATCACGACTCTCATCGCCATTATACCTCGATTTTATCATAGGGTTATCAGAAAAGATAACGGAAAACCAATCTTTATTGCGTGTTTTCCATAGGACATTATTTTAAACCTAAAACAAAAAGCCTCCTTAATCCCATGCCCAATGCCCTGGCAGCACTTTGTACGTGGTACCTATATAAACATAATCATAAAACACACAGCTCTCTCTCTCTCTCTCTCTCTCTCTTTCTTTCTCTAAGGTGATTGCCAAAATCTAAAGTGATCTCAGGGAGACCTGATATGGCACACTAAGAAGATACCTAATATGTAGCTATCAAAGAAAAGAACGTATGTCATTCGCGATAGAATAAATCTTTAAGCGCGTTAATGCTTCGGACATGTTCTTGACGATTTAGGGATGGCATTCCGTTCGAAACGAGCAACCAAACGGTGCTATCGCCAACAACACACAATCGACGCCTCGTGGGTTGAGTGCGTAACGGTCCGCACTATTCAATTAACATATTTATCGTGCGTTCTTATAGTCGCGCGTGCGATGCGCCAACTAGGAATCGCAGAGCGGTCGACCAGCCGGCCAGTCGCGCAAAGAATGACCACGAGGAAACGCAACAGATGGAGTAACTACGAGCGAGCCCCGTTAATTTCATTATTATATCACTATCGCGTCAAACATCTATCCGACAAGCGCTACCGGAAAACACGATGAAGAAATGTGAATTAAAATATATCTTTAGTGGTAATTCTTATAGTGAATTTTATCGATATATAACGGTTATCGATATATGAAGGAGATTATAAACGGTATTTCTGTCTCAAAAGTGCTTAATTTAAATCTTATTTTCGTTTTCTTAAGTTTTGTTATAAAGAACGCTTATATATAGAGACAATCATAATTCCATTAATAACTTATTATTAATGCACTAGATAATATATCCCATAAAAAACAAAAGTATTAAACGCACTCTTCTCTTGAAACAGTGTTTCTAAAGCCTCATAATCCAGATTTTTACAGCAATTCAAGATAAATTAAAGACTATGAGACAGTGATATTATTTCTGATTACAGATGCAAATAGACAAAAGATATTACAATCCGATAAAAATTTAGCTTCGCGTTGTTATTACAATATATTTTTATGTCTACTATTTTCTATTGTGTGTGTGTCTCACAATACATTATAAATTTCTTACTTCGATACTAAATCCCCTGTTTCATTGTGTATAGTTTTCTTCGAGAAGGAGGAAGCCGATCGATAAAGATCGCGGCGATGTAAGGCACGCGCGAAGCAGGTGCTACATTATCCGCCTCGTGTTGCGATACGCGCGTTACATGTTCATATTTCTGTGGGGGAATGCAGGATGCATCACGTGCACGCGCCACGAAAAACAAAGATCGCAATAACCACCAGCGGATTTATAGCACCAAGGAAAATGCGTAACCAGTTTATGAGCGATCCATCCGCTTCAGTAGCAGTAATTAATTTTTTAACAAAAATCACGAACATAAATACTGTGCTAGTAAAGTGGCAAATATACTTTTTTAATTCTGAATCCAGTTATCTGTAATTATAATATTTAAATTTCGCAGTTTGATCTTTAAACAAAGGATCGTTCGCGTTTATAACGTTAAATGTATTCAATACGCATCTCGTGCGATCGAAATTTCGAGTATGTCTAATTTTGCTGTTGCTGAAAGCGAGAGATCGTAAAAAGTAATAACTGTGCTATATGATTCTGTTATTCTGAATCCAGTTATCTGTGATTATGACATTTAAATTTTGCAGTTTAATTTTTAAACAAAACATCGTTCGCGTTTATAATGTCAAATGTATAATTCAATTATATAAAATTCGCGCGCGAGTTGGAAATTACTTCTTTCAATATATTAACTGTAAATAAAAGTCTGAATTATAGATTAGACCGTTCGAGGAAACCGTTGGTCGTGTTATCGAAATAAACGTTGCGAACAGTAACCGTTCGTTATATCCGCCTAATGTAGGTTGCTAGCTAGCATCATCGTAATTGTTAAGCCGTAAACCGGAGCAGAAGCCGAGGTCTGGTTGATTTGAAAAGTACTTCATCCTACCGGCATTTATACATGATCGCCAATGCACACAGCCACCTATAGTCGCGAATTGCCGAGAAATCGATTAGAGACCGATCATCATCTTGCAAAGCAGAAAAATCAGTTACTAAGCTGCGAATTATTACGGACGAGATGTTGTTGGAATTGTAAGAATAAAAAGAAGTGGCCAAAAAAACCGTGAGGTCCAATAGAAATTATAATCACTGATTATGAAGTTCCGAACGTGTAATTACATTCTCCTCTTACGTCATTAGAATTCTCCTCTTACAAATATTTTTGAATGTTCGGATAAATTGCGTTTGAAGTACAATGGCAAGTAGCACGTGCCTTGAGTAAATGAGCCTATGTAGGACAGTAGAATGGAGACAACGCGTCAGAATCGCATGGAAAGGATAAAAGTTATTCCGGTGTAAATATCAGGTCACCGCCATTTCACCGTTATTCTTAAAACGAAGTGATTGTCGTACCCGCGTCTATCATCTTGCCTTACCACCGTGACAAATATATTTAGCAGATTACCAGTATTACTTTCAAATTTTGTTATTTACGCGTAAAACCCTGTATTTGATGACAATAAAGAACGATAGCTCGCGATTATAATCATTTCAAAGTACATGAGGTAGAAACACATTTTTAATGCTCATGTCAATATGGATCATATTTGAATCTAAATACCGTGTAAATACATAAATTACTGCATAAATTTGGGTAAATACCGTGTAAATTACTCTTTTGATGTAACTCTTAAAATAAAAATTCAATTATGTTAAAATTAAATAACATAGAATTAGATGCTAATTATTGATGACAAAAATCAGTTTTATGCCATTACGAATAATACTGTATGTTAAAATTTTTTATTAAGAATCTTTTCGAAATCATTTAGCTGTTGTGTTTTTTATATTTAATATTGTATATTTGTATTTAATAATTTTATGTGTCAACTTATACAATTACAAATTCAAGATGTCTCGTATTATAAGATACATAAAATTCATAATTGTGATTCGTGTGTAGTCCGTTTATATCTTTATATTTTTATTTAGTTTTATTTTTACTTTTACTTAACTTTTAATATTTTATTTAGTTATAATATATTACTTTATTTTTATATTTATTATATTTCACCTGTCATTATCCTAACTCTTTTTCCGCTATTATTATTGATTTACTTATTTTATGACTGATGAAAACTTTGTGTAGTTTGAAATATTCCAGTAATTTTTTTTATTAAGAGATAATAAATTATATTATATTTGATAAGGTAACATCCTTATCGCTCGTTTGGCCCATGACCTTTCCACAAAATTCATTATATTGAATTTAGATTGTCAAACCATATACGATTTGCATTTATATAATTATTAATTAATGATCACGGAGTTTCTCTTTCCGTGTAAATATATGACTCCATATAAATACTTTTCTTTTTACCGCGACTAAGTTTCATTTCTCACAGATTCTACCGACTTGCACTCATCGGCTTTTGTTCGTATGTAGTTCAGCACGTAATTTTCAATGTTCGGGGTTTCGCCCACGCCGCAAGAAAAGTAGATAATCAGGGCATAAGTAGGAGAGAAAAGGTACACGACGGACTCGCCTTCTTTTTCTTGCCAGCTCGCCGAGTACTCCCGTTACTTCACGGAATTGTGGGAAATTGGGTACTGAGCCGAGCTAATTAAACGCACCGGCCTTTTGTTTTCAAGGTGCGATACGTGTGAGCCATACATGCGCGAAGCTGCGATTAGTTCCATAATACGACGGAAGTGCATGCACTTGTCACGAGAACCGACAATTCTGTCGATAATTCTGAGAGCTCAAATGCTGATTATACTGTTTCTAATTGTAAGTGATATTTAGACGATAAACAATGGTTAAAAAGCGATAATAATTGAGATATTTCAATATAATACCTAATAGGAATATATTTAACACTTGTCAGCGCTGCTATCAATTGTTTTCAGGAGATCACACTGATAATTATAATTACTTTAATTAAAAAACGCTATATATTTTTTCATCATATATAATAATATGTTTATTTTATATATAATAATATTATTAATAATTTTTTCAAGTTTCGGCAATAAATCACAACAAAAGTTTGATATAAAATAAATTACTCGTAACATTACATTAAAGCAAATTAGAATTTTCTAAAAAGCATCTGCTTTTTAAATCAAACTGCGTTTCTAAACTTGCGGGCAATTTCTAAGTCTAGCGCTGATGATATTATTTAGCAAGTCGAATGCAGTTGGCAACATCGTTGATGTCATGTTTATAACATCATCAGGTTTCTCGTGAATAAAACAGAGATGAATCACTGTTTAATAAATGCTGCGTATGCGGAAATCTATTCTACCTATTAATTTAGATTTTGTTGGAACGAGAATATGAATATTAAGATGAACATCTGTCAACGATGAGCGATTGACTCGATAAAACAATGAGTAATGATATGAAACTAATGAAACCTGCTCGCGTCCTAGTTGACATCTGACACCAATCGATTTAACGATAACGACAGCATTGATCTTCTATAGTTTCAACAGGAAACGGCACGTACTCGAGAGGACAATAACTGGATATGACTCAACGGCAATTGGCAGAAGGCAGCTGGTCGAGAACGTGCAGTTAGAGGAAGTGTTGGAGGAGCGTGCGGGAGAAAAAAAAAAGAGTTTGACGCGCACGGCGACACGTGGGAAATGCAAGTAACCACCACCTTACCGCGAGACAATCTCGGTCATTAACCTACGGAAGTGGTCTCATACGTGTTAACGTAAAATGTAAATCAAGAAACGACAAGAGGACCTTTTTTGTCTAATTTCGATTGCCCGTTTCGATTGCCCCGTTATAAGAGGACCACAGGAACTACGCACCGAAAGAAACAAGGACTTACGACATAATGACAAACGTGCGAGCTATACTTCTTAGATCTAACGGATCTATTGCGGTCTGCAAATTTAAAGTTAATCTATTGTTATTATTATGACGACTATATCTTATTGTTAAGTTTATTTTAACGACTCGCGCCGGACAAAGAGTCAGTCTAATTCTCGTCACCGAGCCGCTAGCATCGAATGAATTGAATATATATCTCACTAAATCTGAATTCGATAATTTGCTTGGCAATTCCGGACCTTCTCCTATTCTCATAACTTATAAGATCACACCATTGCCAAATCACAATCAATGAGAAATTATAAAAAATTACCACTGTCGAGCTTACTGCAAATCAAAACCGGTATGAAAGCACTTAACGTAATTTCCTGTTAAATTGCATGGAATAACATAAATTTCTGTTCTTTGAGTACGTCCTGCGAAATTACCACTTCGAGCTATTATAAAAATTTTTGTTTTCGCGGCAGCGTACCGCCAGTAAATGGGGTAAACGACTTTCCTCACGACTGCGTCCCGCGACCGAGTGATAATCGGGCTATACGAATCTTCGCGAACTTCTCACGTTATTTGCCGCGTTAAAACCGCTCCGTCGGCCACTTTCCACGCCGTAGAAAAAACGAGCGAGAATCGTGGAAAGTCGATTACCTGCGTGCGCGATAAAGATGAGAATGCGTGCTGCGTGAGTACGCCACGTCTCATTTGCGAGACGCGCGTTTAGGCGTGCAACGACGAACACGTGCCCCTTCAGAACGAGCGTAGCGGCGTCTTGCAGCTAACACGACGTTGAAGAACTATCCCGCTTAACCGGACTACCGGAGATAGAAATTGAATCTATGAACGGACTATCGCTCAAGATAATCGTGAGACGGCGCAATCGGTATTAAGAGAATTTCTACGGAGTGATTAGTTTATTTCTAAAAACATTTTTAATCATCATCCAGTACTAATTAAATTGAAGCCACTTTACCGGTTACCAGTCGCGTTATCATTTAAATGATCCTTAATGCAGATCCAGTTTATCGTCACGGATGCTGATGCCGAGTGAAATTTTAGATCAGATAAAAAAGAATCGGTGTGTATCCTCTCACGAAAATACGTACAGACTATAATCCGCACGCATCACATACATCAAGCGCTAATTAACGAGTAAGTTCTTCGCTTATTTTCAGATACTTCTCGTCAGCGGATTGCATATGTAAACGAGTGCTTTGGTAATCCGTTGTTAAGTTCAATAACGCGAGCGTGGGATGATCTTGACCCTGCATTGAATGGCACATGTGATATCTATTAGTCATTATGGAAAAATTATATCTATTACGCATATCTCTGAGAAATGCAATCATATATTACTTATTTAAGTACATTAAATTTGCATGTATTACGAATACTTTTTTTCACCGTCAATGCGAGTAAAATTATTATTTTAAAAAGTAAGTAGACTTTTCTAATTTGGAAAATCCGTTTCCTTTATTTTATGAAAACCCCAGCTAAAATATGCGACGTCATAATTTGCTCGTACATAACGCGAACAAAATTCGAAAGTTGGCACTAATATTTAGAAGATCGTATAATTAATTTATAACGTTCGATTAGTCGCCGTATATATAGGCGTGCTTGATTAGCGGTAGTTTCGTCCGGCGGTTCCGCAAAATAGAGTGTTTCAATGATACGTAAAGTAGAGGACTGTCGTTACGAACTGTAAGCATTGTCTCATAATCAGTCGACTCATTAAATATCTTGGCGTTTAGAAAGCGACAAGTGAATAGGGTGCAGTAATGATTATTATTGTAATCTCCCCAGTGCGTTAATGAGCCATTATATTTTCCACGGGAGATTAATCCATCTTTGCACGAAGCGCCTGTCCGCTATATTAAAGATTTCTAAAAAGATATCCAATTACGTTTTATGGAAAATTCATAACGAAGCGTTACACAAAAGTGCGATTAAGGCAATCATGAAAATAACCGATTTTATATCGAGTTTCATTTTATGCAATACAAGATATAAATCTTTTTTAATCATTTGTACATATAATAATAAAATATAAAGTTAATGATTCTTTTAAGGATCGTATGTAATTTCAAGAACGAGATAATTCTCCATTCATTGATTAACCCTCCGTAGTCACACCTATTTTTTCAAACAAGGAAGTCACTCTGGGTCATTTTGACCCGAGACGAACTTTGATCGTTTGCCATTTGACCATTTATCCACCGATCGTGTTGAAAAAATTCTCGAATGCACTTGTGATATTGCTAAATTAATTGCTACAAAAAAAGAAGTGCCTCAGAAATTTTTAACATATAAAAAAAATTCGCAAAAAATTTTCGTTTAAAAAAAAAATTTTTTTTTGTTTTTTGAACTACAGCTAGAGGGCGTCATGTCCGCCAATTTTCAAGTTACGCGCAAGATATTTACGAGCAAAGTTGAGGCTCGGGTCAAATTGACCCGGTGGACTACGGAGGGTTAAACAACAATTATCACTTAAAAGAATATTTAAAAAATATTTTGTCATATATTTTTATGTTAAAAGATGTTTTAAATTATTTCTTTTTCTGTTAAGCTATTATTTTTAATTAGGAAATTAAAGATTAATATATTTGTGTTAATTTAAATCACATATATATAGGTACTTCAGTTATTATTATTATTATATGTTGCATATGTGTGTTTTATGTATGTATATTTTTAATGAAAATAATATTACCTATGCAAAATCTATCTATTAAGAATTATCCATTTAGCTACACATTTTAGCTAAATTATGTATTGTCATATGTATTGTTGAAAGAATTCATGATTAGATTAAGATTATTTATTTATGAAATGACAGTTTATTGTTTAAATATATCTGAAATATATAGTTTCTGCATATTTTTATTTGAGTATCTTTGAAAACCTCTTTGTCTTTCTTTCCTCATTATCAGGAGAAATATTTTTGAGCATTATTCCAAATACTGATATAATTCATGATTAACACATATCTATATCGATAACCGATTACCGAATGAACGTACAAAAGAATTCACGCACCTTTGGTGGCCAGAGTGATGAAAAGGACGAAAATCGTTCTGCGTTCCATTTCGTTCACGAGCGCAAACCTCCGCGTGAACTCCGGCCTTGAACGTCCTCTCTCGTTCCGGAAAACTGTCGAGGAAGCTGTTCCGATTCGGAACAGTAATCAATATGTCCGCAACGAGCGCACTCCGTTCGAGAAGTTCACCGAATGCACCTCAGAGGAAACGTCATTTCGGGGTGCAAAACCGACCCTCTTTTCTCTTTTCTTTCGTCGAGCACTGAACGCGCGATATTCGCCCGTTCGAATGGGGAAATCGAGTAAACGCGCGTGCAAACTTGTTTTTTCCCCCCCGGGTATTTTCGAACGGGGTTAATGTGGCAATGACAATGGTGCTCGTGCGTCCACTGGTAGAACTCGTGGACGGTGTCTCTCGTAGAGTTACAAGCTGTAACCGACGTCGAACGTTCTTGCCTGAGGACTGAGGCGCCTGTTCCCCGGCAGGAAGTCATCCAGGTATTCTGCTCCCCCACCTGCCGTTCCGTGCTACCACCACCTCAACAGGTAACGACCGCTGTGCCGGTTGCCATCAGGAACGAGGCTGGCCTGTGCGACTGACTGACTGTTCATCCCCCCCTCCTACTTACGCGCCTCTCCTCCGGTATTCAGGCCAACCTGCGAGCCGACGCGTCACCGAGCAGCGAGAACACGATCCCTTAGGATGGTCAGATTTACTACGTCCTTTTTTTTATAAAGAAGAAATTTTCGTCGACCTTCCGATAAAAGGAGCCTGAAAGAATGCAACGTGTTGCAGCAGGTAAAACGTCTCGATAGTTGCATAGGAAAAAAAGAAAAATAAACGCGCGCGTTTTTGTCTATATATTGTTACTGAATTTTTGATGTGACCAATGCTCGCATTCGATAAATTAAAAATCCTTTTTCAAGAAGCAATTGAATATGATATGATTGGTGTATAGATATCGGTATTAAATCAATTATATTTTTGACTATGTATTTGCAATCATGTTAATAAAAATGTTAATAAAGATTTTAAGAAAGTGCTAGTAACTTTGCAGCAAACGACAACGAAATGTTAGCAATGCACAGCTTACTGCAGCTTACGTGCATCGCGTAACGTGTTGTCGTTACGGTAAAATGTCGAAAACGTCTAATCCAAGTTACAACCGGTGCTTTACGTTCAAAGTTAATTCTAAGGATTACGGATATAAATCTCCCAGATCCGCATAATTCTCGACATTTCTATTCCGCACGATAATTAATAATTACCAGCATACAATCGTCATACGGGATATAATTGCAGAGCGAAGTGCGCCGCTCGACATGGGACCGTAGAAATGGAAACAAGGTATCTCGGAGAAAATAACGTATGTAGAGTTCCTGCAAGAGTGCACGCAATTGTGAAAACTCGTGGAAATTCTACGGCAATTTGTAGCAATGTACTCGCGATTGAGAACAATATGTGTATAATTTTGCGAAAAGCACAAGTGGGGACCGTAATTTGTACGTGCTTAAGTCGCTTCTTTTTCGTAACGCGACGAATTAAATAAATCGCGGAAGAAAGATGCTCCATGTAAAATATAATGCAACAGAATCCGCAACCTCCATACGCAACCAAAACGTTTCTAACATTTATAGGGTAAACTCGGGTAAGATGGCCATAGAAGAAAGATGGCCAACACATGTTCATTCGATGTTTCATGACGAGCTAGATTGAAAGAACATAGGTTGGCCATATTTCCTTTATGGCCATCTTATCCGAGTTTACCCTATAAAGCATTTACTTATATATTTTTAAATTTATTTTTATTTTTAACGTTATCCTGAAAAAATTATTTTTCCAAATTTTAGCATTATTATTTGATTATATAGTATAATTATATATAGTTTTTGTTTAGGTGTAGCGTGCAATCTTGTTTCTTCGCAGAATCTAGATTCTTTGCGTTTAAGCAGGAAGGACTAAGAAGGCAGTCACCCAACCGCGTCACCCTAAACCCGCTTGCCTAACCCTCAGCGCTTCCTCGTCCGAGTTAATTATAGTTTCTACGTGATGCTAACAATGAGGAGCGTCCATAATTCTATCTTTGGTAGACCGCCGTGCGTGCTGATCAACACAACCATGAAATTTAATAGTCTACGTGCGTTTTAAAAGTGTTTCACGTCGGGATACATTTTTGCTCCAGCGATCGTCGCTAAGGACTTCGAAAAATTGCAAAAGAAAAACTGCATTTCCTATATATTTTCTATACGTGTCCATACGACATAAAATAATTGTTCTTGCTTAATTCGAAGATATCTTTTTTGACAACGTTAACAGGAGGGATAAATTATAATTATCTTTGTTGCCGAGAATGCATAAATAAATAATGATTCGTGCAGGCTATATAATAATTTTCGAATAATTTTATAGAAAGAAGGTCAAGCAAATTTTTGAAACTTTTAGGTAGTTTATATTTGCAGTGCAAAATATCTTATATTTATATTATATCTATATTCATAAACTTTTTCTTATAAGAGAGAGAATAGCAATGGATAAGTCGAAAGCTACGTAACCGGGTTCTTACAACGACGCATAGCTGTCTGCCGCATTCCGTGCCACTCGATCAAGAGAGGTCGCGATCGATTATTCAATTAGAAATTAAATGCGCGAGCATGCGACCGGCGTCGTCTACGCGCGCGTGTATCGCCGACGCATGCGGTCGCATGCGTTGCATTCATGCCGGCTGCTTTACGGCGCGCTGAATTGAGGCAGCCACGCGAGGCTCTCGATTACTTTACCTCTTGTTTATTCTACTTTGCGGTAGAGCGGATACTCGACCGACAGTAAAGCGAGGATCAAAACGTTGGCCGCGTGTTCGATGCAGAAAACGCAACGCGCGCGAGGAAGAGCGCGCGCGCGACACACATTTAATACCGCGCATTGAAGTCTCCATAAAGAGCCAAGTTTCGAACGAATGTTCCATCAGAGCAGGTGCAAGTATTTGTGAATATTTATTTTCGTGTAAAAATGTAAATATAAGTATATATATTTTTTTAATAAAGAGACATTTACGTACAATCTTATTCGGTAGCTAAAAGATATACGTACTTGACAAAGATACTGTTTTTATATATTGCTGAATTATTCAACACTTGACCGGTGCGTGTACGCTGCAATGTGGATCGCATCGGATTAACAGTGCGATTCTCGAGGGAGCTGATTCGAGCTACCTTGTGCCAGTCGCGGAACTGAGTGCAAGGCATTATCTCCGCGGTCATCTTTACGAGGCACGATCGTACAAGAAGTATTGGATCGAAGAGTAGCGAGGGGCCACCTTCTACCAAATCTGGTAAGAAGGTGGAAATTCGGCGCGACGAAAGCTAGCGGTGTGTGTCGCTTCACGAGTCACCTCGAATCGAGTCACTTGTTAGTAATGCCGGCTTCCTGACCCACATACCGCGACCGCCATATAACAAACGTAACACTTTGTGGGCGCGTGTGCACTCACGGACGAGTACACGAATGCATGGAACACGTATCCATGCCACGTGTATATGTGTGTATGCCGCACACATACAAACAGCACACATTTCGTACGACTGCTTCGTGTAAAATCGGATTTTCATTCCCGACGATCTCTCAGGTTTAAAAAAATGACTTAAATTCAAGTTGGACAAACCATGTATAGTAAAAAAAACTATGTATAGTATAATTACCGTGAGTTCACTTAAAGAATATTCGCAATCCTCGTTATAGAGAGAGTAATTATTGAAAATCTCTTCTTGAGAATAAAAAATAGTAATATTAAAAAAGTCAAATGTCATCACGTGGACATAATTGCAATACGCAATACACAACCTTGCCAATTAAACGTCCATAGTGGATAATTGTCAGAGGAAAAGTAATTGGCTTATTATTTATTACATTAGTTATTATTCATTTGATTGTGAGTCGAGACGTGTGTTCTTGTTGCGCTCTCCATAATATACGTGTAAAAAATTAAATTGGCAAAGTAACCGACGATAAGAGAGCGCACAACTCTAAGTACAAGTTGCTCGTAGTAATTAGCCACTACGAATTTACACAAAATGAGTATTACGCGTAAATTGTCTTGCGGTACTTTTCCACAATTTTATGCGAGGAATTTCCTTTCGTCAGTTCGCGCATTTCGTATATGTACGATACGTCGGTTTCTTGGAAATAGTTACGGTATTGTTCCCGGAACAATTATTGCACTTTCTGCAACAGACTCTGTATGGAGAGAAAATTAAGTAATTTATATATTTTGTCTCATATCGTTAGCGTTGTTATAACGCAAAGAGAAAGGGAGAGAGATAGCTGGATTATATAGTGCCGCTACAAATTTTAGTCGTTTCCTCGCAAAATATCTATTAGAGGCACGAAACTTTCCTTGTTACAAGCTTCCTTGTTATATAAACCGCCACGGTCCTCGGCATTTCGTCATTTTGGATCGCGGAACAAGTCGAGATACAATTTTTTTATCATCTTCATCTTCTAGAAGTAGCGGAACGACGTACAATCGCCATATAAGGAATTTCCTGCCGCGTGATCTGGACTCGTCTTAACTATAAAAAGCAGGAACCATTTAAACTTTTCTCTCTTACCTTTCACCTCGACCGTCAAGCCTCGCAATGACGACTGAATTCCGCGAGTCTCTACTGCGTCATCAACTTAGAGCGTGTTATTAAACTTTCGAGGAGTTCGTTGAATAATTATTATCGGAGCAGGACTCGAGCGCGTTTAAAGACGAGTTCGTTGACCGACGTGTTTTAATCCGGTAGAACCGAATATAAATTTCCCCGTTAGTAGCGTATTGGGAAACCCATCAGGAATATCTATAATACCCCTTCTTTATTTTGTGCACACGTGAAACGATCGAACAGCCGACGTCTTCGAATTTCCGATTGATCAAACAAGGAACGTATTCGATCAAACAACCCACGTTTTTTTCTTTAGAACCGATTATCTTTTCCGATGCCGAATAATTTTAAATAATTAATAATTATAAAATTTAATTACTTGTCTCTTCCTTTCTCAACAATGTCCGTATCCGCTTTAAGTCGAGAAAATTAATTCTCCAAACTGAATACCAAACTACATTCCATTATAGAAGAGATTTGTATTCAACGTATACTGAATCTGAGGAAGATTCAATCTTTTCGCGAAACCGACGTACGTGTAGATTTACAGATTGCAAAACTTTTATGTATTTTTTTTCCCAGAGCATATGCGCATGCTGTTAGTGTAATTTAAATTGTTATTCGCGTGTGTGTGACGTTTTCCCGTATAGCCTGCTATATGCTATATCATCGTTACCGCGCCTCGTACGACCCCGATCTAGCTCGTAGGAAATTTGTTAAGAAAGCCGATGCCAGTGGAAAGTCAAAGCAGCGAAGAGATGGAAGACGGCGATATAGTTGCGATTATATTGTTGTCCGTTCGCATGCGCAATACGCATAAATTTTCTCACGCGGCCGTGCGTTTTCCACTGCCATTGTGCATCTTATGCTCTTGTGTAACTCTAATCGATTGATCAAGCACGAGTTAATTCACTATAGCAACCAATTAATTCAACGGGCAAGAAGAAAGGGCACGATTTTCCGTTAAGAGTCTTCCGGTGAATTCGCAGTTGCATCGTAAATTACAGCCATGAAAGTCCTTATAAACGAAGGTATTTTACATCTTCATTGCATAAGAAATAATTTGCTGTGGCAAAAATTGAATTTTTTCAACGAAAGACAATCGAACGTTTTATTCGCCATTTGGCTGAACACTGTAAGACTATTGAATGCCAAACACCATTAAGAACCATCTTGAATCTCGATAATGAAATAAGCTTAATTCTATTAAGATTTTTTACAATTTTTTATATTATCTATACAATTATATTCTCTAATTAGAGAGTGTTATCTATACAATTTAGTGTAATTATCATCCTTTAATTTTACCTTGCCACGAAAATTATATTAATGTATTTATTACAAAAGTGCTTTTGATAATTATACTCATAATTGGTAATTACTTTTGATCACTATATACTCATTTATGCTTATTATTAATTGCTTATTGCACACATTGAATTTGTTTTTTTGTCCGCATGTCAAAGTATCTAATACCTCTATTTCTTACCAAATCCCTCTTTACCGATTTCACTTGACAATTGTTCCCGTTCGTTGCATCGCGTTGTCTTTCACAAGGCGAGTTGTGAAATTTTCATGGATATTAAATAGCAGTGATATCTGACTTGCAACGAGTATGCATAGATCAGTGCGCATTGCGCCGCGATAATGCATTCAAATGAAGGCATTGTAATGCACGCGGTGTCGTCCGATCTCTATTTCACTTAATAGTGCCCTTTATTCCACTTTCACTGTGCTTGAACGTTGAACGTCCAAGTGATGAAATCGTATGCGTGTAAACACATAGCGGGAAAATACCGTGAAATTTTTTCTAATCAGTTCAACGTGAAACATAGAAATTTCCAAGAGGATACAGATAACAATCTGCACAAGGTAACAAATGTTTAAGTGCACGATTAAATATATTAATAGTATATTGTGCACCAAGGGGAGAAAGCTTCGTTTTTCAGACGAGTGTGAAGTTTGTCACCCTCGCCTTCGGTTCGGGCGGCAAATCACACGAATCTGAAAAAGCTTTCGACCCAAAATGCACATTTTTCACAACACCCTTACGGAAATGTTTGACTTCCATCCCTGTAGAGAGGGGCGAGAGAGGCCAATTTCACGCCAGGGCTTACTTTCCTCCCTAAGGAAGAAAATTGATACTTTCCGCCCTAATTTTAATATAGTGCTTCTACTTTTCTTATTATAAAGACAAGTATCTGTTAGAGAAGATTAGCTGTAGGATAATACCACATCGTGATTAAATAACACGTTTGGTTTCAAGGCGGCGGAAAGGTCAATCTTCTTCCATTGCGTGCTTTCTCTAATAATTAAAGTACAAAGCTTATCTGCTATTAACCGTTGAAAATTCTCATTAACTTCGTCACTCCCGCAACTAGTGTCTTGACCCCGTCAAGACACTAATAACAAACAAATCTTTATTATACTCGACGTTGAAAAGCTCCTGTTCGAGCGGTCTTTCTCTTCTTAATTGGATGCTCTCACCAGAATCATCTCGATTGAATTCTTTTTGGTTGGCAATTTTGCGAAAAAAAAAAAAGAATCTGCCACACCATCCGAAAAGAGGTCACTCAAGAGGACTGCCATTATTTATCGCCACGATTCCTGACTAATTTAGAAAGCAGTCGGTTTTCAAAAGATTCGTTACTTTTCGAGATAAAAATGTTTGCATAAATAAGCGTAGGAATGTCTGCGGACTTTCATCCGCGAAAAGAAATTTGCTTTACTTTCAGTTGACGTTAATTAGAAAAATGCTTTTATAAATAATTTTTACGAAACAACCGCAATAATCATTTATAGTTTAAAACACGCCGTGTACGTGTAAATTGTGGGTATGCCATAATTATATCCTTCGTATATGACCCAATTGTTTCAAAAATATAAGCTGAATTCTTGCAATCCTCCCACGTTTGATCCCCGTAATTCGAGACTTGAGTAAGCGAGAAGTTTGCTTACGTCGCTCGCAAAATAAATGCCTTACGTCAATATCGATTTCTAAAAAACGTTCCTGCATCCGGGTCTTACACGCTTATATACCCGACGCGTATAGCGGTATGATTAAAAAGAGATGAGGTTGGCGCATTCAACGAGTACAAAAAAAATCTTTGACGCTTTCATAATTTTACAAATCCAGTCGGACACGATAGGACTACGAGAATCGTGGCTTTCTCTTCTGGGTTTACGCCGATTGACGCACGCCTCCACCGGCACGCTTTCGAAGACTTTTGAAAATGAAGTTAATGCGTCCTCCGAATATTCCGTTCTAATATTACAGAAGGAATTGAATTAAAATTGATGAAATCTGTCGACGTTGTAGCACATTAAGTCTTAAAGTAATTAAAGTTCGCTGAAGTACTAGATATATCCAAAATTGCAGTTTGCGTACAATGCCAAGTACGTATAACTATGAGCGATACAGCGCAATGACGCAAAACGGTGTTTTTACGCGATGAGAAGACCTCGGGGCATTAACGCAGCATAGACTGTAGCGTGCAGGTAACAGATGCAAAACCGTTACCGTGCTCGGTTTCGATTCCCCCGGCAGATAATGCGTATAGTTTGCCCGCGCCGTTTGCTGAACTTATTCATCTGAGACAGTATTCTTTCGTAACGAACAAACGGATAACTGTACGCGAGAGAGACCTCTCTTCTTTTTAACATGTAAGTGTGGATGTCAAGCTATATCGCCTTCGCGAGCAAACACTCTCTTTAGTATGTAATATACAGACAAATAAAATAAGGACCAAGCAAACAATCAATGTGCAATTATTTCAAGCAATCTTAAAACCTAATATGAGCGAGCAACAAATTGACGACGAAATACTAATTGCGTCAATCTGCTTTATGGTTACCCTTTTCTTATATATCGACATTTTACCAAAATGTAGGGTTTTCTTTTATTGCAGCTTCTATTATGAGAAGCAATCAACAGTATTATTAATATGCGAATGGGGCATTTATTTTTTAAATGTTTTTAAACCCGAGGCAAAAAATATATTTAAGATTATTTAATTTTATATTTTATTAGAAAGAATTAATACTAATCTTTAATTTAATTGTAATATTAAAATTAAAAAATATTGTATTGTATAATCCGTTATTAGCAAAATCGATTTCTCTCTTTGTTACCAAGAATAAAAAATATAAACTATAAATATTTACTTATTTATTTGCTTGAAGATGACATATGATATAATAAGCTAAGACATAATGAGCACATATGTACAGAAGAGAACCTAAGAATTTGTCAATATTGAAAGAGTCGGTCCGAGTTACTTAAAAAAAAATCGAGATGGTATCGCGAGCTGCAATTCAATTTCCTGTTTCCACTTATGTCAGTGCAGAACTATAATTCCATATAGATGACAGCGAATTGGTCACTCAAGATCAATTAACTTGTATCTCAGATCGAGTCGATCGAAGTGACGAAGTGAAACTCGATAAGGTCAGTAACCGAAAGATTTCGGGGAACGTATGCCGTCGCGTATCGCCGTCGCGTCATTGTTGGGTCACAATGGGAGAGGTGTGTGTCGAGAGACATAGAGACCGAAGATTTGTAAGGAAGATGTCAAATGAGTCACAATACACCGTTGACTCGGCACGTATATCGCTTTCTCCGTTCCGACGATCGTCGAAGCCCGGATGGAATATCGCGTCATCGCCGAGATCTCCGTCGCCGATTTCCTCCGACCTCGTTTCGCGCGCGCGCACAGCCTTCTCACGCCGCGCGAAAAGAGATGTGATTTTCACGCTTCGTTGGAAATTCCGCGCGATGGGAATAAAGCTAGGGAATCTAACTGGCGCGTTAGAAAGAGGTGTGTGTAATCGATGCGCGAGGTGAGGTCGCGTGAAGAAATTTCCCTGTCCTTCCACGACAAATGCTGAAGTAGGTTTCGGAGGGAAGGTGCAATGACCCGATTCGATCAACCTGCAACGTACTACGCGATGACGCAGTCTCTTCCGAGCCGCATTACAAGATCTTAAGATGGAACGACATTGCATTAAGTATAGCTAAAGCAAGTTTATATCGTAAAAAGATATGATGATTTAGTCCCTCTTTGGACGCATCACCATTACTTAATATTACATTGGTATTAATTAACTTTTCTCACGCGTCTATGCTAATTTCTCTTTTTTGTCTATACGATTGTGTTACAGGTCAAGAAATAATTAGAAAATTTAAGAAAATTATAAACTGTCAGAAAATATTAAAAAAATAAATAAAATAATTTCTTTATTGTAATAATAGATAGTATTGAGTCAAAAAATTATCTAATGGCTTTCGTTTGCTATTCCTAAAACTTTGATAGATCTGTATAATTGAAGATTTAAATTAAACGAGGGTTATTTCAAAAGTTCTGCACACATCTTTAGATTTTCTCACAAAAAAAAATAATTTATCGAATACAAAACCTACATGCCTTCAAAGTAGTCTCTATTTTGCTTTATCACAGCATTCCAACGTTTGGGCAAGTCTTATGTCCCTGTCAGGATATCATTTTTTTATGCTCCTGATTACTCGGGTCATTTCTCCAGGTACCTCCTAAATGCTATTAAAGTGTTTCCCACGAAGTGGTTTCTTCACTACATTATCCTTACTAATTTCAAGTAAAGCACTATAAATTTCAGTCGGATTCTTCCCTCGCAAAGTTTAAATTTTAACATACGATCGCTGGTCACTGCGCGAGAGATCTGACCTAAGTCAATATCTTCTTCCATGTCAAGGTTGCAATTTGTAGAAAAGAGATAATTTCCGAGAAACACAACAAGCCTTATCAGAACACATAACTGACACAAATATTAAAACAATTGTATCAACCTACTGGTACACATGCACAGTGTACAGAACTTTTGAAATAATCCTCGTATATATGCAGACAAACAAAAGGACATTTTGCATTGCAAAAAAAACAGGTAAAAAATAAGAAATTTTCAAATTTTATCTGAACAGAAATCATGCAGAAATAAAATTGTCATTTAAAAAAAGACGACAGAAAAATGTTAACGATTTCATCAACCTATTGATCGTTTATTCTTTTCTAATAAAATTTTATTTTAATTTAAAGTGTCTGTAGAAGACACAGATGTGGAACGAAATATCAGCTGATGCACAATCGTCGAAAAATTTCACTCAATAAATTATTATGTAAGTATTGATAGACTACGTTATTGGAGTTTGTTAGATGTAGCACAACCAAGAAAGAATTATTTTATAATACCCTATGAATCGTAATTTTCTATGATTCGTCGCAAATGTCGTTCGATTAATTTGGATAGCGGCATTAGTGGCAGGCAGGTAGCGTTGGTCCACTGACTTCGAAATCGGCGTCTAGCGAAGAGGAACACACTCGAGGCGACGGCGATGCAACAAGTACCTAGTTTCACCGTGTTAAATTAACCGAGCGCCGATCAAATCGATCGAAACGGGATAATTTCCGAAGAATGTAGCGCACCGTGAAAGTTCTGCCCCTCGGAAAGGGTCGGACATGGAGGGAATGTCATCCCCGATTTGCCATTAGATACGTGATCGCCGTGCTCGTAATTAGTCGCAGATAATTGCGTGCCGGACGCGAGATATAGCTATACATCTTATGTCGATTATTAAATCAGTAATCGACAATCACTGCGAGATTGCTTTATTTAGCGTTCACTCAATCCGGCCCTCGTTTAGTGATCGACAGAAGCAAAAATCGGCTTTTGTATAATAACGCCGTACGGAAGCGCAACCGTTAATATTTCGCATGTTGTGAAATAATGAATTTCACGATTTAATTATCGAAAGTGAAAAAAAAAAAAAACTATTTCCTTAGCAAATTGAAATTTCTTGCGTCAATTTTATTTCTTCTATTTATTTACTTTATCGTTTATTCACTTTTAATCAGAAGATTGAAAGCGAGAATTAAACGCGACAGAATGTAGCTATTGGAGATGACTGCAATATAATAATACCATAAAATTGATATAGTTATAAATATAATAAATGTGTGTGTAATAATATTAGCAGTGCAAACGTACATAACTCATTTCATTCCAAAATCGATAGACATCGACAGATCAATAACAAGTTATCAAACTGAAGACGTTTCATCGATCAATCAATATTTAAAATTTGATTCTCAGATTACAAGACTCAGATTATACATTTGTCACACATTGTTAATCGATTTTTTAATTATTAAAGCATATTGCGATAACGATTTATAGTATGTTTCCTCGTGAGAAATATGAGAGTATGTGTCGGAGATAGTTGTATTTCTTGTAGATAACATTTTTTATCAAAAAATAATATAATTTTCCATTAATTTGACATTATTCCTTCCATAATTTAATACAAAAAAATAATATTAATGCTTAAAGTATTAATATATTAATTTATGCAACCAATTAATATTAACCACTAAATATTTGTGTGACTAATAAGTTTTCAGTATAATTATGTTAAAATAAACTTTTTTTTTATGTAATCAATTAAAGAATAAATATTTTATTACAAACTAAAAATTTCTCTTTATATTTCAAATCCAGCCTTCTATTTTCTTTATATTTATACTGCGTAATAAATGTGTGTTTATATACATTTTCGTTAAGATAAAATTCTTTAAACAAATGATTCATCGTTCACCGATCGATAATATGAATCCATTAAATACAAGTACCGCTTCTCGATTGTCCATTTCAGATAGAACGCACACTTTCTTTTCACCTCGCTATTTCAAATCTTTGCCGTAAATATTTTCGTAAATATCTGATTCCTAATTTGCATCTAATGTAAATCGCATTAAGATTCGCGCTAAGTATTTCAAGATAATTCCGCGTGTGTCCACTTAAGCCTAAGGCCTCTCTCCGATGGAAAAGACCAAGCTACCAACTCCGAGAGGAATATCCATGAAACCTTGAGAGATCGAGACTTCATTATAAAACACACGATTACACGTTGAGTGGTTGGAGAACGACTAGATAATAAGGAATGACGACGAGATCGCAATCGAATAGGTATCCCATCTGTTTTCCCACGCTCGTCCCGGTATTGTCAGGCATTAGCGAAAACGATTGTACCTTTCTTTCGCGTGAAACGAACTTCTCGGCCGCCCGCAGGAAATCGAACCGCCGCGCCGGAACAATTTCTATCGATCGCCACGACTCGCGCTTATCGGCGGCATTTCTCCCAGAATTGTTATTGCCGATATATTTCCGCTTTTGCTTTCACCGTTCCCGCGACGTGAGACAGGCTCGCAGGAAAGTCGAGGAGAGACAATACGCTCGGCGGAATCCGTCATTTCCGCTACTAATTCTATCCGAGGACACTATCAATGAGATACGAACCGTTTGATCTGCGTTCCGCGTGCGGAACGTTTTATTTTGTGTTGAATAGATCGAAAGATTCCTCTGAGGAATAACGTGTCTGCAAAGGGAAGTTATAGGACGATCCCACGCTATTGATGAGATTGAGAGATAATGGCGATTTAAATATTACGAGTGCTTTGCAAAGATTTATGTCGCGGAGGTTTAACTCGGAATCAGGAAATGTCGATACTGTTTCTCAATGCTGAATACCTAAACGTGTTGCACGAAGGATGTCTGAACGCTGTGTGTTATTATCTACTTACGTAGCTCTCGAGCAAAATGCTTTAGTCTTCAGAAGCAAATATAGCAGGATCAAAAATTTGTGAATATATTATTTTCTCAAGTTATTTAAGTTATTCTATGTGGAAATGTAATATCTTACAAAGTACACCCTCTCAAAAAATCCCGAATTACCTTTTTAAATGTTACTATAAAGATTTCATTAGTCTTTTCACGTGTGTGTGTGTGTGTGTGTGTGTGTGTGTGTGTATATTGCTCATTTGTTACATTTACAACAATGACATAATTCAAAAAGCAAAGTTTTCCACAAAATGTCTCAATATTTAAAATTATTAAAATTTTATAATATTAAAAAAAAAAATACAATTTTAGTGTAATAACTAATTATAGCGGAATAAAAACATCTAATTATTCTAACTATATATTAATTCTTCATTCAGTGTCTTAAATTTTCACCATTCTTTTACAAACAATTCAAGAATGACAACTTTTGAGTTATATCGTTGTTTATAGCAAATGAACGATATATTTAATTTTTTAGATGTGATATATATATATATATATTTTTTTTTCATTTCATTTCAATGGCGCAACAGTCCGAGTCGGACCTAGGCCTCCCCCAAAGTCATGAGTCATGTGCTTGTGGTGCGCACGCAGGTTGTACACAAACTACAAACTACTGTCTGCCACTTTAAAATCAGTTTTTCAATTCTATTTTGACAACCATGTTAGAACACATTTATAAACAAATTATTTTATCTTAATATTTTTATATCTTTCAGCTACTATACACAGATTTACGAGAGATAAATATTCAAAAGGATTTCCAGAATTGAAATTCTTATTGGTAGGACCACTTGAATATATGGGATTATCCAATTCTCTGACAGTTATTACATATTCTATGGTCCTATCAATAAGGATTCCAATTCTGGAAATCTTTCTTTTTTTTCCAATGGCGCAACAGTCCGAGTCAGACCTAGGCCTCCCCCAAAGTAATGTAAAATGTGCTTGTGGTGCGCATGCGGGTTGTACACAAGCACATGAACGGCAAGGTAGAGGGGGTTTCGAGGCAAGGGATACTCTCCTGACGGGCTGGGAGCTCCCATCGAGGAGGGAGAGACAAGCGATACAATTTCTTTTTTTTTGGTTCTACCAGGACTGGATTCGAACCTGAGATCTTTGGTTTAGCAGACCAGTGCGCTGTCTACTACGCCACGCTCGCTCTCGTATAAAACATAAATATAAGATAATCCTCTTCTAAATAATATAAATAAATAATTATACATATTTTTAAATAAGTATTGTTTGAGTATAAGTATTGTATGAGTCTTGTATGAGAAACTGTCGTATAAAACTGTTCGTTACGATCCAATCCAATCTAGAAGGCATATTTTTGTTATATTATTTATATATATATTTCACGAATCTGACATTTTTAATTCCGGAGCATTCAATAACTCGCGCGACATTTCATCAGCCAACATGATATTATATTCACAATATAAATTATTCAGTAAAAAGCTTCGTTTCTGTTTAAAATGTTTTATATACGCAGCGCTGCTCTCTTTGCAAAAATATCGTAAATAAACGCAACTTTACATACTTTATTTGATAATCATCTATCGTCGCCATCGTTGTTGTTATTCTACGTGCAGAAAAAGCGATTCTTCTTCTCCCTTCCTTCTTTCTATCTTTCATCTTCTCCTTGTTCTTCTTCATTTTTTTCTTGTTTCCTTCCTTTCTAAAAAAATAATAAGTTTTCTTAATTCTTTATCCCTCGGCAATAAGAGCACAGTATCACATTTTTAAAAAGCGATTTATTTATAACACGACAACGCGGCGCATACTGCGATTTAAAAATATTGTATATCGTATCATCTCTCACAGAATCAATTATATATCTTTGATTTCTCGAAGCGTTCTTTTTTTTAAGGAATACCTATTAAAAGAAGAACGAGGGAATTTCAATATCTTACTCCGAGTCTCTTACTCTGTATCGAAAGCTCAGTATACAGCTCTTATTCTTCTTTTGTTAGATTAGGCTTATCTTATTTCAGCTTTTCTTTGAATGTTCGTGAAAACTACAGGTATCTTCACGAAACGCGCGTGTGTGTATCGTATCACATATATCAAATGCATAGCATAAGACTGTCCGGATCAATGAGCATCTAACATAAAGTCCAGTCAAGATTGGTCCAGATGATCTTATGCCATGCATATGCATGGCTATGAATTTTGTGCGAGAAAACCTTTAATATGCGTCCATTATTCAGGTTCACTAAACTCAAATAACTACGCGGATTATTGGGATTATCCACTCACCTTACCCCTTCACGGGCTGCGCAGACATTTTATGGAGCGAGGAGCGATGCTGTAATCAGCTGTAATGCCTGTAATCGCCACGGTAGCGACATCTCTCGGCGATTTCGTGAGACTCAACTGACGCTCGATCGATCACGATCCGTTACAAAATTACCACACGATGTTACACGACATGCACGTAAACACATATTTTAATATTTATTAATTTTGTTATTACAATACTTTCATAACTTTCATTTTACAATTATTATTAATAATAATAATCATTTGAAAATTCAATTTATCGCGAGTTCACTTTTCCGTATCTCCCAAGGTAATCTCTACGACGATCTCTACCTCTCCCGCGAGGAGCACAACGAGGGAGGCTCGGCTGGGCTCGGCCACCGCGCACGCGCGGAACTCGTTCCTCCACCTGAAACACTGGCCAACATTCACCGAACATTCGCCGACGGCCGAGGCCGAGCATCGCCGAGGTACACGCTGCGCGCACGCGCACAGGCGTGCAGGCGCGAATACGGTCGCTCGGCGCCGCCGCGCCGTTCCGTGAGTTCCGTCCGGTTTGCGTTTGCGTCTTCCCTCAGTCTCAGTCCACAGCAGCGTTCCGACTTGTCAGGTTGTGTTTTTCGTCGCAACCGGTGCTACGCGGCGGAACGACGATCCGACCACAGTACACCGCGTAACGGGAAGTGCGTCTCGTCAGACCCGACGTGTCTCGGTCCGGCGGTTCCATCGCGTCGGACCTCCCGCCGCCGACGATCAAAACATCGACCACGAGGCACCAGCCCCAGCTGAAACGCCGCTTCCTCGTCTTCTCGCGTAAACCCTCGATCGGGACAGCACGCGCCGCCGGTGAGTATTACGCAGCCAGGCCGCGTCCACCACGTCCACGTAATCGAGAGTATCGAAACTGTTCTATTATTAGGAAGCGTAGAGAAAAAGAGACGAGGAAAGAGAGAGAGAGAGGGAGAGAGAGGGAAAGCGTGGCTTACATTTCGGCCCGGAGGCGCGGCCGCACGCCTCCGCGTTCCAACCAATCGCCTGCGAGCTTTAAGCTTCTCCTTCGTTTACCGAGATGCGTGTGCATGTTTTTCGAAGACACCGTAACATTTTTTTCTCTCTTTCGCGGGCCTCCCGCTTTTCCCCCTCAGCGGTTCTCTCTTTTCTCCCTCAGGGACGACAAAGTTAAATGGACTCCGCGCGGAGAATCGACCTTGCAGTCGTTACTCCGTCCATGTTTGAAACGGGAGAGTCACGCTTTCTCGTCTCTGCGAAACGTGACGGCGAGCAATGTGGCACGCGGGATGTGTATCTGGATCTCTACACGCGTGAGATTCGAATTACTACGTGGGTTCTACTGTATGCCCGCGGTGTAATAATTGATCAGTAAGAACCTAAGAACGGCATACGTGCCCGTTGACTACGCCAATGTATAGTGTTACGTCAACAGGAAATTAATAGGAAAATAACCACGTGAGACTCGAGATAATCTTCTGAAAAGTCTCGAGATTTTGAGATAAGGTGTCCTCCGCGCACAAATATTTTTACTGCTCGCCATTTATTAAATTATTTACGATGTCTTTAGTTCTTGTACTCAATTTTATAATTTATATTTATATCCGTGTCTATTTTTGAAACGTAGTTTTTTTTTCTTTTGATACAATGCCTTTTACGTTCTCCTCTTTACTGTCAGTATAAAATAAATAAACAATAAACCAGTCATTTCTTTAGAAGAACTCCGCTTTTGAAAACCCCGTTTTTTCCCTAATTCAGGGGAATGGGATGTTTACTCTGTTCTGGATATTTGCATTCTTTTCCTTATACATTATTAAATATTAAAGGGTGAAATTTAAACCAATATCTTGATACTACGTTTACGCGAGCGTTACTTCTGTAATAACTTACGATAATTCACTCGTTTACGCGGAGTAAATTATCGTAAGCTACTACAAAATCCCGTTTACGCAAAGGAAAATCCCGTTTACGCGAAGGAATTATCGTAAGTTACTACAGAAGTAACGCTCGCGTAAACGTAGTATGAGTCAAATAACATTTTGTTATTTTTAACTACCACGTGTACTTTAGTTTAGTCGAATCGGTTGAATTAATGCGTATTAAGTAGGAGCAGTGGTGAGAGAGAGAGAGAGAGAGAGAGAGAGAGAGAGAGAGAGAGAGAGAGAGAGAGAGAGACCTATATATAGGAATGGTTAAAAAAGACTTAAAGTATATCTAATTGATACTACGAATTTAACAGTGTATAGTTACTTGAAGCAATTATATAAAGACGTCTACAAGTATATTTCCCCCGGAGCAAAATTTCGGGTATTTACAACTACATTGATACCGCAGAATTCCGCTTGGTTTGGCAGATACTTTTTAACGGTGTCCGCGAGCGACATGCCATTACATTGCCAGACCTGTTCTATCGCTGATTGCGTTTTTTTGTTCTACACACAAGCTGCGCGAGTAACTGCGTGAGTGGTGGCCGAGGAGAGGGAAGATTACGGGGAGAAGAATGTGTATAGAAAGTACATTTTAAGGAGAGCAGATTTGTTGTTTCTTCGCTGCCGCCACCGCCGCCGCCGCTCTCTCGGTGTCCACGGTCACCGTCCCCCCGTGCCACGTGTGCACATTTTAAAATGTCAGCCGTCGAGCCGAATCCAAAGAAATACGACGCTTTGCGGCGATTTAAATGAGCGTTTTTTTTATCGCCTCCGCGCCGCGCCGTGCATACGTCGCTTTCCAATCTAGTCGACGTCCGCATAATTTTACGAGGTATCAGCGCTATCAATATGTTTATTGCTCGCGACGATCCGGATAGAATCGATTCACCGTAAGTTGGATAAAAACACGGCTTGGGATCTCGAGTGGCAGTTAGAGAAAGAAAAAATAGGATATCCTGTACACGTTTCGTTGTCATTTCTCGGAAAGAAAGGCGCTTTTCTAGCTTATCTCTAGCAAGAGGAGCACTTAAATGCGCCGTTAAATCAAGCGAAAATAGAGAAAATAAGTTATTCGCGCTTTTATCAGCCGAAACACATGAAGTGTGATTATATTGAGGTATATTGTTTATGACCAGGTACTGTTAACACTAAAGATTAGCATTATTGCTTTTCAAGCTAATAAAGTCGGTGAATGACTTTGTTATCGTATTGGAATTTTAAAGTTCCAAGCTGAAGATTGACCGTTCGATCTTCTCTGAAAAAAAAAAATCCCTTTCGCTATCTTCGGCTTACGAGCCGAATTAATGAATCTTTGTGAATTGCGCGAGCGTGAATCGTATTTTTAAACGAGTTTGACGAAGCTTATAAATGCGTGGATTTGAAAATTCAGCAATTCAGCTTCTATTCGACTTTAAGCCTTTGATTACGTATGAGTTCCGACGCGATTGCACGTCTTCCGCATGCTCCCCGTCACATTTGTTTGAAACAACGTAGAACGTAGCAGGATTCGACCGGTTCGAAGAGAAGGAAAGAATAACAAAAGCTACGATGCGCGACAGAGACGTGCATATTATTACGTAATACCGTACGGCTACGCATCTGAAATGCAAATGGACACGCCTGATCGTACCTGTCTCACAAAAGCAAAGTACAGTTAGGCAAATTCATTACGGCGCTACGTCAGTTCTGTCCAAATGTTTGTAGTATAAAGTATAACGATATGTAAGTAGCACGAAAGATAATATTTTCTCTGATAATGAGTGGAGTGTTTGCGGAAGGAACGGAAATTACGGAGGCAAAAAGGGAATCGTCTGGCAACTCAATAGAGTCATTGAATTGTATCTGTAGTCTGTACATATGCAAATGAAAATTTAGCACGTTATAGTGCTCTTTTGGATGCCACAATTCCGGCATTTTTCTCTCAATATTTTACGTTAAATCAAATGAACTCTATATATACATACTGGAATGAGTGTTCTATTGATTTGGCTGCTGTTGCCAGTGCCAATCACATAAAAATGACTCAGTGCGATTGACCAATCAGGTAGTATTAGAAAGAAAGAAGAGTACACCCAAAAGCACCTCTCACTGGCAACAGCCAGACCGATGAATCACTCATTCCAGTATGTATAGAGTTCAGTGATTAAACAGGACGAAAACATCCGGCGCTGGACTCTTTATTTATGTATTTTTTTTTTGGGATCAAAGTCCGCCTCTCAAAACAAGATTTATTAGACGCGACCAGCGACACACGTGTGCATGTTTCACGCACGCAAAGGCGATTGCACTTTTGCGGCTATCCAGACGGTTCATGTCGTGCGGTTAAATAGGGTGGCAGCTCGGGCGAAGAAAAGAGGAAGAGATGTGACGTAATATTTATTAGAGAAAATTATAGTAAAAGTTACATTTACGTAAACGGAGAAGAAGTAAAAGAGAAATTCAGTCAAAACAAATTATGGAACTTCAGAAAGCCGAAATAAATACATGATTCAATCGACACGTGCTTAATTAAAGTACATATAAATTTTATTATTAAGACATAATTATGCATTATAATTTTTGCACTTCTGCCTTTTCTCTTTGATAAATTAATTACTCTTATTCTGCGATTGTTTCATATATAGCACAAATAAATATTTAGTCTAATTTAATCTTTATTTATCTTTAGATGCTAAATTGTGCAATGTAATAACATTTGTAGCGTTTTGTAATGAATTACAAAAATATGTACTGTGTACTGTATAAGCACGTATTATTTTAAAGGTTTAAAATTTCTGTAAAATTTTGTTAAATTATTATTTTGAGTCTTGCTCAAATGAAATTTAGCCTGAGATAGTAGCTACTGTCGCAACATGACGGAATGCATAATAGTGCAACATACCTAATAAATGTTCTCTCTCTGCGACCACTGTCATAAGTGTCACAGCAAAACAGTCACTGATATCGACCTTCCTTACATCACTCTTTCGTACTGCGATTTATTTGGCCAATTTGTTTTAGTATTTAAAGGCGCAATTGAAGCATCTCATTATAATAAATCAAACAACCAGATATTTCGTAAATATAAGTCTTAAATTTAGCAATTAACTGTTTGAATTTAATAATTAATTATGTAGATAATATCCAGAAAACGTTGAATATTTATCTAAGAGAGAGAGAGAGAGAGAGAGAGAGAGAGAGAGAGAGAGAGAGAGAGAGCACTATTTCCTCTCGTAAAGCTTTTAAGAAACAAGATAGAATATATTAAATATTGTTTTTAATAATTAATTAATAAGTCACATGAGAAAAGAGGCGAGAAAACAAGGTTTTGAAATCGTGACACGTTTCGAAGACTTTCTACGTTTCATACTGTGGAGTAATCCATCATTAACATTGAATCTTAATAAAATAGCAGTTACATTTGAAAGTTCGACGTTTTCTTTAGACCTCAGCTTGGAGAATGCTTTTTCATGATAAAAGATGATGATAAATACATAGCAAGCGTTATCAATGTATAGTGTAATTCACGTTCGACGTTTTCTTTAAACCTCAGCATGTTTGGAGAATGCCTTTTCATGATAAAAGATGACGGTAAATACATAGCAGTATTATCAATGTGTACTGTAATTCGCGTGTAGGAAATGATGAAACATCCCTACAATCATAAATCCCACGTGCAAATTCCTGCTGTGAGATATTGCATTTATCTTGAACTTATTCTATAATTTCCAAATGATCGAATATCGCGTTTCCTTATATACGTATATGTCATGCAGATTGTTTCTGGATACATACAATTAAATGTCAAGGATGTGTAGATATTTCACAATCAGACTGATTTAGTTAGACTGGGAATGATGTTAGGTACGATACGTAAAATAAATTAAAGTATTTAAAATATATAATCGTCGATATATCAGATAAAAACGTTAATAGCAGAATGACGATTGTTCTAGTTTATTAAAAGTCGCACGGAAGCTTCCATGTTACACAAATTTACTCTCACAAGTATTAATATGATTAATAATATATATATATTTTTTTTTTCAAATATCGTTTATTATTAGGAAACTTTTTGATACATTTTATTGCTACTATTGATTCGCATTAATTTTAACTGTACTGAATATTTCACAATTATATCCATTGTTTCAAAAATATGGCTTTAAAATCTTCGTAAGTTTTTCCTTGAGGAATGAGGATTCTTTGTTCCTCATTTTACATTTCATAAACCTTCCTTGATCGAACAAGCTCAACAAGCCTTTATTGGCTCCCTTATTTCAAGGTAGGTCACAAGCTTCCTTCAGGAGGAGATGCAACCTTCTTAGCAGATGCGTAGAATATATTATAACCAAATATATAATCTCCAAAAGTCATCGGCACCTTGTTTTCATTTATGAAACAAGGCGGCCTTGGAGATTCAAGGAATCCTTCATGGAAGCTTCCTTAAAATAAGGAAGGACTACGAATACGAGTATAATATTTAGTGCAAAACATGTTTTATTTAACAAAAGTTCAAAGTGTCGAATGAAAGTCCACGGATAAAAATAATCGGCTTCCTGTACACGCAGCAAGTTATTTTCCGTGCAGTATTACGAAACGTTTCTGTTTTAGCTATGCGCAACAAACATATAGTACTGTAGATTTCTTATTTATTTATTTATTATCTACCTTTTATATGACGGTGATCAAAAATAACATTTAATTAACATTTAATCAGTATCATGAAAAAGAAAATAATAATTTGGAAGTTGATATGTATAAGTGTGAAGAAAGACATCGACTAAAACACGCTATAAATCTATGATAATTTTGTAAAAAAAGGTTTAAGTAAAAAATTTATGTAAATCGCTCTTATTTTTTTTTTTTTTTTTTTTTTTAATAAATTAAAAATGCTTATATATATATATATATATATATATATATATATAATTTCCTAAAGATTTAATCGCTATGTTCCATATTATATCTCGATACTTTAATATTATTTTCTGTATAACATACGCAAGCAAATTGTTAGCAAATAAGGATTGAAAATAATAACTTCTTTAAGTAAGGGAAAAATAAATGATTTCTACACGAAATATATTATTAATAAACGAATCTGTTAATGCAGCAAGTAACATTATATTAAATTAAGTTTTAAGATCTCTCTCTTTAATATTAATACATTTTATTTAAATATAAGTTAGCGATTATTTATGCTGAAAATTATTTATAACTTGATAACCCTATTGTTTCAAAATAATAATATCGCGAATGGCCACGATGACTAAAATAGCAGCAGTGATTTTCATTATTGTAACATTGTTGTTATTATCAGAGGTCAATATCCTTGAATAATCCATGTGTCATTATTTAAGAACCAGAAAAATTATCCATCATGAAAAGTCGCTTCTATTATACGTATTATAATATAGTCGCGTATATTATAATATAATCATCTCTTTGCATTAGTAGTTTATGATATAATAAATATAACGTTATATAATGAACATGATTAGCGGACTACACGAACCTCTTTGGTCAATTGAGATACGTGCAGATGTACAAAAAAGTAATTATGATATAAGAGTGATTAGATTCTATTAGAGCTGTTTTACGTGATTACATAACATTATTATTACGTTATTATTATAACTGCGCACAGCTATATACGCTTGCACTAGAATTATATCTTTCCAACTGAAGTACGACGGAGACTGATTCTATATACACATGATTAACACACGCGTCACATCCATGCGACGGTCAAAGTCCACTGCAGCAGCAAAAGTGCTGAAATACCAGTTATAATGTGGAATCCGGCCTTGGGCAGGTGCCTTCGTTTAATTTCATTTCGAAACGGCAAATTTTCTCTTCGTTGATGCCTTGACGATTCGCAAATTTAATACCTACCGTGATCCTTCCTTGTATTTTTCTATAGGCAAATCACATAGTGATACATCGATAATTTAGATGCCAATTTCACTGTATCTTATCTATGTATGCATTGAGTGCTCAAGTGTTTTCAAGCAATCTCGCACACTTCACGTGGTTTCTCTATAATTTATACTATTCTTTTGGTTTAAATAAACAAAATTCTAATTGTGTGCTATTGTTCACGTAACACCAGCATTTATCGCCGGCAAATATCTGTAACTAGATACTGTAGTTTTGCACTTTTAACTCACGGACGGTTTTATTGCGATTGCGTTATTTGTCTATTAACGAAATTCTATTGCGTAAAATACATACATCGCGGTGGGTGCATAGAGTCTTGCGTTATAGCGTAGAAAGTAGCTCCGTCATACTTCTCTTGTGGAGAGATACCTCCATTCGCCTCCTCCGTAATAAACCCGAAGGCCGTACCGTACAATGCATTGCAATTTAATCGCCGATTTCAGATCACCGACCGAAGAAAATATACCTGCTAATTCTAAGAGATACTGGTTATTATTTAATAATACGTAGTGCAGTATCAACTTTCTTATGTGTTATATGTACGAATATAAATTTGCGAGTGATGGTATTTGTGCGCGAGTTATTTTAAGTAATTTCTTCCTGAGAATCCGTGTAAAAAATCTTCAGCGGGTTAATCATTAAATCGATTTAAGTAAAATAAGTATAAGGCTTCATTCAAATAATACGCGTGAATAATAATACTAATGTCAAATTATGCAATATAAAAAGTAAAATTTTTAAGAAACTAAATATTAATGCAATATAAAGTAAAATGTTTGAGAAACTAAAAAATAGATTATGTACAAAACGTTGTCAAAAATTATAGAAAATGGAAAGGAAAACTTTAATATCCGATTTCTGACCATGAATTTGGTGTATTTGTAATGCAGAATAGTTCGCAAGGCAATTAAGAAAAAAATTCGCATATTGATAGTGTGTCAGATATGCTTCAGTATATACTTGAGTTAATATTGGATTTTGGAAAAGCAGTTTGTCTTTTATTTCAACTGAGAGCTCTATATCTATTTCGTTTGCTCGAGTCCCAGCTTCTGACACAACTGCAATGTAATTTTAATTCTTGGTAGTGCGATACGTTAAGACCGTTACACAATAAGACAGTCATTTCGCAACCAATTGCGAAGTCTAATTATTTTTAACAATAGGAACGTATATTTCCATAGATAAATGACGTCGTGTGCACGATATTACGTTGATTTGTTGATTATACATTTTGCGCGATGAGCGAGCGTATAATGTACATTTTCATCGTTATTGCTGTGTGCAATTAGAAGAAATATGTTTCGCGACGACGTCAATATAATTTTGTTTTTATTTCCCCTTGTTAACATTTAAATTTATTTTGATGATGCTTTACACCAATTACACAAAATAGTAATGCACTTTAAAATTACTTATAAATTGCGGGATATTATAATCATTTTTATGCGAGACATATTATCAGAATTATATTGATAAGAAAAAGAAACATAAGACTGATTTTCAAGGAATGTTTAACTTGGCACTTTTGCTGCCTGAAACCTTCTATAAGTGATGTTATGATCGCTCTACTTTAATATTTTTTTATCTCAGTTCAATTTGCAACGCAAATTATGTAAGATCCAAAAGAGCATCAGGAAACAGGAAATTTTAATGCTTGAACTCTTTTGCTTGAATAATTCCAAGTGTGCTTAAACATTCGTTTAAGACCCAATTTAGCGTTAAACACATCGCAAATTTAAGTGTGTTATTTTTACACGCATAAACGTCTAAAAATAACACGTTAGACTGAAACTCTTTTTACATGTTTCTTTATGTCTTAAATTACGTCATTTAATACGTTAAATCGTATTAAATTAAAAGTTAATACATTCAATCGTGTTAAATAACGTAATTTAAAACGGCAAGAAATGTGTAGGAAGAGCTTCAGCTATATTAGATTTTCAGTGTATGCGCATGCGATTCTAAAACATAATATTCAATCATGGATTTGACTTCAAAATTTCTTTCCTTGTTATGACTAAGGTACTTGAATATTATCAGCCTAAAAACCAATTGGTCGCTATCTAATGCTGAATAGTTAATATTACGTATCGCTTCAAAACTGCTCATGACCGCAATGAATCGCTTTATGGAAAAATTTTTTGCGAATCGCCTCTCTTCAGTGATATGCAGATTGTTTTGCCGATTAAATTTCCGGCGAATCGTAATGGTTTCCGACGGAAATTACATCACATTTCTTTATAAAATATAGATTATATAAATAATCTTGTCATTAGTCGGGATCGCACGCATAATATATCTCATGAAATATTTATGTGTGGATTCGATCACGAAATAAGTCGCAAATTAATTCATTACAATAAGGCAAATAACAATACATGCTTCATCGTTTGCGTTTTTTTAGACTTTGAGGACGCGCTCAGATTAATTAAAAATGTGCAGCACATGTGTGCGTTTTTGCTGCACGCTGAAGTGCGCATGTGACTTGTAAATTGCGTTATTAGAGTCATGAATAGCAATCAACAGATCGCCGATAAGTTAGGCGTGTATATACGTTAATGAGAGTGCAGGATATTTACGATTTGTTTATCTGGTTCGCGCAATCAGTCTCGAGGCCGTCGACAAGAATTTGGAGTAAATTCGTGAATGAGGAGGTAATCGTTGCGTATTGCCGCTTTTTGATAAGGAAGGCGTACGATGATATACGAAGTGGTATTAATCACTCGTTGCGGGTGTTTCGACGCGCGTCTTAATCGCGTCTGGTTCGAAGGTCGTTTCTTATACATGTTTGTTGCTGTTAATATCGAGCACTAACGCTACATTACACGAGATAATAGACCTGTTCTTTTTAATTGAACTTCTTGCACGGTTCATCTTTCCTCTTTTTCTTTTCACGTTGGAGAAAAAAAAAGAGAAAATATGAACTATATGTGCAAGAAGTTGAGCTAAAACGAACAGGCCTTATGACTCTTAGGTGCTGTAATGAGGAGCAATGCATTTTTTTTTAACAACGATTGATTAGATATGATACTCACGTTTATTGCGCATTATGCGTATTGCGTATGGCGCAAAAAGTAATCAACTCTTAGATAACATTAGATACCGGTTTATACAATAAGATATATATTTCATAAATGATTCCAATTTAGCGTTAAATATGTGGATACACAAGACAAGAGAACTTGTCTTTATTTTATTTTTTAGATCCCTATCTTTTTTTAAAATTTAATTATATTGGCAAATAAATGTTTTTATTTTTATTGCTACGACTGTTTCCTTATGGCAAAATGTAAGGGATAAGTCAGAGTAATTTAAGAGCGTAATAATTTCTTTTACATTTATAATCTTGTGTTAGAATATGTCAGTATAAAATTTGTTATAAAGATAGCATATAAATTAATTTGTTACAAAATATAACTTCTTGTATCTTACGCAATAACAAAAACGTCGTTATTGCAATTAACAGTGATTCCTTTCATGACGTAAGCACCCACTAAGAAGGGATTTTTAGAAATTCGATGCCTAAGCGGATGAAAAGGGGTAAAATGTGTTTTCACGGATTCTCCTCAATATCTCTTAGGTCTGATGAGATATCGACTTGGTTTTCGTAGTTGTTTTAAAGTAGTTACATGCCGTAGCGAAGCACGGGTATCAAGCTAATAATAATATTCTATCTTGGATTTTTGTAACAGGAAATTAAATAAATAAACATAAGCGTTTTTTCTACAAAATAGATGCAAAATTATGTATCGATGAATAAAGAATACTTGGACTATACATAAGTTAATTCACTCTTCCTTTATGCGCAGAATAATATTATAAGCTTATTAAAAACACGTATCGATTATGCGTATTGATTTTTAAGTCGGTAAAATTTAAGCTTACATAGGGTTTTATCATTTGATTTTTATTTGTTTATAAAATACGTTGATTATTATTGTTATCTTATGGAATAGAAATATTAAAGAATGTAATTATATTCAATTTTACATTCTTTTAATGCATCAAGATAAATCTTGGTAATAAGTTAACAAACCTCTATAAATATAATTGTTTAATTTACATTGCAAGGCCAATAGTTGGATCATTATATAGACTTTGTATTCTCCTTGAAACATCGAGGAAAAGCCAATATTTTTTTTAAACAAAGAACTATAGCAAAATAAGATGATGAGAAGAAGATTGCGAAGAATATAGAGACGAGAAAAAACAATGATTAATATTACTGAATGCTTTTGTTATCAAAATTAAAGAAAAACAATATAAATGATGATTTACGAAAAAAGTGAATTATTATTTCGAATTATATTATATTGTTATTGTAAATTATATTATTATTATTGTATTGTTATTTGATTGCATATCATTGATTCTTTTATTATTGCATTATTGGAATATTAAAAGCCACGTGGTAATTATTAACAGAAAATTATGTAGGGAGACATGCAAATGAATTGCAATTTAAGAATTAAATATCATCAAACAAATATCGAAGAGGAGCTATTGTATTAAATGAATTTTTTGCTGTTATTCAATGAGACATCGATAGCAAAATTTCTATTCTTAGCACGATGTTTGCGACTAAATAAACATGTGTTTGACGCGCTGTCGAAAATAGGCTCGTCTCTCGTCTAAATGATAAAGTCCTCGTTGGTAATATTGCGCGTTATCATCCAGACATCCAGACAGAAATTACACCGATAGGGAGATATCTTGACGTGGTTTCTCACACACAAGATACTTCACATTCACGTTGTGATCGAATCTTTTATCAGCGAACTCATTATATTTGGGTTAAGAAGGCATGTAACGTCTAAAACGGGTAAAAGAAATTGATTCTATTTTCAAATTACATAGGAAATTTAGAAATATCAAATTCTAGTCTATTCTAGTCTTAAAAAAGTACAGATAATGCGTTTATTTTAGGCAGCGAACAAAACAAAAGATACGAGTATCGATTACCACATAAGTGCTGGTCTACAACCTTGCTTTAAAGGATACACTGAAAAAAAGTTTGGTTAGAATAACCTAAGACTTGGTGAAATAGCTTCAACTAAAGGGTTTAGTGATTATGACGAAATATTTGGTTAATGTTAACAAATTTGGTTAATATTAACAAATTCGGTTAACATTAACCAAATATTTCGTCATAATCACTAAACCCTTTAGTTGAAGCTATTTCACCAAGTCTTAGGTTATTCTAACCAAACTTTTATATATATTTAAGCTCTAAGCCGTAAGAAATTGACCAATCACAGGCTGCATTCCGATATTCATTGTCAGCAACTTTCAGTACTGATGAAAATCTATAGTATATGTGACGTAAAATATAGATTTGCAGTACTGACAGTGAATATCGGAATGCAGCCACAGTCGAGTATTCTTCTCACATTCCACTGTGATTGGCCAGTTTCTTACGGTTCAGAGCTTAAATACCCTTTAAAGCAAGGTTGTAGGCCAGCACTAATGAAATAAGCACTAAGTCATTGACTATAAAAATCTGTACATAGTAATGTTTTAAGCATAGGTAAATTTTTAAAAGACGATAAACTAGCAATTATTTTCTTCATAAAGATCAACACAGTAGAAGCGGAAACTTTGCGACTAGACATCAGTATTATTATAACGTATCATAATTGTAATCGATTGACGTCAACGAGCGATACTACGTCTTCACGTTTGTTTTGTGAGCAATTATCATCACAAAGTTTGCACAATTTTCATTGGAATCCACGGGAGAGAATATATAAATCGCGCTGATTAACGCATCGCAATTATTTTTGATCCGTGAAATTTATCAGATTTTTACATATAAATTTAACAAATTGACATTGCATAACTAGTAAAAAAATATATAAACTTTTTCCTTGATTTTGTAAGCTGAGAAATGTATTTATTTCGAACCAACGCAAAGTGAAATAAATAATATATAAATCATTCTTTTTTTTTAATGTAGATTTTTTTATCTTATTTCTCACAGTCAGACGAAATATTTATTCCGTGTATGAATGCGATAAAGTAGTTACTAAATGTATTCGATCGAATTCGTTAGTTATATGCGAGAGTTTACTTGCAATTTGAGTTTTGGATCCGGAAAACTTTGAATAGCATTTGTTCAATATCTATATGGGAAATGGCTTGAGAAAATTTAGTGGATCTTTGGAATTTCAAGGTTCGAAATTAATTACAGCCCATGGTAGGAAAGTCATTTGTGGACTTTCAAGGTTTGTGTCAAACCGCAATATATGGTTAAATCGCGCACGTGGTTGTTTCAGCAGATCAAAGATCATTCAAGATTGCGCTAACGATTTTCACTTTGCTGGTGAAAGATCTCGTTGACTTAATGATACGGTTTACATCAAGAAGGGTTAGATAAGGAAATTTGCAAGTACGATTAACGTCATCAAGTAGATAGATATTTTGCATCGTCGAGTAAAGTTCAATGATAAGTCATGTTGCGATAGTAAATCATTGGAGATATTGGGCGTCTGCTTACGTACTGATCAAATGATGAAAAGTGCTATATCTGCACGATGAAAGTACAAACTTTCACTTATTAGTTTTATCTTTCACTAAGTATCATATAAAAAAGTTCTTCAACGCATCTCTTCGATGTCATAAGAGCATTAACGTAAGAGAGTAACGTATTATAAAAGTGTTATAATGCTTTCTCAGGTGCAAAATAATAGACATTTAAAAAATGACTTTTTAAGACTTCAAGTGATGCACATGGCACACAAGTAACACTTCACGACAACAAAGATATTAAATTCGTAAGAAATCTTCGTAAAGAATTGCATGGATAGCAATAATCGTTTCCGCTGACATTGCAATTACGTTTTCTTGTGGTCAGTTCATTCTTTGTCTAATCAGCTTTAGTAAAAATATTCAGGAAACAAAAAGTCAAGCAGAAATTCTAATCTCAAGATATTTAAAATTATACATCAACTAAATACTGTAGACACTTTATAATCTGATAAATTTATATTTGAATGTTTATCTTATAAAAAGTTTTATCTTAATCACGGATTTATTTTGTCAGAAGTGTGACATGTGATAATATATAATTATTATGTGTGACGGCGGATGAGAGGGCAGGCTTGAAGAGTAAATCAAATTATTTTAATAACGCGCTCATCGGACAAATTTCAGGATTAAATATCTGAACTCGATTTAGATTCGTAATCCTCTTTATCTAACGGGGTTACGCACGATAGGTGGTTGTTTACGTAAGTGCGCGGGTTTAAAAACGAGAGAAATAAGAGATAGAGAGAAGGGAAATAGAGGCTCGCTGCACGTGACTCGCATTAACGTCGAGATTGAACCTCTATAGACTGGTTTGATTAAGGTTATCATTGTTCCAATACTCTTTGCGCGTTTCAGAAACGCTATACTCGACTCCGTAGTGATCTCTGACGCATAACGCGATAAACTTGGACCCGTGTCTACATGTGTGCGTTTTTGCATACGCGTATTTCGCAGTGTTCACTGTCGAGACACTAATTGTCTTTACTTTTTCATGTTATCGTAACGACGGAGACAAGGCGTATCGCTTATAGATCCCAATAGTCGTAACGCGATATACAATAGAATCTCGCGCGTGAAAAAAAACACTTGTTAATTTTCAATGTCCGACCAATGAACGCTTTAAAAAAATATATTTTATTTTATAACTCGTGTTTCGACGTATTAGATATTTTTTCATAATGGTTTTTACAGAACCGTAATACCTGCACTTAACTTCAAACTTAAAAATGAGTTATACCCGCAGCTAGCTGTCAAGCTTTGTGCAATTTAAATTTAATTTACTACTTGATGAATTAATTTAGTGTTGTATACAATTTTATAATTACGCGGATTTAATTCGTTCAAAACTCTGTACATATTTACTGAGCAATTTTGCCTTTGATATCGCAAGTTTTTATCATCCATTACGTAAGTCCGTCTAGCACAAACGTTCTGCGTAATTGTTTCCGCATAAATTGCATTTGTCATTGACTTTGAAATTATAATTGTCATTGATTAACAGCTGGTTTTTGTTTTTCCGCGATACTTTTTGTGAAAAACTTTATTACTAATTAATCCCCTAGGTGAATGGAATACACGTGTATATCGCAGACAAATGAACCGTAGTACTCGACCTACTTATTGGCTTGGAAGAAATTTGCTCGATGTAGTTTATTTGCCACGATGGCACCGACATCGACATTCGTACGATTATCGAGCATATTTTTTAACTTGAGTTAAAAGAATGTATGAAAAGCGGCAAGCCCCCCAACATTGTTTCTCTTATCAGCGGCTTATCATGCCAGCGACTATTATATTTTGAATTGATAACAGGCGACCAATAAGATCGTCCAGCTAACTCACACCTACCAAGGACAAGACGCAGCCTGAGTAGTCTTCATTATGATCGTCGAACCGATTAGCCGTCGCAAACACCTTACTGTCGAATTAATTTTACGAGCGAGAGATACGGCGCAGCGTGGTAGATCCGAACGCGTCAAGAGATCGTGCTCAGTTATTCGTTAAGTTTATGACGGCTCTCCTAACGGGACGAGTCGTTGTTCAAAGTCCAAGGTTATTAGACGCATTCGCAAACGAGTATGGTTACTACCTGGGAATTGCGAATTGCTCATCCATGAGCTGAGGAGGATTTGGATTTTTCTCGAGAATATTTTCATGTAAAAGAAATTAGATAATATTTATACGAAGTTATTATTTATAAAAGTCGTGTAGCATTGCGTAAAATTGGACAAATATAAACATGTTACTTATATAATATTCTATTAGTCATTTTATTTAAGGATGCCTCATATCACTTTTAGAGAACATATATTTCCTGGACATTCCTAAGTTTAATTAAAATATTTTTCTGAAGTTGAAATTCGAGAAGACAGCATTATAGACTTTTACTGAGCGACGTGTCCGACATTTGTTACATTGCTAGTGAACCGGCTTTCCTGGTGAAATCAGCAGGAAAAGAACCCTCGAATGAATCAAGTAATGCACTCTCGCTAAAAAGTCTTCGATCTGAAAGCGACAAAGCGTGACGAACTGTCTACATATGTATGTGTCCGATCGCACATCCTCCTTGAATTATCGTTAATTACTCTCCTCTCTCTCTCTCTCTCTCTCTCTCTCTCTCTCTCTCTCTCTTTCTCTCTGTGATGCTAATATTTTTGCGACTTACAAGCAAACTTACGCGAGCGCGCGCGCGTGCGGGTTTCGTTAAATTAATCATATATCTCATATTGATCAGAAGCCGTCATCGAGACGTTCCTCTCTCGTTCTCCCGCTATTCCTCTCCATCATGACTCGAGTGGAAATCGAGTGAAACGCAGACGGACTTTCTATCTCGCACGCAGCGCGCTTTTGTAACACGCGTATGAGCCAAAATTGTAACACGGGAGAAGACCGCCCTCAGCTCTTGATCCTTGGTTCACGTAACATCCTCTAATCGGTTCCGAACGCTTCGCATTACGCACATGTTCCGTGACCTAGAATATATATATTTATTATTTTTTAAAATGAATTTTTTGCGCAGGACTTTCACTTCGCAATGACTGCCAACTCGCGTAATATGCTATTATTGCTCGATGACGGAAATTAATCCTATAAAGCAATAATAAAGCAATAATTTGACGCACGAGATAGAAAAAAGTGAGAGGCTTTTATATATTTTATATTAAAAAAAAATACACCTGAAGCAGTCGCGATTTTGTACGATGTGTAGTAGCACCGTATTTTAATCTACCAAATTAAAGGTTTTTTCAGGGTATATTGCTTATTAATTACATATATGTGATAGATGACGGTTCTAAGTTTATCGTGTTAAATATGTGGGATTTTTATTATAAAAACTTATTTTTTTACATACTATTAATCTTAGTTAATAATGCTTATTTTTCGTATGATTAATATTTTGACTTAGCATTCCGAATTCTAATACATTTTTTTGTTTTATTTTAAGGCTCCTATTTTCTACAACCCGTATTGAAAATTGATGTCAAAATCGAGAATATTATGAATTTTTTGCTTACAATATATAAATTATTTTTTTTGTATTACTTGCATTTAATAAATTATACTGAAAATTGACTTTCTTATAATTCTGTATTGATGAATGGAGGTAGATCTCACGACGATTTTAATTCAGATTTACAGTAATAATAAAACTTACAGCTTCTTAATATACGAGTGTTTTTGATATATTTTATCAATTTATATTTTCAAAAGCGTGTGCGGTGGTATGTGAAAAAGTCAATTTTCACATCAATGTCAACAAACATTTTGATGTATGTTGCACGAAAAAGATTCCGATGTCGTAACTCGACGTTGCGACAAAACAGGAGCATTAGGGACTTAAGGCCCGGGCACATAGAAAAACTTAAGCAGTAAGACGTTAGCAGTAAACAAATCAGTCAATCACAGTCAAGAACTTAAGACAAAACGTAAGCAGTACCGAATCCATATCGTTGATTTCCTTACTGCTTACGTCTTACTGCTTAAGTTTTTCTATGTCCCCGGGCCTTTAACCTTTAGACCGCCGGAAAGCCTAAATATAGGCTCTACGTATAATCGGAACTTTGTATATGTTATATATAAGATATAAGCACAACAATTTGAGGACTTTCTAAGAGGATTAAAGCTCATCAAATGCCGGCGCTCTAAAGGTTAAGAATATTGCGAATGGAATTTATAGTTTCTGTAAAAAGAATGGAGAACGGTGGGAGGGGGAATGAACAAAAGTTGTGTGCGAAGTTTTAGACCGAGGATAAATACAGTCGCTATTAGGTATTCCTTTGAAAAGTCGAATATGTGCTTGACCTTTATAAATAAGTCCACGGTGGACGGCGATTTGCAAGAGTACACCGAACTCGTTACCACACGATGGCCTGTATTTACCAGCTTGGCGACGTTCTACAACGCGTTCACGCACGCACTCGTGCGCACCGCAATTGCAGCTTTTAAGTAAGGTCAACTGGTGCATCTGCGTTCACTCTGCATCGTTGTCATGCACCGCTACGATCGCGCAACTCGTCACGACGAGATTGCTCTTTCTCTGTCGTTTACCCGACGTATCTCTTTCTTGAAAGAACTGTGATATGATTTTGCCTCATTATCCAGTAAAAACTAGTTTTTTTTTCTTCATTAAACTTTAACTTTTATATATTTGCATTCTGGACTGGTATACGGATATCCTGATATCCTTGTGTTCTGGACCTTGATGTGCTCTCGATGCTGTTTTTTTCCATCATTCAGAACACCATATTTTATTTAACACACTGCGCGGACAACGTGTTTTTAGAGTACTCATCCAGACACCTTGGGACTAATTTTAAGTCCAAAGGGTTTTTGAAAGCGTTTCTGTGTTACAAAAAATCTATAAAAATTCATGTATTATCTTTCACAAAGTGATTTCTATAGATAGGCCGGAACTGTTGCAATTTTTTTTAAGTGTTGAAACGTCAGGAGAAAACTGTAAAATACGAAAAATCGATTGTGCCTTCACTGCAAATCTAAATGTGTTATTTTAGCTGATGCTCTTCTTACGCATTTCTTGCTGTTTTAGATGCAGTCATTTAACACGGTTGAACGTATTAATACGATTAAACGTGTGGATTTATAGTGAATTAAAAGGCCCAGCGTTAATTTATTTTACTTCGTACTTTATCATTTTAATGGCAATGCGAGCATAAGCTAGTGAAGAATATTAATTCTTATATAAATTTCAACGTACGAATTTTACAGGAAGACTAACGCAGGATGGCGGAAGCCCATTCGGCCGTAGCATTCAGCTTCTCGATAACACACGAAGGATGGGACGTAAACTTCGATCGAGAGGTGCTCCATTTGGTCTGGCTTTCTGGTATACGGTCGTGGAAGAAGAGATTATTCCGATTTCAGGTGAGTCGCGGTGTTCTGACGCGAGCACCAATTTGAACGTTTTTTTATACCAGGACAAATATCGAATACGAATATGAAATAATGAATATTATTAACGTATATCTTACCATTCGTTCTGTTCACAGAACAATCTTAAAAGTGGAGTTTATCCGGCTTCTTTGGAGAGCCTATGGGTCACTGTGATTTTAGTAACGGCGATACACTTTGCTGGTTACAAGGTTCCGTATGACCTCGTCGGGAAAGTTTCACCGTATCTTTCTGGGTAAGTCTATATAATTTTACGTTTCAATTACAAATTATTTACGATTCATTGCACGGATTAGCAATAATTAATAATTGTTATTTCTTTCGACAGATCGTCGATACTCGCGCACCTAGCAGGTTCCTTCGTGGTCGGACTGTTTTTATGGTTGGCGGTCATATACGCGATTCGGTATACGCTGAAGCTGTTACTCATGTACAAAGGATGGATGTATGAAGCAAGAGGCAAAGGTCGCAGGCCATCGAAGTTCACCCAAGTCTGGCTCTTGCTGGTGAAACTGTTCTCAGGTTGGCATAAGCCCATGCTGTACAGCTTCCAAGGATCACTGCCACGATTGCCGCTACCGACAGTACCTGATACTATGAAACGGGTTAGATCAACGTATTTTATTATCTTATGTTAGACATGAATGAGTATGTCATTTCTCGTACGCTTAAATTGAATTCGATATTATCGTTAGTCCAGTGAATGTTTTAATCTAGCTCTTAGCTTTAGTCCACAACTTTAGGACTCTAGGCCCATTTCTCTTTAACATTGTAGTGGAAAAATCAAAGTATTGTACATTTAAATAGTATCTGAGGAGCGTACGGCCGTTGCTCGACGACGAGAATTACGCTCGCATGGAAAGGCTGGCCAACGAGTTCCAGAACGGCATCGGAGTCAAGCTGCAGCGTTACCTGGTTCTTAAATCTTGGTGGACCACCAACTATGTATCCGATTGGTGGGAGGAGTACGTTTATTTGCGCGGAAGATCGCCTCTAATGGTCAACTCGAATTTCTATGGAATCGACGCCATCCTTTCGCATCCAACGAACGTGCAAGCCGCGCGAGCCGCAGCCGTAATATATTCCTGCTTACAATATAGACGTCTTATCGAACGCCAGGAATTGGAACCGGTTAGTTATTTTTTTTGTTAGTTTATTATTACATTTTTACACGAAATGAAGAGATTTTCATACATATTAGTATATTGTATGTTGTATCACACAAGTTCAATCACATAAGACTTATATTTCAAAAATTATGTACATTTTCAGATTCTAGTACAAGGAATAGTACCATTGTGTTCTTGGCAATATGAAAGAGTGTTCAATACTACACGAATTCCAGGAATTGAAGTTGACAAAATCGTGCATTATCAAGATGCTAAACATGTTGTAGTGTATCATAAGGGCAGATATTTTAAAGTTTTAATTTATTACCGTAACAGAATTCTTCAAGCCTGTGAGATAGAACTGTAAGTTATTATTATTTTATTGGTATGCATTTTTATTACACGCCTGTAATACGATAATATCGTTTTATAGTCAGATTCAACAAATTTTGGATGACGATTCAACACCATCGGAGGGAGAGGAGAAATTGGCTGCTTTAACAGCTGGCGAGAGAACTGCCTGGGCGCAAGCCAGGAAAGACTTCTTCGCGAAAGGTGTAAATAAGGCTTCTTTGGATATTATTGAAAAGGCCGCATTTGTGGTCGCATTGGACGATGTACCTTATGAATATGATCCAGTACGTTATCTAATAAAATAAAAACATTTTTGAACAATATAAATATTAATTTGCAAACTCTAATATAATTATTACAATCATTTCGTGCTTTAGAAACACCCAGAAAAATTAGATCGTTATGGTAGGATCCTGTTACATGGAAAAGGATACGATCGATGGTTCGATAAATCTTTTACGCTATGTATTGGAAACAATGGCAGAGTGAGTAATATTAGTATATCTTTATAATTGAATTATTAGAATTGATTATCATTAGCTTCAATGTTTTATAAAAATAATTCCTGTTCGCAGATTGGCTTCAACGCAGAGCATTCTTGGTGAGTATACACTTTATGTGAATTTTTTACAAATAATAAAACCATTGATATTTTTATAAAATGTTTTCTTACATGAAGAAATAATTTAGAAAAATTATGCATATATTTTTAGTATAGACAAACATAAAGCACGTATTTGTTATACACAATATATTACGAAGCATTAGACTTATATTTTTATCAATATAAAAAAATTGATTTACATACTTTATGTATATATTGAAACACTGCATATAATGATAAGTAATGAGCAGGGCAGATGCTGCAATCATGTCACACTTATGGGAGTACATAGTATGTTCGGAGTTCCTGGACCGACAGTAAGAATTACAATCCATAGCTCATATTATTTATTTTGCATATCTATCTCTTCTTCTGCTTCTGAAAGAGTTGTATATTACTGTCTATTTCTTGTCTATTAATTTGAAGTCTATTTCTTGTGTGTCAAGGACTTATATGGAAATAGTTTGGATTGCGAAATATATGTACATATATCTTTTTTTTATTTAAAAGATCTTTTTTAGCAAATCTTTAGTGTCTTCGAGCGTTCTTCATCTTTAAAGCAGCAGTCATCTTTAAAGTTCTATGGGGTTCTTGCTATGCTTATGTTTCAGTCTCCCAAATCCTAAATATTACGTTTCCTGGAGGTTACCTTTCTCTGTCGGATACTTTATACTGACGACGAGTGCTTTTCACGTTTCTCTTTCGCATTTTGTCTTTAATGTTTCTTTCTTATGTGCTTACTAGGGCTGATGCACCAGTGCTCGGAACTCTATGGGAGTTTATTATGGCTGCTGATAATGAAATCGGGTAATTTTTGTTGTGTTCTTACACGGTTTGATGGGCAAATTACTAACTACTCATTTGTATCATTCCTAACAATTGTATAAGTTCTTTTGCGTTTTAATTATTATTATATAATGATTGACTCTCTTTTATATTTTTATAAGCGTTTCTACATTAATTTTCGCTTGCTTGCTTTTTAATATGTCAAAATATAATTATCTGTTTAATCGTTATCATGTTATAAATATATGATTAAGACTTTTAAATAAAAAGTTATTACTTAAGATAATTGAATGAAACTGTTGATTAGTTTAATTAGTACATACAATAAAATATATTTAGATTTGCATGATATTGTGAAAAGAATATTTGGAAAGTAAGGGCCAATTAAATCAATTTGCTTTGTTGATTTTAAGTTCATTTCAAATAATTTATTGATAAACAATAATAGTAAACGTAATATTTAGTCTTTACTTTTCAAATAAAGCATGATAACGTAGTTTTCTTCATGAATTTAGCTCTTTCAATGAAGTAAAATATTGAAATTTAAAATTTCCTATTATTTAAAAAATGTGTATTATTCTCAGATATAAAGACGGACATAATGCAGGTACTCCGGAATTTACACCTCCAGCTCCAACTCGATTACAGTGGGATTTAAGTGGCAAATGTATTGAAGCTATTGAACAATCTTATCAGGTAATAATAATTAATCTCGTTCCACCTAAATATAGCGCATATACTATATTTAGCAAGTATAATAATATTTTATATAACAATTGATTTTTTAAACTCGACAGGTAGCGCATAGTATATTGAACGATGTTGAATTACGTATTTACGTGCACGATACGTATGGCAAAGGTTTGATGAAGGCTCATTCCATATCACCAGACGCTTATATACAAATGGCGTTACAATTGGCGTATTACCGCGATGCTGGCAAATTTAATTTAACTTATGAAGCTTCCATGACGAGATTGTTCCGAGAAGGTAGAACAGAAACGGTCAGACCGTGCACCATTGAATCTTCTAAATGGGTGAAAGCAATGGAAGATAAAACAACAACGGTAAAAATAAAATAATAAATGAAAAGATATAAAGATTTTCCTTCTTCGTGTACTAAGCGATTTCTCTTTTAATATAGGTAACAGAAAAAATCAAATTGTTAATGGATGGAGTAGCGAGACATCAAAAAGGTTATCAAGATGCTATGTGTGGTAAAGGAATAGATAGGCACCTGTTCTGTTTGTATGTGGTATCGAAGTACTTAGAAGTAGATTCACCATTTTTGAAGGTAATTGTTTTATAATCCTTTGCAATACAATAATCGAAATGTAATCTTATTAAACGCGATGAATGCTTCTATTATAGGAAGTTCTAAGCGAGCCATGGAGATTATCAACATCGCAAACTCCACACGGCCAAACTTCGAAATTGGATTTGAAGAAGTATCCTAATTGCATTTCAGCTGGTGGTGGATTTGGTCCTGTGGCCGATGATGGCTATGGCGTTTCTTATATAATTGCGGGAGAAAATCTTTTATTTTTCCATGTTTCTAGTAAACGATCTTCGTCAAAAACGGTAAAATAATTAATATTTTCAGTTTCATTACTATAACCATCCTTTTATATTTATTGTTCTTTAAATATTTGCATTGTCTTTATTATATTCCATAATTGTTCATTTATATTAAAAGATAATGTAATGATAATTTATATCTCCTGATAATAAAATAATTTCGTTATTTTTAGGATGCCGCCAGATTTGCAAAACAAATTGAAAAAGCTCTTGGCGATATGAAAGACTTGCTAGAACAGAAAAAGAAAATACATCAGAACGGATCTGCGTAATTTATTCATTCACCTGTAGCGGCGTGCAAAAGTAATTATAAACTGCGCAATGAAGCGGGATTTATAACTACAGATAACTTTTCTTGGCTTATGGAAGGATTTAACAATGTAAACATAATTTAATGCTTAATATAATTTTCTTAAGGCAGTTTTTTCATAGGCAATTATTTTAGTAAAGGTTATAGGAAAGAATAATGGGCCCAAAATTTAAGATACGTTATAGGCATTGCACATATAGTAGATTTTTATAGAATCATTTCACGTTTGTCACATATATACAATATATATATATAAATATATATATAAATATATATATATATTATATATAAATATATATATAAATATATGTATATATATATATATATATATATATATATATATATATCATTATCATAAATATCATCTTTATTATTAAATAATCGTTTATAAACTGACAATTTATGCGTGATTTATAACAATATTGCACAGCAGAAGTGTGCATAAAAGTACAAGTACCAAATCTCCATTGCTTGCTGTACAATACTGCAAATAAAAAAAATATTTGACATTAATATATGACTGCAGGAACATAAAAAATGATTGTAAATTTCATTACTTATTAAAATTGTTGAAATTCTTTACACATGTGATATAAAGAAATATGTTATCAAAGTTAAAGTTTTTAGATATTGGATAACCGAATTTCGAAAGATTTACTATGAGTACATATTATTACATTGCATATCTACTGCAAGAAATGGTTTTATAATTTCATTATGCGTATATATATATATATAAATATGTACTATATCCTATCATAATTTAACATCAAGGAGTCATTTGTATGCAATGCAATTTAAGCATATGAGAAATTATATTTTCTCCATGAATATGCACAAGTGGTAGACAAGTATTGCCTATATCTTAATATGAAGAGACATCTCAATCTATATCAGTCTCATCAATTTAATACCCGATGAGATAGGGATGTAAAACTACGAATATGTGATTACTCTTTCTTTTTTAAGCAAACGTTTAAGCGATGCCATATATTAATATGTGCAACTTATCAATGCAAAATATTTTAACTATAAGTAATGACTAACTGTAAGCGATTTTATAACTTAGAACGGAAGCGATTACATTCTCCTATCACATATTTGTTAAAGGTATATTTAAAGATATTGGTGCTTTTTTTAAGCCTTGTTATTATATTTGGTGGTGTTATAATTAAACATTATTGAGATATTTAAGCGCAAGAGAGATATGAAATGCAAGATGATAAGATAGGAATATACATAACATTTTTGTACACTTAATTTCATCTTTGTACATTGAATGAAAATTCTGATAATGATTGTAAACATTAGATGTGAAATTGTACAATAGAATTTCGTCTGTTAGCTCTGTAAAGCAACTCTGACACCATTGTACATAGAATTTCTATGAAAATTACAACTACATTGCGGAAGGTAGACTGAAAGATCTAAAATATGCTTACCAATCAAGAACAAAATATGTAAAATATTTAAATATTGGCAGGAAAAGAAACACTATCAGATATTTGCAAAGCATTCGAAATATTTTTGTACAATATTGACAATTGATCAATAATTCATTTTATACCGTTTATTGGAATATTTATATAGAATTCTTTTTTATTCCATACAAAAATATGTAATATTTGATCATAACATGAATGTACTGTAATATAGAATAAATAAAAACAACTACGGTCGTTTACTTTAGTAACAATTACATTTAAATACGTTTACACATCTTTTCCCTTCTCTCTTAACAAGAAATGAGAAATTCTAAAAAATACACACCAGAAATATATATATTAATACAAATACACGAGAACGATACTATGTGTACATTACGATTTTTTAACAGTGTCCGCTTTACGTGATGGAACTTTCACTTTTTCTTGCTTCACTGATCGATGCTTGTTCGATATTACTGCATTTCGTAATGTTGAATGGAGGAATCTTTTGTTGACGGTTTCTTTAGGTTTCACCCATCCACTGGGACCCATTATTTCAGCCCTTCGTGCACCAAGCTTGGCTTCTTCCAGTAAAGCTTCGGCTGCCAGCCTAAAAGAATACATATTTATATTTCGTTGCAACAGTGCTATTGCACAACTACAAAAATGAAGTTATAATAAGTGAGATAATCTTTATTTTTTGCGTGTTTTTCTTTTTATAAAATACCTATAAATCTTGCTCATTATATTGATACGTAGAACACTAGTAACACGGGCGATATACAACCATAGTTAAGTGGCTTGTTAATATTTCAAGAATCTAATTCTTTAAATAAAAAAAATTAATAAAAATCTAGCAATATTCACATGCAAATATTCAGAATATTCCATTGTTGTCCAAGTGAAATAAATTTGTATTACTTTTTACAACGTAAAATATTCAGAGGTGAAATCATGTGTCTAATTTTATTTAATTTCAGATAAAAATTAAAACCAACTGTCATTCTCCAGACAGAAACATCTCGTACTACATTACTACATCGTGAAACATTACGTAAATGTAGTAACAGTGCACAGTGAAATCGTATTACCTATTCAATGTTTCATCATCCATGTTCACCTGTCGCGACCTGTTATTGTCTCGAATTCTCTGAAAGAAACAAGTGAAAATATTACATAAATATTACGGGATACCCGTGATTGCACGCATACAGATTACGTTTTGGCGAATGCGACACGCCTGATGTATTTAGCCTTTTACCATGAAAACATCACGTAGCACCGAGCTACCATTTCGTAAAAATTATCAAAATTGTCAGAGACTGTCATACCAAAGTCGCACGCGACGGACACTTCCGCGATGATAATCCGTGATAATCGCGATAACGCTGACGACAGCTGATAACAAGATGGCTGTTTTCACAGCTGATTCAGGCACGAAGAATGCTCGGGACTATGATACGGAATTCACTTGAGAGAATTCTTCATCGCAGGCGTATGCGAACGATATAACATAAAAAATTCGTTGCTGTCTCGTAGCGGGACGTTCGCGAGAGCAACACCCGCGGCGATTATCGCAGCTCGCGTTAAACATGATAAATTTGAAATGGAATACCGTCAATTTAGCGGCGCCTGCAAATTCTTTTAATAGTTCCCGATTAGATAGCGAAGAATCCGCTCGATTCAATTGTACACATGCTCTGTCGTTCCTCTCCTTCTGTCCTCGAGGCTCGAACGTGTTTCCTTATTTCACTTTCAAGGCGGGACGGGAGGCGGGACGTGTTGATTGTGTTGAGCTTTGAGCTTCACAGTGCACCGTCGGAGTGTGGGCACAGACTTGTGCGTACGTAGAAGGGAATTTTGTTCAGCACGCGCAGCGCGCAGCGCAGAACGACGCTGAGCACGCACAGTGAGACCAGCAGGCGTGCGAATAAACAATTTATCATCTGGTTATCGTGCAATAGGTTCTCGACGCCGGTCAAAGTGTCATCCGCCCGGCCGTTAGCCTTCCAAAGCAAGATGGAAACGCACGCGAAAATGATCGCGGATCTTCGCGAGAAGTTCTTCAAAAAGCTGGACGACGAGGGACCACCCGATTCCAGTATGTATGAGTTTCTTCCCCCTTTTCTCTCGGCGATTAGCAGCGTTTTTCGTCGCTATAACGTGAATTAATATCGTGCATTAATATATGTGCCGTATAATGATGTAACACATGTGCAAAGGTCGTATCCACTCGATCGCGTACTCAATTGAAAACAATTGACGCTCTAATTGACACGACAAAGGCATAAATAATTGGAGAGAGACGTTTGCCTACGTTAATTACTTACAAAATCACGAAATATATGGCAGGAAGAAAAGAGCAGTGTTTTTTTCACCTGGATCTTATATGTCTCTGAATCTGGTTAACAATTGTTCGCAGGAGGTTTCCACCCAGCCGATATAGCCAGGATAAAGAACAGCGACGATTGGCTGAAACGATTTTTGGAACATCATGAGTTCAATGAGCAGGAAGCGTTTAACATGCTTTGGGAAACTTGTACTTGGAGAAGAAAGTTCGGAACAAATGGTAAAACTATTGCTGCGAATCTTGCTTCACATAATTCTCAGTTTTTATTACTGTCTGTGAGGTATCTTGGTAAAATAAAACTCATATTTGTTTTAAAGTTTATATATGTCTTAATTTTGAATAAACTGTAATTCAATCCTTTTAGTGCTACGTGTAAATGTGTAAACATGTCCAGCATGTTGTGAATGCTATGGGCAAGTTTACGCACCTGGTTTTAAGCGAAAATATTTAGCGTCTTAAACGAAAATATTTAGCTCTGAATCATGCTACAGATAATAGAGCATTTTATATACACATGATCCATTCATCAAAAGTATTTGGCACTGAAAGGATTAATATTAATAGAATAACAAAATGTTTCTCTCTTTCTCTTTTTTCATTATAAATCGGATTACAGATATCACAGAGGATAATGTGAGGAGAGATTATTTAGAAGATGGTTCAATCTTTGGCTTTAGTAAAGACAAAGATGGCAAAAAACTTTTTATAATTAAGTCAAAGTTGCACGTTAAAGGAGTGAAAGATTTTTCGGAGCTCCAGAGATGTATAGTTTATTGGTTTGAGAGATTAGAAAGGTATTAGCGCACTTATTAATTTCCTTATCTTTAGGCAAAGGCAATTATAAATATCATTTATATATTTGTAACCCATTCATATTCTGTTAATATATAACTTTTATTCGTTATATTTTCAGAGAAGGAAATGGAAATCAGATATCAATTTTCTTTGATATGGCAGAAACTGGACTTTCCAATACGGATATGGAGCTTACTAAGTACCTCATTGGTTTATTCAAATCTTATTACCCACATTTTCTAAATTACATCATAATTTTCGAGATGCCCTGGGTTTTAAATGCAGCTTTTAAAATAATAAAATCGTGGTTACCTGCTAAAGCTGTTCCGAAAATTAAATTTGTTAACAAATCCACATTGAAGGATTACGTCAATCCAAACGACGCGTTGAAATGTTGGGGAGGTAACAACGATTATACCTTCAAATTCGTCTCGGAGGAGCAAACAAATGGGGATGGCGTATTGAATGGTAAACTGGATAATAATAAAAAGGTACACATATTACATATCTCTTTTTATGTAATTGCTATAAACTATATGACGTGTGAAATACTACCAAAATATTGCTTTTACTTATGACAGATCAAATTCACTATGCTTTTTTGTCATCTACATTTCTTTTTCTGTTATTATTCTTTTGTTAACCGCATTGATTTGTTTTTCATATCATTTTCATACTTCAAATTAGTACCCTAAGAAAGAAAGTACTAAGTAACATGGAATACATAGATGTATATCAAGTTATTCATAATTGTCAAAACATTTGTCTAATAATCTGATTCCTTTTTTAAACATATGTTGTATGTTTTCTAGGTGCACTTTGTAGACAATTCGCCACTCACGGAGCAAAGTCCAACTAGTATCGGAGACCAGATTAATGAAGAACAATGTATGTATAAAATTTATTTTACGTGCGAACTTATTACGTCACGTTAGAATATGTACAAAGTAGAAATATGTGCGGTATCAAATAAATTATGTTTGTTCCAGTGTTATCCATAGAACCCACAGAAGTAATTACGTTTAATAAAGATGGAAATGATATCACTGGAACAATTACACTTAAGAATATTACACCCGACAAGTCTTTATCTTATAAGGTACATGGACATCACGTTATTTGACTATTATAACAATAATAATTGGAATAAATTTATTAGAAATGATAGAATAAGATATGTATGGTCATTGTAGATAAAGACAACATCGCCTGAGAAATTTAGAGTACGACCTAGCTCAGGAGTTCTGCAGCCGTCTGAACAAAGAAATGTTATGGTTGTGCTGCAACCTGGCTACAATGTACGCGGTCTATTATACAACGATCGATTTCTAGTCATGTGCCTCCCATTAAAAAATACAAATGCCACAACGCAAGAACTGAGTGTACTCTGGAAGGTAAATTAATTCTAAACAGACCAATTCAATGGGTCTGTTTTATATTGCTGAACTGACTGCATTAGTTCAGAGTTTGTCTTTTTCTTTCCAATGTGGAGTAAAGAAGATAAACTCTGAACTAGTTGAGCCAATTCAGCAATAAAAAACAGACCCATTATATCTGTCATTATGCCGGGATTATTAATGAAATACATCAACAACTTCAGATGTAAAATATTCACAAAGTAAGATCTTTTATATGCTAATGCTGTTTTCTTGTAGTCTGAAAAAGCAACTGAGATGCACAGACTGCGATGTTGCGACGGTGCCGTTGAAAATAGCGAGACGCAAAAATCTCATTCCGCGCTAGCTTCTGCGGCGATAGGAAACGATCGTATTGATGCATTTTCCTCTAAGGTATGCAAGCTAATATTGCGATATTTAAGTACGTATTAATATAAACATTTCAGTACTGACGCATTGTGTGATAATTTCAGATAAATCATTTAGAAAAACATAACAACAACATATACAGTGAAATCGTTACTGTAAAATATATGCTTTTAATTTCCATAATACTGACAATCTTAATGGGAATATTCGTGGGCTATGTTTTACAAGTAGATATAAAAAATCTGGTGGACCAGCAAAAATCCTGCCGGATTCCTCACGAAACTGATAATACGTTTTAAAATACGTATTTGTAATAATAACAACTTTGATACGTTAGAAACGTAAAAGATCTTTATCTAAACTAAAAATCTACGATCATGCGAAGATAAGAAATATCGTCTATTACACAATATTTAACATGTTAATGTTTTTATACGTTTATGTTCTTCCAAGAAAGATCTATAAATGTTTATTCGTATATTTCTCCAAATTAATTAATTTGATATCCTGTTATGTAATTTTTTTGTATACATATACATATGTAATTATCGTCTAATAAGTTACCATGTGGTGTTTTGTAATACAGGGCATGAAGAAGTACAGTATATTGTAAAACTACATTAAAACTGCTATTTTTATACGTACTCTACAAAATATTCTGATTGTATTAAACTCGAATGTGGATTAGCATCTATATATATATGCGCCGATTTTTGTACATATTCTTAATGATTTTTTCCTCAATACTGTTGTATTTAATCATTGCTTTAATATGGCTTGTGCGCGGTTGATGATTAAATTGTTTTGAAAATATATAAATTATAATTGTGTGGAAAAGTTCACTGATCGCTCACCCGCAAAAATGTTCACCATTTTATTTCTCCTTATAATTTGTATTCGGCATAAACAATTTTGATCGCTTTTTTCGGCATATAATAATGATAACATGCAACGTTTGTCGTCAGAAAAACCGTGAGGTTTCCACTTTCCACCAAGAAAACGCCTGACGACAAATTTTCCGACAACTCACCGGCCGCTGGTACAATTTGTATAAAAAAATCTGAGAAAGTCTTAAAATTTTCATAGAAATTCTCATTAATAATATAAAAAATTCTAAGATATTTTTCCACACAAAGGGGGAATCCAGATAATATTATAATAACAACTAAAATTCTTTTTATTATTTACCTGATTTACCATATAAAATTGTTGCTATTGCGCATGGGCGAGAAACTCAGTCCGTTCGACATTTAATAAATATAAATACCGGTTCGCCGCGAATGTCGTTTCAATGATTGTTTTGACTTTGTCTGGATATTATTAGAGGAATCACGAAAGCAGAGGAATCGCGTTAAAAGAATTATCGTGCGAAAATAATTTAAGAAAATAGAAAATCTCGGCTCGAGGATGTCGAAGGAGAAACAGCATATCAACGTATTCGTGCGGATCAAGTAAGTCGGGCGACAGTAATTAGTTGGCGCATAAATTAAAGAAAGAAAAATTCTACGGAAATTTTCCGTTTGCTTGTCAAACGGACAATCACCTCTTAACCGAGGCGTAAAAGAAAGATTGCCCCCCTCCCCCGTGTAATAGATTTTATATCTATGATATTAATTCGTTTAATTCATTTATTCTGCTGTCGGTTGCGAAGAAAAGTAATGAGAATCTTATATTTAATTATTATCTATTTTCAAAGTCACATTAAGTGTTATATGCTAAGTGTTGCCATTATATTGTCCGTTATTTATATTGTTTTCATTTTTATTGTAAGGGATATTCTGATTGTCATCTATTACAGAGGGGGAATATTAATAATATTTCTAATAATTGTTTTATATATTCTTTTTATATGTCAATAATTTTATTGTTCACAACAGACCCGTAAGCACGACAGCCTGCGACGAGAAATGCATAGTGGATATGATATCCGACAAAGAGATAATAGTCTACAAGCGATCGCAGGATAAACCGTCGAAAATGTTTACGTTCGACGGTGTCTTCGGTCCGTCGTCGACTCAGGTGGACGTGTACGAGACGGTGGTCAGCCCGCTGTTGAAGGAAGTCATCGCCGGGTATAATTGCACCGTGTTTGCCTACGGCCAGACCGGCACCGGCAAAACGTACACGATGGAGGGTGACCGCGCGGACAATCCGAATTTCCATTGGCAGAGCGACACGTCCGCCGGTATGATACCCCGTTGTCTGAGCCACCTCTTTGATGAGCTGCAGCTGCTGGAGAACCAGCAGTACACCGTCCGGGTAAACTTCCTGGAGATATACAACGAGGAGCTGATTGACCTCCTGATGGACGGAAACGACATGCCGCCTAAGATAAAGCTGTACGAGGACGTGACGAAGAAAGGCTCGGTCATTATCCACGGCCTGGAAGAGGTGACTGTTTACAGCAAGGCCGAGATCTACAGAATTCTCGAGAAGGGCTCGGAGAGACGACAGACCGCGGCGACGATGCTCAACTCGAACTCGAGCCGTTCGCACACGGTGTTCTCAATCACGATACACACGAAGGAGAACACCAGCGGCGGCGAGGAGCTGCTGAAGACGGCGAAATTGAACCTGGTGGACCTGGCCGGCAGCGAGCACGTCGGCAGGTCCGGGGCGGTCGAGAAAAGGGCGCGGGAGGCCAAGAGTATCAATCAGTCCCTGCTGACCTTGGGCAGGGTGATAACCGCCCTCGTGGAGAAGGCGCCCCACGTGCCGTACCGCGAGTCGAAGCTCACCAGGCTGCTGCAGGAGTCATTAGGTGGCCGAACGAAAACGTCGATAATCGCGACCGTTTCGTCCGCGAGCGGTAATCTCGAGGAGACGCTGTCGACGTTGGATTACGCCTACCGGGCGAAGAACATCACCAATCGTCCCGAGATCAATCAGAAGATCTGCAAGCGAGCGCTGCTGAAGGAATACACCAAGGAGATCGAGAGGCTCAAGAGAGATCTGGTGGCAACGCGTGAGAGGAACGGCGTCTACGTATCGTTTAATGACTACGACGCCATGCAGACGTTGATCGATTGTCAGAGGAAGGAAGTGGAGGAGAAGAAAAATTATTGTAAAGTACTGGAAGACGTCATACAAAATAAAGAGGTATGCTTTCGGCGATAGGGTGATTTTCCCCGCAATCTTGGCGGAAGTCTCACAGCCGTACATTTCCAAATGCACAGAAAAGAACCCGATAAACATATATTTAAAATCATCATATATTTTTGTCTCCTCCCTCACAACTTCAGTTTCAAGTAGCCTCAAAATAATTCATCGGGGTTACATGTGGGAGACTTCGAAATCTGTTCTTTTTTAGAAATGAATTTTATTTTGTCTCCATCAAAGCATAAACTCCAAAATTATTATCGATGCGCGTGATGATGCGAAAATAATATCCATTGTTGTTTGTTTTACTTTGAAGGTTCTAAAAGCGATCGCACTGTTCGAAAGAGAGCACTTTTAATTTAAAAATGAGGTTTACATTACCTCGATAATACGAAAAATAAATAATAATAATAAGTGAACTTGACTACTGTGTGAATAACACGAGTAACAGAGATGTGCCTTAAGGCCCCCGCACAATGAAAAATATAAGGAACAAGGAACAGATATTAGCGATTAGAAATAAGAAATCAGGAATAAAGCTGGTGTAGCATTAAAACACGGCTTCCGATAGGTTAAAAATCTATTTCCTATGTTATTCCCTGTTTCTGTTGCCTGTATATTTTTCATCGTGCATCCAACTTTATTCTTGATTCTTTAGTCCTAATCGCTAATATCTGTTCCTTGTTCCTTATATTTTTCATTGTGCGGAGGCCTTTATAATGTCTGATTGGATCTTTGTGCCTAATAATATTTTTGCGTATACATTTTTCAGCTCTGTAAACTGCGCTGAACAATGAAATTAATAATAAATTTAATAATAATAATATTAATTGTAAATAAGCATCTGAGGAACCCCTGACTGGGTGTTATTTTTTGCAATAAATTCTTCACAATCGTTTCTAAAAATGTTTATTTAGCTTCATTATTATTAAATTGATTATCAATTTAATTACGTGTACTATTCTAGCTTCAGTTTGAAACTGCGTTTCAAGACCAACATTACTCGGCGCGCAAATTGTTAAGCTGAAAAGTGTATGTAGAAATATTATTAAGCACAAAGATTCAGCCCGATCGCATAAAGTACATTTCTATTATTTTCAGAAAAATTATAAAAAATTCCAAGTGTTTTTAACTGCGTTTTGTCGTCCTCTACACCCATTTAGAAAAATTTACTAATTTCATCGAGCAATCTTCTGCCCGACCGAAACCAAAAAACTGAACATTATTATTTTTAAATGTAATTTTTTGTTATCTTTCTTTGTAGCTGAAGTTTGAACCTTTCTTGAAGCAAAAATTAAAAAATTGTCCTAATCAAAAAAGATTATAAAAAGAAATATATTTACATAAAGAAAAATTTATATAAAGATAATATAAAATTATAACAAAAAGCATTCGGATATTTCGGATTAAACGGAGCACTTCGGGCCTCGACTGTTAACAAACTATTCTATTTCTAACATAATGGATCTGAAATATTTTGTTCTCGAAACTTGCAGATTTTGGCACAAAATACAAGAACAATTGTTAGAAATTTTTCTTACATATGCAAGTATGTACATAGGTACGTGCGGACACTTCGTATTCAACAGACCTCTTCCGGGTTTCAACTGTTAACAGACTACGTTCTTCTTACTGTCGTGGATCTTAAAGATTATCCTCGCACTTGTACATTTCGGCACAAAACGCAGAAGCAATCGTTATGAGTTTTTCATTTACATATACAAATACACGTCATCATATATGTAGAAGTACTCACGGTACGCACGGATACTTCGAAACTAAACCGAGTACTTTTGAGCCTCGACTGTTAATAAACTATTTTATTTTTACAGTCAAGAATCTTAAGAGATTGTTCTCGCACTTGTATATTTTATCACAAATCACAGAAATCAGTGTTTTTGTGAAGATTTTATTCTACGGTCTTCTTTATGTTTGTCATTTGTTTATTAATTTTAAAGTGATTTTTTTAAGTTATAATTTTATAGTTTTTCACATAAATATATTTTTCTTTGTAATATCCTTTTTAATTAGGGCAATTTTTTAATTTTTCTCCGTGAACGGTCCAAACTTCAAATAAGTACTTACATATTTTTATTCTGCATCTGAAATGCTTTAGATTTAAACTTTCGAGCTTAAAATTTGAAGTAAAACATTTTGTGTAATTGGAACGATTGCGAAATTGATTATAATTATCGCACAGAATAGATTATTCGATTTATTATATAGAATACTTTATTCGATTACAGAAAATATTCAACGATTTGCGATCGCAATATGATGCTCAAGTCGGCGAGCTGACGAAAAATACGAGCGAATTGAATGATATAAATGGCTATTTACGAATGACAAAAGAGTCTTTGAGGCAGGTAGAGTGCGTTAAAAACGAGCAGAAACAACGTGTGGAGAAGTACGTTGAAACCGAAAGGATTTTGCACACTCAAATGAAAACTATTTTAAATGTGGTGAATGAAGCGTCCGAAGATGCTAAAAAACTGCACGATAAACTTGATCGTAAAACGTAAGTGGATCTTAAAGAATAATACACTATATCGCTCATAATCATTTAAATTACTAAGAATTTAAAGAATATATAGAAGATTACATCCGGGAACGGGAATATGTATGTTACAACAAACACTATATATTTAGTCAACAAAAGTGTATTAAACATTCTCGCTGAAACATCCTGTCCTGACTCGTACTCCAATAATTTAAACATTTTTTTTTGAAAAGTATTCTGAAACAGTAGAGAAGACGTATTTTTTTGTTTGGGCCTACGATCAATATTTTTTACAGTGTGATTTTTGCAAGAAATTGAATTCTTCGGTAACTCTACTTTTCAAAACGTCTTGGAAATATAATCTTGGAAATATTCAATTCGATCGAAAAATGATTCAAATGAAAATTCAGTTTAAAATAAATTACAAGATGTATATATACTTTTTTTAATTTTTGGAGTTTACAGTTATGTAATATGATGTTAAAGAGAAAAAAATTGTTTTTTGTAAAGTTTGCTATTTTAAAAAATAAAAAAAAATATATACAAATTCTATCAGAAATTACGAAATTTTTTTCGACCTGTTTGGAGCATGGTAAGACTTTTTCCGAGAAGTTCTATCTAATTATTGAAGTTTTTGTAATAACTTGAATTTTCGACATTACGCGAACTAAAATAGTTAAAATGCATCAATTAATAGCAGATTAATATCATATATATCTTGATATATATTATATTGTTACAAATTTAAAAAACATATTTTTTAATATTATATTTTATTGGTCATAATTTTTTATACAAATTTTCTATACAAAGCCTCTTATCACAAATTCAAGTAGGTAGAACTTCCCGAAAAAAATCTTGCCGTGCTTCAACAGATCTAAAAAATTCGGTAATTTTTTTTAATTAAAAGATGGCGTTTTTACGAAAAACGATGTTTTTCTATTTAACATCGTCTAACAACTTTGGAAATTAAAAAAAGTATATATATTATGTAATTCATTTTAAACTAAACCAGTCGAATCATTTTTCGACAGGATTGAATATTTTTTTCCAAGATATTATAACGTTTTAAAAAGTAGAGTTACCGAAAAATTCAATTTCTTACAAGAATTACACTATCGGAAATATTGATCATAGACCCAAACAAAAAAAATATACGTTTTCTCTTTTTTATAATATTTTTCAGAAAAAGATTGTCAAAATTATTATAAGAGTAATAAATATTATAAGGAATAATTATTGTAAGGATTAATTATTATAAGGAGTATAATAGGTCAGAATTAAAACATGAAAATTTCAGCGAAAATGCTTCATATACATTTTGTTTTTAACCGCTTAAGATTTAACTTTACTAAAGATCACTGAATAATAATTTACTAACGAGATTAATGGTAATATAGAAAAGTGGAGGAGGAAAATAAAAAGCTTGGATTACAAATGAGGAGTGATTTTACGAAACGTTGCGGGAACATCGAGGACGTACTTGTTGTTCAAAAGAAAGAAATTCACGCACTCCTTCAATCTGTAAAAGACGAAGTTGGTAAGTCTAATAATTGTAAAAACTTGACGCGAGTAATTACTCAGTTTTGAGACGCAGATGTCGTAAAAGAAACTTTTGTCAATAAAACTTCCAGAAACTCATGTAACCGCACAAGCTATAAATATAGAGGCATCAATCCGCTCGATTGTGGACAGTGCGGTTCCTCAGCATTATGAGGCCAGTAAAGAATCAAAGAAAGACATTAATATTTTCGTAAGTTTTCAGCAACGTAACACATTTTAGTCATACTTTGATAATAATAGAAATTATGTTAAAAAATGTTTTACAGTATACACACTATCAAAAGGAGTTAGATACGCACATGCAAAATGCATCGGCTATAATGGAGACTGAGAATAAGCTGTTGAACGATATTTTTTCGAAACTGGTACCAGATGTACGCGATCTATTGGAATCGAGTTATAACCGGGTTATGCAGAATTTACAGTTCTTAAGTAGAAACATTGATCACAAATTAGAGAATGTGTCAATGTACGCGAAACATGCTGTGGAAACCGTCCGCAGAAATCGTCTTGAAGACCGTAATTACTTATTAAAAAGTTTACGCGAGATTAGCGAGGATATTAAGGGAATCTCCCTAAATGAGAAACAAAGGATGGAAAATTACAAAGAATTCGGAAAGGTATAATTGATCGTATATCTTTGATTATATATATATTTATTAGCGATAGGATTTACATATTACCTAGAATCTTACAGGTAGGTTCGAATTTGGTCGCGTAATTCCGAACTCTCTATGATTACTTCGAAAAATAAAAGCAATATTAGAACCTGAACGAAATGGGTTCGAACTCTCTATGAGTACTTCGAGAAACGAGAGATTTTTTCTAAGTGGACTCAAACCTGGATTAAATATGTTCAAATCTTTTATGAGTATTTTACTAGTTTTACGTTATTTCGAATCAAATTAAACGTTTAGATGAAGCGACAATTATATTTTAATGCATTATTTTTTTACAATTACAAATATTAAATTATCAATGAAATTAAATATAATAAAAACATGATTAAAAATATAGAGAATAAAAGTTAGGTACTTAAAATCCATACAAATTACATTTTTTAAACTAACAACTTTATTTTAGAGTTCGAGTACTACTTGTAAAAGATTTGATTTTTTACGATAGAATCTATTTATAAGTACATTTTGAATCCTGCAAATACTCATTTTAAAATTTAAAACTAACTATAGTTAGTCGGCAGCAATGGATGAGATATTACTTCTTATAAATATTCGAATTCTAGAAAATGATTATTGAATTTGATTCCAATTTTTAAGTACATATTGAACTTGATCCTATTCCTAATATTTATAAATATCTTATAACATATGTAGTAAACACTATATAGTTGTTAACATGACGATATATATCTTTGTTTATATAGAAAATGGAAGATTTATCGCGCGGGTTTAATCTCTTAGACAAATGCGAAAGAGATTATTCCGAAATTATTGATACTTCTCATCGAATTGATGAGACTTGCAGTAATGTATACGATCGAAGTTCACACGGTTACAACACAGATATAATTAAACAGAACGATTTAAAAGATTTTCTACAAAATAATACGTTAATTATTAAGAGCGATATCGACAGTGGCGTTAATCAGGTAGTTCTTCGTTATTGATGTCCATAAAATGCTTGAAATTCAGCTAAAATCATATTAGAATCATACCTATTAAAATCACCATTCTCATCAATTAATTTATCTCTTTGCTAACAGATGCAAATATCAAATAAAACTGCTATTGAAAAAGGAAATGTCTTGGTCACTGATTTACAAGAACGTTTAAGTACTAGTTGCGCCACACTACATCAGCACAATAATAACGTACAATTTATTGGAAAGCAATTACAAGAGAAAATGGCCAAAGATGAAAATAAAATACTTATTTCGAGTGCTGTACGTATATAAAAAATAAACTTCACACTAATTTAATCTCTACATTTCACGATAATTAATTATTTAATACTTTATTCATATTTGTTTTGCAGAATATATTTAAAACGGTAGAAGATACCCGACTAACTCATGATACGTTTATGAAAAAGCAACAAAGTAAGATTTCGGAGGCTTCCAGGATGATGGATGATAAATTCATGAATCAACGCATGGGATTAAATAATATCCATAATAACATAATCGAAGAATTGGGTGCATCGCAACAACAGATCGACAAGTTCTTGACTGAAGACTTTTGTCGCGACGTTTGTACAGGTTTATTTTATTTACTATTTATTTTAAGGAGAAAATAAATGGATAGTTTAATTTTAATGGATTGCATAAGTAAGTAAACATGCATCTCGTTGTTCAAATATAATTTCTTCAAATAAATTCGAGCAAACACTTAAATGGTACAAAGCACATTTTTAATACCTAACTTGACAGAATTTGGTAAATGTTGCGTTTAATGGAACAGCGAGATACAGTCTTTATTTTTACATATGTTATCAAAATTATGTCCCTGAATCCAAAAAATTTTAACCAAAAAAATTATTAACAATTTAAAAAATTATTAACAAAGAATTTGAAAAATGTAACAGTCATCCTTTTGCATAGGACATTTAATTTGCTAATATATACATATATCGAAATAGTATGTGTATCATATACGAGAGGCAAAGAATTTTACTCCCTCTTTTTTATTCCAACATCGAAACAATTAAATTAATCTCCATCCCAACCTGTTTGTTTACTGATATACACAGCCTGTGTAAGGGTTCAGTCACAATGAGAGGAATAAGGAATAAGATAAAGGAATAAGGAATAAGGGAATGTCGCATCTCACTTCAGTATATACACGTACATTAAAGTGAGATGCAACATGCCTTATTCCTAATTCCTTTATCTTATTCCTTATTCCTCTCATTGTGACTGAGCCTTAACACAGAAACAACATATGCGGGGGCGGGGGAGGAGTTCTGTTCCTCTCCCCCGCACCTACCCCGAAAAAATCTTACCCAACTCAAACCAAATTTCAGTTTCAAATCAGAATAGGTTTGGATTAGATTATTTTTTTCGGGAAAGGGGTGCAGGGGAAGGAGTGGGGTCTCTCTCCGCGGCACGCATATGTTGTTCCTGTATAAAGGATGTTTCCTAAGTAAGTAAAAAAATAAGGGCATATTCTGTGACTTATTTTAGGAAGAAAAGATCCTATAAACATATGCTCTAAACTTAATTTTCAAAATACAACCCAAACTACGGCATTTTTTTTGTCCTAAACTATATACATTTTCAAAATACAGATAAAATATTTGTTTACTTATATTGTTCTAATGTATAATAAATCACTTTTGCTTTTCTACGTATAACAGGTACAACGCCAGAAAGAAAGATCTTTTCATATCCTCGTGAGCTCACAACAATGTCACCGTCTGAACGAATCATTCAAAGATTCCAAGAAGACAGAAATTATTTGGATGAAGCAGAAGAAATAATTAATGTCTTAGAGAATTAAGAACTTAACATACAAAATAAGAGAAACTGAATATCCCGAAAATCCCGAAAACAATATTAGATAGATTGCGGATCTGTGCTTATTAAGATAATTATTATTTTTTTTATGAGTTTTATCAGTCAAATAAATCTACTTATAATTCTGAAATATCCTGTATGCAATACAAATTTAAGTTAGTTTTACGAATTAAATTATCTTAGTCATTCCATTGTAAATGTTGTATTTTAGAGAATTTTATATAATTATTTAGATTTATACATTAAATACTTTTAATTCTATCACATAACATGAAGGATATTAATTATTTAATATAAAAAAACTTAAATATTTCTTGGGACGATTATATATACGAATTTATGCAACGGTAAGGCCAAATAATATATAGTTCCATTATAGAACTGTTGAACAATACACGAGAATTCCTGAGTGAGCTGCGATTAGCTCATTAACATAAACGCACGTTTAGATGCAATTTCATGTTACACGAAGGACAAATAACATTTAGCACAAATAACATTTAGCACCCTAATTTTATAATAAATCGTAATATCATAATAGATTCCAGAACAAATGTATTTTTACGATGTGATAATAATGTTTTCCCTCTTTATGTAACTAAAAAATTAATTTTTATACTGTAATAATTTATCTCGTCGAAATGTGACCCCTTTTACGTATCTAAATAAGTCTTTGTTGCTCGAGTCCTTATAATGATTTTTTCCTCAATATATACTGTTGTATAATCATTGTTTTAATATGGCTTGTGCGCGGTTGATGTTTAAATTGTTTTGAAAATATATAAATTATAATTGTATGGAAAATTAAGTTCACTGATCGCTCACCCGCAAAAATGTTCACCATTTTATTTCTCCTTATAATTTGTATTCGGCATAAACAACCCTATTCGCTCCAATCCCTTTTTCCGCCTTTTTAATCCTCGCATCATAACTCACGAACGAATTGACGAAATTTAATGTTCCAAAGCGCAAATTAAAGCTACTACTTTTAGGTTTAATTTGCGCTTTGGAACATTAAATTTCGTCAATTCGTTCGTGATGATGCGAGGATTAGAAACTCGTGGGGACACGAAAGGGCTGGTTGGAGCGAATAGGGACAATTTTGATCGCCTTTTTCGGCATATAATAATGATAGCGTGCAACGTTTGTCATCAGAAAAACCGTGAGGATTCTACTTTCCACCAAGAAAACGCCTGATGACAAATTTTCCGACAACTCACCGGCCGGCGGCCGCCCGACCGCTGGTACTTTCGAGAATCGCAATCTCGAACCGTCGCGCGACTCTCGAAACGTCGGCAGAAGTCGCCAAACGCGGCGCGAAATTCACGTTGTTCAGTTGTTGCTCGCGGAAGATCCTATAACCTCAAACGTAGGAATTTTAACCTCTCCGCCTGGAAATATCGATGGAACGAGGTTCTTTCTCACGTAAATAAATTTCTCGCGTATCTCAGATAAGTCTTCGCACGTCTTTCCCAGGTACGCTTTCGTCGGGGAATTTAATTCCCGACGCGAGAAAGGGAGGAGTGTAAATTACCCCTTTCGACTCGCTGCTCGCAGCGAAGAGCATGCATAATCGCATTTCTCGCGTTAGAACAAAATAAAATACTTGCATATAGCATAGATCATCGTCGAAACTCGAACTTTCGCGATCGACGATAATTGAATTACAGCCAGCGGGCCGGAAGCATTATCGTGTCTATATTTAACCCAAATGCTCTTATTTATGTCGAAGATGGTTCGCCAAAAATAAACCTTCGCGAACGTTGCGTCTGGATCCACGTCGTCTATAATACGATGCGCGAGCGGCTCCTGGATCATTATGAGAGTGAACGCTGAATGAGTTGAACCGCAAACTACAATTTTTAATTGCAGTGGCAAAACTTGAGAGAAGATTTAATTGCTCTCTGTCTCGAAAACTGGTTTTAAAACTAAGTTGGTCAATTATAAATTGTCACCAGACGAAAGGTAAGGCATTTAAATTAAAATTGACTTATGTTGTTTTTCAATAATTAAAGAAAGTCAGCTTTTTAATGTAAAAATTATTGCAACAATCGATTATAATTTACATGCAGATTTTACACTGAAAATTGCATTGTTATTATTGAACTATGCATTTATTTTTTATTTATTAGTGTCTCAATCTTGCATATAATTATTTAATAATAATTGCATCTTCTATGCTCTAGTAATAATTGCTATCTTCTATGCATTTAAGATAATGGCTGGATTCGGGGTGCGTGCTATTAGCTTATTCTATCCTTGTTTTACACCTGATGAGTGATAAAGATAGAACAATGCAATAGCACTAATAGTGCGCTCCCCGAACGCAGCCAATATGTTTAAATAAAATATTACAGAGAATCTTCCTATGTTAAAATATATAATACAGTATATATTTTGTGTCGTAGACTTATTCCACCATGACGAAGCCAGATATGACTGCACAGGAATGGAAAGAGAAGGGTAACGAAGAGTTTAACAAAGGCAATTGGTCAGAAGCCTTGAGTCACTACACGAACGCATTGAAACTAGTAAAAGAGGACAACGCTGAGAAAGCAGTGTACTACAAAAATCGAGCAGCCGCTTGTTTAAAGCTGCGCGATTACGAAAAAGTGATTAGTGACTGCGACAGTGCATTGAAGATATGTTCTAACGATCCCAAGGCATTGTTTCGCAGATGTCAAGCGCTAGAAGCGTTAGAGAGATTCGAGGAGGCATATCGAGACGCGAGGAATATTATTTTATCTGACCCCAATAACAAAGTTGTTCAGCCCATAGCAGCGCGCTTACATGAAATTGTACAAGAACGTCATAAGGAAAATTCACGTATTAGTGCCAAGGTAAATATACATAATATTATAAAAGTTATCAATTTGCAAAATTTTATATCAGATAATATAAAAATTGTAATACTTTTCATGCTGGATATATTAGTAAGAGTTTTTGTTTCACTCAATATCACATATAATTTGACAAATTGATTCAAGTTTTTTTAAATATAATTATAATTATTGTTGATTAATAGTTACGATATGACACATGTTATATGGATAAAAATTACATCGTAAAAGCATGATCTTATCAAATATAATCTCTTAAAATTAATTTATATATTACAGATTATTATATTTAAATATACGGTTAATTTTGTTTTGTATTAGGTATCACAAATGCTGGATCTAGCATTTAACATGAACGCAGATAAGGAGAAACGTGAAACTGCCATGAATAATCTGCTTGTGCTCTCACGTGAGAGAGCTGGTGCCGAGGAGATTTTCAAAAAGGGAGGTGTATCCAAAATCGCTCAACTTGTAAAAGTCGAAAAGAGCGATGAAATGATCTGTAGCGCGATTCGTATCATAAGCGAGTTGTGCAAGAACAATATTAGTCGAACCAAGTCCATTATAAAAGACGTCGGTTTGCCTTGGTGTTTGGAAATGATGAATAGTAGGTCTAAAGAGAGAGTCAACGCGTTTCAATATTGTATACAGGTAAATATTATCGAGTGAAATACATATAGTGACCATCACACGTTATTTCAATAATTTTAATTATTTATTTTGGTTTCAGACTATATTGAACGCTTATAGCGGCATGACTAATAAGCCTGATTCAAAACCCGACAAGGATTTGTGTGAGACACATAAGAAGGAAATGGACACGATTCTGTCGTGCTTGTTGTACAGTGTCACGAATAGAACGATAACAGGCCTTGCTAGAGATGCGATAATAGAACTTATTATGCGTAACATTCATTATACTGCGTTAGACTGGGCCGAACGATTGGTCGAGCTTCGCGGTTTGCAAAGATTGATGGAGGTGGCCAGTGAAATGGAGGAATACAAATACGAATCCTCGATGGACATCACGTCTTCCACGCGAACTATAACCAGTGTGTGCTTAGCAAAAATATATGAAAACATGTATTATGATGCTGCTAAGGAAAAATTCAGCAACGCCATTGATGAATTTATCAAAGATAAATTGCTTTCGCCTGACATAGAATCCAAGGTATGAATTTTGTAACTTCTATCATTTCTGATTGTTTAAATGGTTTAAAAATAAAAGGCCAAACATCTGTTCAACTATAGCCTCTTTGAGTAATTTAAACTCTACTTTTTGAAGCAAAAATGTCAAACAAGATTTCTTTTCCAATTGTCGATGTTGTATATTTTGTGAATTTTAAATTAAAATACAATTACAACAAAGTTTAATCGAAATTTTTTGATGAATACGATTTTGTCATCTAGTATTTTCTGAAGCTTAATTTATCAGAAATTTCTTCTGTTTTCAATCAAAGTTAAATAAAACTGTAGCTGTCTTGATCTCTTTTAAAATTATTATTTCACGAAACATAAAAATTCATAAATCGTTAATTGAATGTTTTACAGGTACGTGTAGTAGTTGCAATAACGACCTTGTTATTGGGCCCGTTAGACGTTGGAAACGCAGTTGTGGCTAAAGAAGGGATTTTAGAGATGATCCTTGTTATGGCGGGAACAGATGACGTATTGCAGCAGAAAGTAGCTTGCGAATGTATCGTTGCCGCTGCGACTAAAAAAGACAAGGCTACCGCAATCATAAATCAAGGTGTAAATATATTGAAGAAGCTATATCAATCTAAGGATGATTCAATTCGGGTTCGAGCGTTAGTGGGTTTATGCAAGTTGGGCAGTTCCGGAGGTACAGACGCGACTATCAGACCGTTCGCGGATGGAGCGACAAAGAAGTTGGCCGAGGCTTGCAGACGATTCTTGATCAATCCCAAGAAGGACAAAGATATGAGAAAATGGGCCGTCGAAGGTCTGTCGTACCTCACTTTCGACGCCGAGGTCAAAGAGAAGCTGATCGAGGACCAGCAAGCCGTTCAAGCGATGATCGAGCTCGCCAAGACTGGCGATCAGTCCGTTCTCTACGGCGTGGTCACAACGTTGGTGAACCTGTGCAACGCTTACGACAAGCAAGAACTCATACCCGAGATGATAGAATTGGCAAAGTTCGCTAAACATCATATTCCCGAAGAACACGAACTGGACGATGTTGACTTCGTGAGTAAGAGACTGTGCGCGTTAGCGAAGGCCGGTGTGACCAGCGCTCTGGTGAGCCTCGCCAAAACGGACAGCCAGAATAGCAAGGAATTGATAGCCCGCGTTTTCAACGCGATATGCAGTCAACAGGAGGTGAGAGGAATAGTTGTTCAACAGGGCGGCACGAAGGCACTGTTGCTGTTAGCGCTGGATGGCACGGACAAGGGAAAGAAGCAAGCCTCGCAAGCTCTGGCTCGTCTGGGAATCACGATAAATCCGGAGGTCGCGTTTCCCGGGCAGAGAATCATGGAGGTTGTTCGACCGTTCGTAAATCTTCTAAATCCGGAGTGTTCCGCTCTCGAGAATTTCGAGAGTCTAATGGCTCTGTGCAATCTAGCTGGTGTCAACGACAGCGTGCGAAAACGTATATTGAAGGAGGGAGGATTTCAGAAGATCGAGTCCTACATGTACGAGGAGCACGACATGTTGAGACGCGCGGCCACACAAGTTGTAAACAATTTGATGCTGTGCGATGAAGTGATCCAATTATTCGAGCAGGAAAACGATCGAGTTAAGTATCTTGTGATATTGTGCGAGGACGAGGATGAAGAAACTAGCATAGCAGCGGCTGGAGCATTAGCGATGTTGGCGTCGGCTAGCAAAAAGGCTTGCGAGAAAGTCTTCGACTCGAAAGATTGGTTGGAATCCCTGCGCTTTTTACTCGCTAATCCAAACGTTGACATACAACACCGGGGTATCGTAATTGTGCTAAATATGATGAGAAGCACGAAAGACGTCGCTGCAAAACTCATCGAAACGGACATAATGGAACTACTGATGGCATTGAGCAAAAACGATACGCAAAAGAAGGAGATCAAGGAATTGGCATCCAGTGCTTTAGAGGCTGCTACGGAATGGAAACTAATCAAGAAAAACGTTGAAGAAAACGAACCGTCACAAAGTACTGGTAATACAGAACATGTCGAAGAAAACAAACCGTCACAAAGTACTGGTACAGAACACGTCGAAGAAAACAAACCGTCACAAAGTATTGGTAACACAGAACACGTCGATTAAAAATCATGTGTGAGCATTGAGATCTACATGTCACATATCTTTCTCATATTTCATATCAAGTGCCTTAAATAATAAAATAAATGTTACGATTAAATTGCAATTTTGTCGTTTCAAACGTATTCGGGCAATCATGTAATTATATTTGTGTTTATGTATTTTTAAATATGATTGCCGTGCACAGGATACATACAGCTTATTTGTTGTCCAAATTTGCTGAGCCGGAATATTAATATGTTGTATGAAGTAATACACAAGATGTTGTATAAAATATTTTATTGAATTAGCTATACATATATTTAGCATCGTGAAATCATATATAATTAGGAGAGAAAATCATTATTGCGCATCTATTTGTATGAGAAGAGTATTATTTAAATACAATATATTTAGAGATAATATTGTACATAGTTGTGCTATATAACGAAAGTCGTCTATTTAACAATCATGAACACATTTACAAGTTTTTTTTATAAAAATTAAATATCAAATATCCGAAAAACAACGAATAATAAATGTATTTGAATAACAAATCATGCGAGATGCCATAAAAGATGCCAATATGTCAAGAGATAATAATTTTTCATTACTTTCCTAATTTCAACGTGCATTATATTAATAAGTCTCAAAATTATGTATTATATATATTATGCTATATAAAATATAAAGACGTTCTTAATTTTCTACAATTTACTTAATAGTTTGAAAACTTATCTTAACTGATATTGAAAGCAATAAATAAACGTAATAAACTAAAGCTGTAATTTTAACCAATTATTGTAAACATGTTCCTTTCAAATGTTTTAAAACATATGCATATCTGAGACATGCACCAGTATCTCACGAACTCAAAACTGGATGAGCCAGTGCTTGCTCTGCTATAATACGTGTCTTGCAATCTAGATCTAGAAGTTTCATTAAACGATTGTATGGTTCCTTGGGGTATTCGATTTCGATATCTGGCGGTGCTTTAAGTTTTATAATAATTTTGAGACATCGCAAAATAAAGGAATTGTACATTGTACATTGTTGAAGCAATAGGGAGGAAAATTAGACATAAAGGTTTTATTTTCGCGGTAAAGACAACTCTATCAAAATGAGACTTTTGGCTGCGGTCTACTTAACATTACAAATGCTTCGAAGCATTCCTCTTCTCCTTTCTTTCAGTGAAGAAAGAAGGAGAAGAGAAACGCTTTAAACCATTTGTAGCGTCAAATGGATTACAGCTTATATCACTAACAATGATTCTGTTATTTGTAATGATTTGAATTGTCTTATCTTTTAAGTACATAAGAAATAAAGATTTAAACTGTAATTATATCTACTTTTTCCTGCAATATTGCTTGGTAAAAAAATTTTTTAAATATAAACGAGATATATCTTCTTAGGTATATGTATATTATTTTATTCTCTGTATCATATACATCTTCTTTGTTTTAACTTTAGGCATATATTGATAAATTTTCACTAAAGCCAACTTTTTTACCTGTGAATCAAACAAAAAGAAAATACATAATAAATATAATATAGATATAAAATTAATAGAAATTATAAATGAGACAAAAGATACAAGAACTTCAATAATACGTTTATTTGTCATAATCGCTGTACATATTAAAATGCCTAATTCTTAGGCACTTTTGTACTTCTTTAGAGTCAAATATCATTGTAATTTCCGCTAAAGCGTATATATAATCGTCGCGCGAGCGAAAGAACAGTTGTAAACTACTGAGTACGCCATAGCATTGTCACGCGCATGAATCATAATCTGCTGAGCCGACAACAAATTAGCGGCAGAAATACGAGTAGTTTCAAAAGAATGTGCGGCCAAGCGTACAAATTGATAGCGTTCCAAAGTTTCGCGCGAGTTTTTTATATGTTAAATGGGCTTTTAAGGCCTGTCCAGACAGACTCGCGCAACGCGAACGCAGAGAAAAATCAACCAATCGATCCCGCACAATAAGCGGGCGCGATAGCCAATCGCCTCCTACTACACATCTACCATCCCGGAAAAAGCGGAGATTGGCTGCATTGGCTGCCACGTCAGCTCGCACATATGGAATGGAACGCGTGTAGAAATCGTGCGGTTCCAATGGGATGCAATAAAGACTCAGACTGTTTTTTATATTAAAAAAAAAATATATAAAAAAATAAAATTTGATGTACAAAAAAGAATCAAACAATTTCACGTTTGATAAGAGCTGAGAGCGCGGCGAAGGAAACATGGCCATCCTTCCGCCTCATGTTGGACGTGTGGATTGATTTTCTCGCGCGTGTATCGCCCGGTGATGCAAATCCGCTCGATAAAAATTTGAATAAATCGCAGCTGACGAGTTTGAAGCGTTCAGGAGCGTTTACGAAGGCTCGATGCCGCGTTCCTTCCGGGAAAGACGGTCAGAAACACGACGATCGCGCGGGCGGCGTATAAACACGCGAGCGTGTGATGCGTGTCGCGTGACGCGCAACACAACGGCGACCAGTGCGCAGCTGCCGACGCGCAGTACAGCGCAGCATTTGAACCTTCGCAGTTCGATCGGCCATATTGCCATATTTGCTCTTACACAACGCCCTCACGCGACGATCGTGGGTTTACGTTGTTATATTCCTGTGGCCTCGTATCAACCCGTCGGCCCGCACGGCGTCCACAGTCGTATCCACGTCGACGTTCGGTGAGTCTCCACGATATTCGAGCGGGCGGACGTGGCCCGGGCGACGTACCCGGTCGTTCCCCGCGGTTTATACCTGGGCGGCACGCCGCGGCGCAACGGCCACGGGGCGGCATCGTCGCGCGGTTGTCCTCCATATTGATGACAGCGCCGACGGTGATAATTTTCTGAAATTTTTGTCGTTAATGCCCCCTGTGTCCTGAAATCGAAAGCGCACCCGCGTTTGTCTTAAAAGCTCCCCGACAGAATGCGCGACCTCGTGGGGCCCCCGCCGTGTGCTACGAGAGTATCCGCGAGATACGGTGTTTCCCCCAGGTACCCGCTGCGCGTCACCCACCTCGCCGTTGGCTCACCAGTCCCAGTACCTCTGCTCGGCCTCGCCTTGCCTCGCTCGCCTCTCTCGCTGGCGTCCGCCCGTGTCCCGTCATGGCGCGCTCTCGCGCTTCCCTCCGCTCCGGCCCTCATGGCGTCGGTACGTCGGCCGTCCGTCCTCCAGCGCCGCGAGCCGCGTCGTATGGCGGCGCGTCGCCGCCGTCGCCGCGGCGCACGTTGTCCCCTTGATCGTGTCGCGCGCGCCGAGCGACGCCGAGAAGCGAGCGCCCCGCCGTCGCCGGACGACGCGGCAACCGGGATGTTCGTCGGCTCGTGCCCTCGGCACGCGGCGCGGGTCTTCTCTTCCCCCTCGCGTTATATCGATTCATTCCCTTTAATTTGATCCGCGGCGATGCCCGCCGTCGAGATTTTAGCTCGACGACCGTCGTATCCTCGGACGACGCTCCGGGAGGAACGATGGCCCGCGTCCTGACCCACAAAGATGTTTTCTGTCCCTCGGTGACGGTCAGAACGGTTTATTTTTCCTGGCTCGCTCGTATTTTCCTTGTCCCCTCCCCGTAATAATGTAGACTCGCGGCTTGTTGAGCTAGCTTTCAGGATCGATGGCTAATGAAAAGCTGATGGCTAAATTAGGAAACTGTTTTTTCATACTTCAAAATCCCTTTGACTAATCGCTGTATGTTTTGTCTTGTAAAGGAGAATAGGGCGTGTGTGAAGAGAAGTTTGTGAGAAATGTGTATTTACATCAGTGTATGAAGTTCGTACTTTATGTTTATTTTTAGAGTTATTGATGCAGAAGTGTTATAGATTGGCGATTATATCCGTAGTAGTAGCTCAAATACACATTTTCAAGTTGTCTGAATATCGTAATAATGTATTGATATAATGTTTCAGACTAATGAACATAGTTACCATTGTTTGAGCTACATGCTTCAATCATGAGTAACGTGGCGACTATAAAGTTGGAAGAGGGACAAGAATCTGTCACCGAGATACAAACTTACTTGGAGACATTTAACAAAGAGATAGAGGGAGGCCAGGGTGAACAGCTGCAACATGTGCAATGTTAATATCTCTTATAATAGTTTTTCTATCAAATATAAATATCAGATATTTCTATCATACTGAACTATATTCAATTTATATATTTTATTATACAGTACAACAAGTGGAAGGATTATCTGGTGGAGAAGAAGGTGGAACATACTTTGTCGATCAGACTGGTCAATATTATTACCAGGCAAACAGTGATGAACCACCTGTGATGACACAGGTACAGATACAAGAAGTAGAGGAGACCGATGTACAAAACGAAGGCGAGACAACTCAAGATGAACAGTATCACGAGATTGAAGAACTTGAAAATGCTGAGGGTGACGAGGATGTAAGTAGGGCTAAAATCATAATCGTAGTCATCGACTGTAATTTATAAAACACTAAAATGCAACTATAAATGTATACAAATCTTAGGTACAAGTCAACGGTGAAAACAATCAAGTTGTCATTAATTCTGGCGATGCATATCAAACTGTGACGATTGTTCCATCCGACACAAATCCTGGAGAAGTTAGTTACGTTCTGATAGTTCAGCAACCCGAGTCCGAAGATAAAGAGACTAAACCTGCGGAAGATGAAGCAACGACGGTGGCGGCAGCTGCTGCAGCAGCTGAGGGAGAGGAAGCGGAAGGTGAACAAGATCTCACTGTATATGATTTTGAAGATAATGAAGATAATGAGGCTCCAGTGGAATCTGAGGCAGAAGATGATAAGACTAAAATCATTAAGTTCATCCCAAAGAAATCTCAAACTGTAACGCAAGCTCATATGTGCAACTACTGCAACTATACCAGCCCAAAACGGTATTACTTTTTGCGTTATTATCTTTTTATAATATTTATATTTGTACATATTTCATTGTGATCTCATTTATTTGTATTATCGTGTATCTATAGAAATGCTAAATTAGGAAAGTAATGAACTATTTATTTATGTAACAGATATCTTTTATCACGGCATATGAAATCGCACTCGGAAGAAAGACCACATAAATGTAGTGTTTGTGAGCGAGGATTTAAAACTCTGGCTTCACTTCAGAATCATGTCAACACTCATACTGGGACCAAGCCTCATCATTGCAAATATTGCGAGAGTGCATTTACAACTTCTGGTATGTAATTTGGTGCTAATTACTTTTCATTTCTATTCTTTATATATATATATATATATATATATATATATATATATATATATATATATATATATATATATATGAATATGATATAATATAATATATAATATATATAAAACAGTTTACTTTTAATTTTTTTCGCGCAATTGAATATATATATATATATATATATATAATAGTTATTTGTGTGACAAATGCTGTAAGATGGAAATTGGACGTGCGGAGTGGACGCACGAGCCGGAGGCGAGTATATGTTAGTATATATATATATATATATATATATATATATATATATATATATACACACATACTAACATGCCCCGCCGGGCTTCGCCCCGGAGAACATGTGTATTAAGACACACAAATAGTCTCTCTCTCTCCCTCCCTCCCTCCCTCCTCTCCCTATATATATATATATATATATATATATATTCAATTGCGCGAAAAAAATTAAAAGTAAAATATATTTTCTAATTTTCAGAATTATACTATTTAAAATGTTTTTCAATTAATTGCATCTTATATTAAATATTAAATATAATTGTTTAAAAACTTACAGTGACTTTCTTAAATTTCGTCAAATTAGGAATTTGTTGGTTTATCAAATCTAAGTGTCTGCAAAAATAGAAATTAAATTATATAATATATAATTTATATTTTTTTATGTGTTTGTTTACAGGTGAACTTGTGAGACATGTTCGGTACAGACACACTCATGAAAAACCACACAAATGTCATGAGTGCGATTACGCGTCTGTTGAGCTGTCAAAACTGAAGAGACATATTAGATGTCACACAGGCGAACGACCCTATCAGGTATACACATATATTGTTGTTTTTTTTTTAATCTAATTTATTGCACATACGAAAAATATATATACAAGAACTGTATAAATCTGCTGTATATATCTATAATAATACATGTATGAAGAATAAGTTGCCTAAACGCGCACAAAAAAGCAGAGATCTATCACAAGTTTATTTCTTTTATTATATTATATAATAATATTACACGTTTAACCCTTAAATACGCAATTTTTCGTAATATTCTGAGTATTTTTTTTTTAATAAGTAATAACTTTCTAGGCCTTTCCATCTAGAAGGGAAAGGTCAGAGAAAAGTCTTTACAGATGTGTAAAGCCGCGCGTTTTCAGTTCAAACTTCATAAGAGAAAGTACACGGAGCATCGAAAAATCGCTTTGCATATGTGCAAAGCTTGTGCTAAAAGAGTTAATTTATATATTTCTGTAGTGTTTTTGACTAATTCTTATTTTTTAAATATTATTTAATTAATATTAATTATTTATGATACTCAGTGTCAAAAATGTGTTTTATTTTTTAGAATAGTGTAATTCTGTCACTTAATGACAAAATAAATACAATATTTAATTATTTTTTTTAGTGTCCACATTGTACATATGCAAGTCCGGATACATTTAAACTTAAACGTCATCTTCGCATTCACACTGGAGAGAAACCATATGAATGTGATTTTTGTCAAGCGAGATTTACTCAATCCAACAGTTTGAAAGCACATAAGTTAATACATAATGGTAAGTTTTATATTGTATAGGGAAATGCATGCTTCCAAGAAGTTTCAAGATAAATTGAGTAAAATAATAATGGCTGTATTATAAAGAAATTTTTTTTAAATTTTATTTATGATTTTATATGATATGATTTGCACACATAAAAATTGATTTTACTTTAAAAGTTATTACGATAAAAAATTTGAATGTATGACATTCGAGCGCAATATTCGCGTTAATCTCGAAATCTCGTGTTGGAAAAAATTATAGAAGTACAATGTGTATTGTATGCATGATATTTGTTTTACATCTTTTATTACTTGTGCATAAAGAGATTAAGTATTGTATAAATTTACTTTCTCATGGCAATAATATATGTTGCAGTAGGCGATAAACCAGTATTTCAGTGCGAGTTATGTCCAGCTACATGTGGTAGAAAAACGGATCTTAGAATTCATGTGCAAAAGTTACACACTTCTGATAAACCACTAAAATGCAAGCGTTGTGGAAAAACATTCCCGGATAGGTATGTGAATAATTTCGTTGAATAAATAAGAGGCATTACGTATTGAAACGGTATTGAAACGGTGTTGAAGCAGTCAAATGCATATTAAATACAAAAATTATAACGCGCGCATTTTAACAAATTATATTTTTAATTTTTGTATTATATTTCAGATATAGCTATAAGTTACATAGCAAAACGCACGAAGGGGAGAAATGTTACAAGTGCGATCTATGTCCGTATGCATCTATATCGGCGCGTCATTTGGAAAGTCATATGCTTATTCATACCGATCAGAAGCCGTATCAATGTGATCACTGCTTTCAATCATTTAGACAAAAACAGCTACTCAAACGGCATTGCAATCTTTATCACAATCCTACCTACGTTCCTCCACCACCACAAGAAAAAACGCATCAATGTCCTGAATGTGAAAGAGCATTTAGGTGTGTACATGATTGATCATTTGAAACGATTGATGATATGATAAAACTAATCATTAATACAAGTTTTCTTAATATGAAATTTTGTGTTATGCAGACATAAAGGTAATCTTATTCGACATATGGCCGTCCACGATCCGGAATCGTCTCTGCAAGAAAAACAGCAAGCTCTGAAAATCGGCAGACAAAAGAAGATTCAAATCATAGACGGCCAACGTGTCGAAGTAATGACAGGTAAAATGCTGAAACTGTGCCTTTAAAATATAGGAAGTTTTAAAGAAATCACGATAAATTTTGAATCTGCATGCCGTATGTCATTTATAAGAATGTGATTTCTTTATATTACTTCATGGCATATAAAATCGTTTACACTCACAGGGACACTTACGATATGATCTAAATACGGATCATTGACTAATATCCATGTGTTATGTTGTAACAACAGGTGATTTAGCTTCTAAACTTAAAGGTTATGACGATGAAGAAGAGGAGGAAGATGAAGACGACATGATGGCGGTTCAAGGTAGTGATGGTCAGCAATACGTTGTGCTAGAAGTGATCCAGTTAGCGGACAATCAAGGGAGTGATCAGGTATTTTTAAGCAAAATACTCTGAAAGACTGACTTTTGAAGCAAATTATGTAATTAAATACATTATATGTATTATTAGAGTCATTGTTTATAAATGTGTCATTAACTTAAAACAGATGGCTGTTGTCGCGAGTGAAGATGGAGAATTGGTAATGCAAGATCCTTTGACTCAAGAAAACAGCATAGTAACAGCAACAGGAGAGGAAATTGATGAAGTAGAAGAGGAAGATATAGAAATGCATGAGCTAAAGATAGAACCCACTACTCCATCAAAATCTTCAACGCAAAACTCACAAAATGACCCTAAATTGCAAAAGGAAATGGAAACCTGTTTCGGGTTTGATGAGGTAAGTGATATCTTATTTTTTAAAAGTTTTTAAAAATTAATTTTATAGAATTACATTTATTTTTATAAAATAAAATAATATCAGTTTATTTACATAAATACATAATATATATTAAATTTTTTTAGGAAGAGGAGGAAGAGGAAAGCGGTAATAATATAAACATGTTACAGACAATTTCGTAATAACAAGTATAAAGGAAAAAAAAATACCTATTCAATAGTCCAATGTTTCACTTCTGTCCCAGTGTTAGTGTAATATCCTTAAGAAAAATAAGGAAAATTAGACAATAAGAGCCAAAGCGCACTTGACAATTTTCCTTATTTAGATTGTACATCTTATTATAATTAATTTCTAAAACAAAAAATAATTAAAGTCAAGGAAATTATATATATTGTGTATAATAAAACTGAATGCAGTGTATTGTTGTCATCTAAAAATACTCTGCATAGCTCTAGTACGGAGTTGCAGTGTGATTCACATGCATGGTACAAGAACTTTTTTTGCCGTTAGTGCATTAGGTACACATAATAATTTATGAAAATATTGTAGTTTTGTGGTCTAGCAAAGTATCAAGCAAATGTACAATTATGATATTGTAAAATATGATTTACGTTATTGTCAAATGAGAACTTCTTAATAATGACATTAACAAAGTTAGATAAGATTGCATATGTTAATTATAAGGAAATCTAATATCTTGGCATAATATTTTTAAACAAGTTTATTTATAACTTTGATGTAGAAGCTCGTGACTGTAGAAGATGTGTGCAACTAATAGCGAATTCGGGCGCTTGCACTGGTGTACACTGAGTGTGCGCACTAAGGCTGGTTTATAATCTATTCTTATATCTTATATTTAAAGTCGCTTAAATACACATTTAAAGATTTTTTGGCCAATAAAATAATCTGTAATTTATATGGATAATGTACAAATGATTTTATAGACTAAGAAGTATTTAAGATGATTTGTAAATATAATAATTGATTAAGAACGAGCCTTAGTGCGCACTCAGTGTGCACTAGTGCAAGCGCCCGAATTCGCTATAACATCAATCCTGAAGAGTTAAGATTATGAACATAAAGTTGAAACTAATAAGAGTAACATTAAAACAGAGGTTACAATGTAAATAAATGTTTATCTTCATATCTCGATTTAGAGACTACTTTAAAGTTTCAGCATAAATATCAAGAGAGAAATGATGAATGTAACTGTCAAAAGTATTTTATATTGTTTACTATGGTTACTTTTTCTTATCTTAAAAGGTCGGGAAGTAATAGAGAGAATTGTGAAGTTGTAACATGTTGGTTTTTTTAGTAATGCATTACGTAAAGAAATTAACATTTTTATTCGTAATAAAGAAAAATACATTTCCGTTAGAGGCAGGACAATGTAATTTATTTCTTACTCTTTGATCATATATCCTTTTTGTTTGCAGCGTTAATTAGAAGTTGACTCGATAACATTTTTTGGCAAATTTCTATATATGTTATTATTGTTTTTACAATAACATATTAAACACACAATTATTGAAACTTGTCTTAAAATATTTTATAATTGCACTGTTCGTGTTCCCTAACAGTACTATTATAAAATTGTCAAAAGTTATTTCAAATCTTATACTAAGCAATCTTTGATATATACTAAATATAAATGTTTAATCACAACCTCGCACGTAGTATAATCTCCAGTTTGAGTTAGGGCATGATGGTACTCGAAACAAAACAAAGTATGCATTGTAAATGATTTTATGTGTATTTGCTTAAAAATAAATGTCTTGAATATTCTGTCACTTTAGAATAAGTCATGTGGGAACGAAATTGTTGAGACAATGAAATTTTTTCTATAAGAAGTAGATTGCGTGCTCATGCCTTTTTATTACAAACTGGAATAATAATATTTCTTCAATAAAATTCATAACATTGCTGTATTAAAGTGGTATGACATATGTATCTTCACGAATACATCGGAATGAAGAAAAGTGTATAATTAATGCTCGTACAATGTTGCTCATAAAATACGTTATCCGCTTATCACTAGATAAGCCTACTTAGGCGAAGTGTATCATTGTAAAAAGTATGTACAATTTTTTTTACATACACGAATTGTACAATTGTAATTTAGTGATCAATTAATGTATGCACTTAAAATTCCGCACTTTCTTACATTATCCCAAAGAAAAAAAAAACGGTGTAACATTCTCTCGATAATAAACATTATCTTGTCGACAATATATTCGTTGCAGCCATTCGACATGCTCATTCATATTTACTCTCATTTGTACTTACATTTTTAATTTCTGTTTATTTTTTTTTAAATATTTAGATTTTATAAAATCGATGTTTATACGAAAATAGAATTTGATATATTTATTGAGCTTTTGTAATTTAATCCTTTCTTTTTGTAGATACTACTTTTTATTTAAGTTTGTCAATAAACGGTAACGCTTACCAACATATATTTGCCTCCTCTGTTAGTATTATTAGGAAAAGCCACACCCCACGCAAAGTGCATCCTTGGTCATCAATCCTATAAGCCATAGGCAATTCCCTTCGTCTCGTTGCTTATGGGGACGTATTTAAAGCGTTAAAGCACGCGATGAATAGTGACTCATGGTTCAATAAAGATATATATCTCTTCTGTTTTCGTAAAACGAATTACAAGCGGATATAGGTATATTTTTAATCGAATCTATTTTTAGGATCATTTCTTATATTTTCGTAATTTAATTTTATTAATTATAGGAAAATTTCTACATTTTTATGATTGTATCAATAGTAAATACATTATATAACATCTCATTCAATGCTGTTTCATTACAACACGCTTTTGCTATGTTCTCTATAATATTGTGTATCCTGAAATCTCATCCTAAAATCATCGCGCGCGCGCGCGTTTCTTATAGAAAGAATATTATAATATACTAAATCTCTGAAATTTATGTTCTAGAATGCGCTCTATATTCTAAGAATATATTCTGAACGTTAAAATCCATGCAATTAGAAATCGCGATTTACTTTTTACGTATGTTTTGTTTGCTTCATTGATAAAAAAAGTCTTAGGAATTTCATGAATTAGTTCTATGCGTTCTATGCATCTTCATTTGCCAAAAGTTCATTATAATTTTATTACAGAATAATATAATTTTTTTGTACACTAAAATAATTTAAAATAAAAAATGATCTCTTAATATATCTTTTTTAAACAAGCTGTTTATTGAATTATAATTACGGTTACATCTATTACCGTTTAATAAATACCTATTTTTTGCGCTACTGAGATTGGCATACAGTCGATTTATTTTCTTCCTTACTTTCTTACTTGTTTATTATTTAATATTAAGCCAAACAACCAATCCCGATATGAGGGATATTTCACCGTACTGGTTTTTTGATAGTGTGGCATTTTTATAGTAAGAGCACGCCAATAAAGGCGCTGCAAAATCTTTTATTACAAGTATATGCAAAACTTTAACAGTCTCGAAACAATTTTTCAGAGCGACTTAATTGTTTAAAGAAATCGAAGTGATATAATAAGGAATAGATGGTGATGGGAATTTTAAATTATTATTTTGAATTTTTGGACAATTAATCGATTCGTAATCAGGCGCCAATTTGACTCGCGTCGTGTCGCGTGACGTCACTGTGAACTTGGCGCGCGCGGAGTCACTCTTGAATCTCTCGCCGTCGGGAACGGAACGTCGCCGTCGCGGATACAGGACGAATCCTATTTGTCGCGACACGCGACACGTTTAAGGTAAGCGCAATGTATTTATGAGCTTCGTATTCAATCGTGTCTTGGTATTTGACACTCGCGCGATGTGGATTCGACGCTCGGTGCATCGCTGTCTTCTTAAAACGAGCGAGTATTTCACGAAATGCGTTCGCTCGAGATCTATCGCGAGATTCGCGAGGCATTACGGTAAAGATGGCGCACGGCGGCGTCACCCGCCCCGCCGCCACCCCCGGTCACGCGTCACTCGCGAGACGCGAATCTCTCAATGAATAAACGTCGCGGATACAGGACGGATCTATTCGTCGCGGCATGTTTAATAGGTAAGCGCAATCGCTATGAGCTACGTATTTAGTTGTGTCTTAATATCTGACACTCGCGCGATGCAGATTCGACGCTCGGTACATCGCTCAAATTATTTCGCGAGCGATGCGTTCGGCCGAGATCTGTCGCGCGGCATCACGGTAAAGGTGACGTATGGCGGCGCGCATCACTCTCGAATCTTTCGTCGTCGCGAACGGAACGTCGCGGATACAGGACGGATCTATTTGTCGTGGCATGTTTAGTCGGTAAGCGCAATCGTTATGAGTTTCGTACTCAATCGTGTCTTAGTATTTGACACCCGCGCGACGTAGATTCCTTGGGAGCAACAGGTGTAGCGGGTAGCGTCGCCGCGGCGCGCGGCACGGGCGCGGCGGCGCGGGCGGTAGTTCTCCTAGTCGCGTCAAGTTGACCGCGCAATAATTCACGCGAGTTCTTCTTCGCGATTTCCAGATACGCATCCGTTGCGGAAGTTGGGTGGATCGTAATCTCGCGTCACGAGTGTTGGGTAAATCGTAATCTCGCGAGATTGCACGTGTATTTCCTGCACTGATTTTCCGTCCGAACGTAATACAGTTTGAGTCTTGCGAATGATTGACGTCGAGAGTGCCGTATACAGTTGATCATGCAATCGTATAATTATAATAGTTAATTGTGTTCTAGCGAGTGTTAGGTGAGCGCCATGAAGAAGCGGTCGTGGAGGAACGAAGGAGGAGGAGGAGGAGGTTCAGGGAGACGTCGCGGTCGGCGAAGCAACCACGAGGTGAGCAATTTATTATTTATTTTATTATTTACTTGTGGAACTTGTTTTATTATTTACTTACTTGTTTTATTATTTACTTATCGAACGGTTTTCTCTGCGAGAACCACGCGATTGTAATGAGTATTCCACGCATCGGTTAATATTACGTATATATATAATAACATATAAAATATTATATATTTTTTACATTTGAGAGGCTTAAAATATTTAATAAAGTAGGTACTTATAAAATAACAATATACTCGTAATACTTTACAACGTTTAAAAAATTATAATTATTTAAATTATACATACGCAAGAATTAGAGATTCTATTTATCACACTTTTCAAAGTTTTTATATAAAAAGATATCGTGTAGAGAGTTACGTAATTTTTTTTATTAAATATTTAATTAAAAGGCTAAAAAATTACGAAAGATTAAGAATTTATGAAAAAAGTGAAAGAGATTAAGATTAAAAAGATAAATGCTGGAATAGATAATATTATTTTTTTAAATATTGAAATTAGAAATATTAATTTGGATATTTATTTAAATATATTTATATTTTACAGATTAGTGGTGCATACGAGTACAACTCTATATTACTGCGTATCGCATTGGTGTAAGTGCATTCAATTATATATCCTATCTTCTATCTTAAATCTCGAAATTAAATAATTATACATATATTTGCTAAAAATCTTGTAATCCTATCCGTGCATACAAAGATTGACAAGAAATATAAAAAATATGTTTATTAAGTTTGAAACAATTTATGAAAATATAAGTCGACTTATATTTTAACATGTTCTGGTTGTAAAATATTTTCTATCTTTTTTCATTTTCTGTATCTCAAAATTAAACTTTTTTATCAAGCAATTTATCTTATATCTAAAATAAGTAATTTATTATTTTATCGCTTAATGAAGTTCTGTTGCATGTAAATGTATACAATAAATGAACAAATTTAATAATAATATATTATGAAATGCTCACCTCGGAATCTGTTACATCTGCCCGCTTCCTTGGTTTAGGGTTTTCTTTTCTTTCCTCATTACTATTTCTTCATGGCACTCACATCTGTTTCCTAAAGCAAACAAAATATTGATTACAATTAAACGTGATTACAAGTAATCACTAGAATATAATGATCGTGCGGCTTTGCCATACCTTGTACGATACTCTCGAAATTAATTACACGCGACGCGTATATACTTCATCTGCTTTCTATAACTCTTTCAACTATAGCATTATTCTCGTATATTTCTATTCTCGCGTATATACTTGTATCTCTATCTATCTCAACCTAGTGTACAGCCCTAAACGTACGCGTAATCTTATCTTTTACAGGCTATTCCGTTTTTACCGAAGAATAGGGCAACTAAACCCAATCGCCGCCGATTGTATAAACGGTTCGTTACGTCGCATTTTCGGGAGTGCCGCTCGAAATCGTTGCATTTTCGAACATGATAATTAAAATCGTCGCATTTTCGGGAGTGCCGTTTGAAGTCATTGGATTTCGTCGCGCGATTTTAATAATTAGCATATAACTGCGCCAATTTCCACGTTCTCAGACGTGACGGCTGTCTCGTGCGCGGTCGTTGAACGATGACGGCCTTGATCGCAGTCTGTCCAGATAATTTGACCTAACTGTGCGTGAAGGGGCTGCAACCCGATGTGCCGGTGGCGAGGGGAGATGATTCTCATTGTAGAGAGCTCGCTTTCTACTTTTCGAGGATCTCTTTTCTCTCTGTCGAACACTTCATCCAGCATCCTGACCACGCGGGGCTAAGTCCTTAATCGGGGAAATCGAGTCAGTTGTCCGGCTCTGAACGCGTCGAGATAACGCGGTTATCGCGGACGATTTTTCCACGGACAAAATCGGTCGATACTTCACGTTTTCGGGAGTGACGAATTAAATATCGCGCGATTATAGTTATCGGCGTGTACGTGTGATGCCGGTGAATAATTGTGTCGAGCGTCGAGGGAGCTGACAACCCGAGAGGACAGCCTGAGAGGAGGAGGAGGCCTGGGAGAGGCATCGGGCGCCAGCGGGACAACTTTGCGGTAAATATTAATTTTTATTTTATGTAAGAGTAATTTTTTTGTATATTCTTGAGCCTTTTTATTTCATCATGATTTATAAATAATAGTTAGAAGAAAATGAGTAATTTAGTATTTTATAAAAATTGATTCTTGTAAATATCATTTTCGGGGAAAATGTGTAATTATTTGAATAAATATCCAATTGAATAATGAATAAAACGTTCGATCCTGTAAGAATTATGTTTTAAAACGTTGAGTTTTTTGAACACTGTTTTAATACGAATTTTATATTGTTTATTACAGAATCAACGTAGCTATATACGTGGCAGATGTAATCCCGCTGTTGCGCATCGGAGTTGGTGAGTGATAAATTAACAATCTATTGAGGTAATTGATAACTGGATTTTACCAGTTAAAGTAGTAACATGACGTGAGATCTAATACATATATACATTTATTGTTATAAAATAGAAGATTTTTTTCTAGTTAATTATCTAGATAATTATTTTACAACCAATCAGTTTTATGTCACTTAAAAATAATTTTGAACTAATATATCATATTAAAAATAACTTTAATAATTTGCAAAATATAAAAAGATAATTATAACAGTTCTAATTGTGTGAGAAATTTATTATCCCTTTTAGATCTTACGTCATTATTCATTTGAATTTCTCATTTCTGCATGCTTTTGAAATGAGATTCAGCAACGAACCGTTCGAATCGAAAATACGCATATGGGCCTTAGATTCTATCGAATGGCGCGTCTGGCAATTTTCTTTTATTTGTTTTTAAATTAAAGTTTTATTGTTTATATTATAAAGTTTATATTTGAAAGTTTAATATAAATTTCATAATCGTGATCAAGTTTCTTCAAAACGTCAACATAGAGATCTTTTGCAAATTTAGATTTATTTTTTATGTATCAATATGTATTTTAATTCCTGGATATGCATTTTAATTGCTATGAATAAACGCGTGTAAAAAATAAATGCGAAATTAATTCATATGCTAACGAAATTATTATTGTTATTATTAATTTTTAGTTTCGTATACAGAAAAAAAGGAAGTGCCAAATCAACACTGATATAGTTGTATGTACGCAAGAATATATATATAATCTTCTTATAAGAAAATACAATTTTTTATTTCAACTTTTTTTTCTTGAATAAACTATGTATATAAAACTTCGTTTAACTATATAAATGACTTCATTCAAGCAAGTTTTCTTTGTTTAATATAATCTCATTTCAAGATTAAATATATATTCTTGCTTATATATAAGTATATATATAAGTATTGATTTGACACTTCTTTCTTTCTGTGTACTAATTGATTTAAAATGTGATGGCCTCTTCGCGACGCGTTCGTGTTTCGCGCATCGTATAAAAGCGTAAAATGTTACGCTTATTGGTGCAGCAGCAGGAGTATTTCTCCTTACTGCCGATCTCTTTCTGGCTATATAAAGCCAGGTGCTGCAAGAGGTGAGTCTATACTCTAGCTAGAAGAATGAAAATGAAGAGGATTAAGGTAGGTTGGTGTACCACACCAATCAATGTATAAAAGTACAGGTAAAGGTAAGCCTGTAAAGTTATCTGTATACGTGCGATTGTATACATAATCAGAGACGCGCGTGGAAAGATGTCGTCTCGTAGTAAATTTCTATTCCGTGTAAATGAAACTCAAATAAAACTTTTAAATGGTCCTTTCAAATGATTTAAAACCGATTAAAAACCCGATTTAAAATTTGCGCGCGTTTGTCTGATTACGGGTAATCGCGGTCGTAACTATAGGTATACTATAATACATAAAGATACGGATGGATAGGCAGGAATACGAGTAAAAATTAGATAAAAATCGGGTAGGTAGGAAAACGAATAAGCAAGGGTACAGGTGGATAGGGATATGAGGATGTAATTTTTGACTATAGAAAGAAACTTCATTATAATGAAGTTTCTTTCTATTAAAAATATTACCTATAATTGTAAGAAACTCAAGTAGAAATAAATGAGCATACGGGTAGGTAGGGATGAAGCGGGATGGTGTAATTCAACAATAAACAAAAATTAATTTTTTTTTGTAATTCTAAGAAATTTAAATTTATGTGTGTAAAACTGTAATAACATATAACGCTAAGAATTATGTAAAACGATATATTCTGTCGCGAAAATTGTCAATTGTATACTGAGAAAAAATGTTCTGGATTTTAGTAAATATTAGTTTGCATACAACTATGACTCCATTTACTAAAATGACGAAAATTTTCCTTTTTATTAGACCTGAATTAAAGAAATTCGTGACAACATTCAATTTCGTTTATTTTTATCATATATTTGTGATTTTATATGATATATACACATAATCTTGGCAGCTATTGTTGCACCGACGATTATCGTTAGGTTTGGCGCGATAAATGCCATTCTACTTTTATATATTCAATAATTTTTAATTTACAGTTATTCAATTTTATTATTATATCACAAGCTTCACAAATAGGTTGTCTTTCCTCTTCTGTCAACAGCTGACCCTAAGTGATCGATGCCGCCGATAGCAATTTCTATTATAACTTGTCTGCTGATAATTCGGTTTAAATTGTGATTGGTAATTTGGGCTCTATATATATCATTTCCTAATTCTTTAACGATCATTACATAGGATATGGTATTTATTGTTACTAAAAGTTTTAGCTCCGGGAAACGTTTTGAGTATTTCACTTGTGTGAATTTGTGTATAGTAGCTATTTCGTTCTTTATTTCAGCTACCATATTATTAGCTTCAACTATGAACTGATATTCCGGATCGGATTCTATAGGTTGTATGATATCAGTTGACTTCCTGGGTACCTCTTTGCTGTACCTCTCAATTTGTGACATAACTTGCTGCAGCTGTTCCGAATCTCGTAACTTGGTTAACTCTTGAATTGAGGTAAATTAAAAAAAAAATGTGTTGTTTATATGCAGTAATATAACAATATAATCCCGACAATTATATATTATATATATTTATATACAGGATATTCCATTTTAAATGTGACCTCAACTATCTCTTGAACAATACATTTTAGAGAAAAATGTTTTAAATAAAAAGAGGGTTTAAAAGGGGCCAATAAACGATCTTATCAAATTTTTGATCTGGGGCTCGTGTTAAGCCCAGTAGAGCCCCAAGTCAATTTTTTCCAATAGAAACTTTTATTTCTATTCTATTATTTTTTTTCTACTAATTAATTTGAACAACTTTTATCTGAAACAGCTTTTATTTGTTTTTTAAATTTTTTGAGATATTCAAGGAAAACTTGGTGACTTTTTTAATATTTAGCTTACGATATTTCAATAATTGTTTGTCAGAGGAAAAAAGTGATACAGAACTTTTTGACTTGATTTGGTCTCAAGAATATGCTGTTGCAATAGTGTCCCAATTCTTTTAAATATTTGTAAGTATACATCTCCTTGGTGCTTTCATGTAGATACATACAAATATTTAAAAAAATTGGGATACTATTGCAACAGCATATTTTTGAGACTAAATCGAGTCAAAAGTCCTGTACCACTTTTCCCTCCGACAAACAATTATCGAGATAATGTAAGCTAAATATTGAAAAAATAACCAAGTTTTCCTTGAATATCTCCAAACAAAAGTTATTCAATTTAATGAGTGGAAAAAAATGATACAATAAAAATAAGGGTCTCTATTTAAAAAATTGGATTTGGGCCGTACTGGGCTCAACATGGGACCCGAACCTAAAATCTAATAAGATTTTCTATAGGTTTCTTTTGAACCCAACAACTTTTTTCTACAACATTTTTCTTTAAAATGTATTGTTCAAGAGATATTTAATTAAGGTTGGTCATTTAAAATAAGACATCCTGTTTACACATACCTTTCAAATTTTTGTATATCTCTGAAATTTCAAGTAAGGCCCGATTGTCAACAGTACGACAGTCATTTAATCTTAAGTGCGTTAGACTCCTGCCGCAATTATCAAGAAAGTTTACAAAATCCGTAACATTAAAGGTGCTTGCTTTAAGCTCCAACTGTTGCAAATATTTACATCTAGATGTAAGGTAACAAAATAAATAGCGCATCTCCCTGGGACATCCCTGTTGAATGTTTAAACGTGTATAGAGGCTAGAGTCCCGTATTAAATCGTTAAAGCGCCTATTTACTTTATTCATGCGGCATAACGTCATCAAATCTAAGTTTTCAAATATTTTTAACATTATTTCATCCTGCAAAATCAAAATATAAAACTTTAATACACGAGATAACATTGCAATAAATATTATTACGAGAAGTACGTAGACTTTTTAGAATACTTTACAGGAAACTCAGATATACTGTATACTGCAACGTGATAGCTCCTTGGATTCATCCGAAGAGAGTTTCATATGCTTTGCATCATTTGAATGACTTTCTAATAAAATATGACGCGAGTTTTTCTCTCCATAAGGTCGCACATAATCAGGGATCACTTCCTGAGATACATCTTGGGGCCTCAAATTATTGTTATAAGAAGTTCTTTTTATATGTAGCTGCAAATAATATTGGAACAATTTTATATTTATTATCAACAGCATAAAAGGATTTGAATATTACCTAATGTTGACGACAATACCTTTTACAAATAATGCAATATTCAGGAAAATTCCTTTGCAGATGAACTATATCCATATGTGCATTTTTTAAATCTGCTGTTAAATTATGAATATCCTCATGGTTTTGAGAGTACATGCAGTTAATTTTCCTTAACAGATCAGTTAAATCCTCGTAAGGATTTCTAGAAAGAATCAGTTCTGATGTACCAATAAGCATTACAGCATCTAGCTTTGTGTTAGCTGTTTTTGATAGCTGAAAACAGCTATTTTTCAATAATAGTCTAAGCATTTTGGTTTTAAAGTTACACGGGTGTGATAAGGGTGGAGAAAATAATCTTGATGTCGAGACAATCTGAGACCATTCATTCCACAACTTAATCTATTCGTTATTAGGACCTCGAGACAGAATTACGTTTCCAGGATTGTATATTTCGTATATAGAAACTCTGATTGGATATACCTACAGCTTCATGAAACTCGATATCTTTAAAATAGAAAATATAATTATATTCTCTTCTAAAAAAAACCTATCTTCTTTAATAATACCTTATTTACCAATTAAAGCATTACTTACCAATATAATTCATTTCGATCATATCATTGCATGTTCTTATAGGGTCTTCGTCTTGCCTCGGAGAATTTGATATTAAAGGGGGGATAAAGGTTATCTCGCTGTTTTGAAAACTAAACATGTATCAGATGATTGACGAATCGGAACGAGTTACCGCTCATTTTCTTCGTTTTTTCAAGCTCTACAACTTTCTCAGGAGCGAAAAAGTGCTATCTATTAATCGAAACGAGATAAATGCAAAAAACCGCGAAAATTTTATTTTTCGGGGGAACCAAAATTTTCGTTTTTTCGCAATAACTCGGCGAATGTCGATAAAGAATGAATGACTAACCCCTCATTTTGTAGCTAAAGGGTTTCGTTCCATCGAACGTTTTTTGAATGGACATTTTTACTCATGAGAAACGTTTCTAGAAATCGGTTATAAAACGTTTCGGAAACGTGTATGTGTTACCTGAGTATTTAGGTTAGGTAATAGTGTGCTTGCGTTTGCAAAAAAATCAAATTTTAACAACATATATATTATTATGAATAATTAAGATATGTATTATTATTAATATAATTAAAATTTTAAAAATAATTAAAAAATTTTTTTCCTAATAATGAAATGGTTCTTTGCAAATATAAAATATCGCAAGCACGTGTTTTGTGTTTTTAAAAAAAATTTAAAAAATAATTTTAAAAATATATATGGTATATATGTATATTATTACACATAGTATATTCAATTCAAAATGGTACTTTATTATCCCAAGAGGTCTAAAAGAGCGTTTTGTAGGGACGTACGTACCCAACCCTGTATAATTAATTTACAATTATTTCCCAGCCTGGCCATTGAGCGACCTCACAACTTATTTCCCTTCCTTCCCTCTTCCATTCTGCATCTCTCTGGCCATCTTCTTCTGCTTTCCTTGCTCAGTACTCCTCGGATTTCCTCCATCCTGTCACGCGTCCATTATATAGATCCTCTTCCCTTCTTTTCGCTGCCTCGTCCTCCTTAGTCCTCTTTGACCTCTTGGTTTCCTCTCCTCTCTTCTCCTTTCTCCTTTCTTTCTCTTCTCTTTCTCCTTTCATTCTCCTCTCCTTCTCCTATCCTTATTTCCCCAATTTTCGTCTATTACTTACTCGCTCTCTCGTTCTCTCGTTCGCTCGCTTGTTCGTTAAGCCTTCGCCATAATCACGATCACCTACGTTAATACGATCGGGAGCAGCAGTTACACTGAAGTCAAGGATCCTGTTATCCACTTTGAACATCTTTCCCTTCTTTGGTTTCTTGGATTTTCCCTTAACCTCTTGGAATTCTGCAGGTGCATTTGGATTAATAGCGGGTGCTGGGTTATTAGCTGGCTTGCACAAGTCATCAGCTTGTACCTGAGGACGTTGCGCTGATCGCAGTTTGCTTTGTTTTTCGAGGAATTGCTTGGCGAATTCCATGCTCTGCTTGGTATCCCCAACGTAAACGCGAACGTACTCTCTAACTTCATACGGTGTTTCGAGGTCTCGCAAGAATGTAACGAACGTAGGGATGTCCACAGACGCCTGTATACTGCTCAATGTTTTACTACACCATTGCGTGAATTCGTCGGTCTTGGCAGTGTTCTGTTCAAGCAATTTCTTCACTAGTTCCTCTTCTTTCTTATTCTTATTTTTGGACGCTTTATTATTACTATTTTGCTGTTGTTGCTGCTGCTGTTGCTGGCTAGATACAGGTTTTGTAATTGTAGCTTGTTTAGCCGGCTGTTTTGTGGTGGTGGACAACTTAACAGCTGTAGAATCGCAGAAACCAGTAGTACCGGAATTTATGGACCACCCTTGGCTGCTTGATGCGCTCGAATTAGCCCAATTCAAACACTGTGATGATGTACCCCATATACCGGCGTTCTGGAGCATACTCGCAGATTCCTTCTGGCCGGCTTTTTCTAATCGTTCTCTTTTCTTTACCTTAGCGACGCGCTCTTGCTTCTCCTGCTGAATCTGCGCTAGACTCTTCACTTGAAGTAATTTAGAAGCAATATATAGTATATATTATTATTAAATAAATTAATATTTTAAAGAAAAAACAATTGTAAAAAATTTTGTTTAATAGAGAAATGTTTCCTTGTAAATCTGAGATATATCGCGAGCACTAAAGAAAAAAATTGTAAGATTTATATTGCTCACGTTCACTACACTTACGCTTATTTTATTGAAAGTGACTCAGATTTTTTAAAATGTATTTTTTACTTTATTTAATGTATCTTATTTTATTTCAGTTTTTGATGCAGATTGTAGTGATTAATTGTAAGTCAAACAAAGGAATACAGAGACTAGAAAATATTACTGGAAATTTGACCCAAAATTGACTGAAATCTTAATTTAAAAAACTTATAATTTGTGCCAATTTATTACTTACTGTTTATCAGCAAAGTAGATTTGATTTTTCCGTCCAAAATGAAAAAATCACGAGAGAGAAAGAATGTTGGGACACGTGGTCGGTGAGTGCATGCACACTTCTGTATGAGTCCACGTTTATATATTTTATGTATACTCGACTCCCACGAAATATATGGACCTATCGATCGTGTATCTTGAAAAGAGATAGAAATTACAAAAGTGAGGAAATTCACTAGAGTATCTACGATTTCAATGGTCGAAATGTAGTAAAACTGTATGTACGTATGTACACTCGGCGTCAATAATCTGTTCGTTTTAGCTGTATTTCTTGCACGGTTCATCTTTCTCCTTTTTCTTTTCATGTTGGAGAGAAAAAGAGAAAAGATGAACTTTGTAAAAAGTTCAGCTAAAACAAACTAATGTCTTCTACCTGAAGTTAGGAATCCCTACCTGAGGGATCCCTAGAGGATCCCTACCTGAAGTTAGTCACGTTTGATGTCAGATAATCGCGTCTAGCTATATTTATGCATCATGACTGTTGGTTCAACCAATAGATTTACTAAATTTTCGGTTGAAACCTACTGAAATATATGCAAACTGGGTAGCGATCATGTAACTTTTTCCCTAGAGCGGAAACGTGAAAAGTGAAAAGTTTCATTTAACTATCTCTTTCTATTAGTGTTGAATAGAAAGAGATAAACTTTTTACTTTTCATGTTCCGTCCTAGAGGAAAAGATACATGATCGATCCCCTGGAATGGAGTGCTATAGAAATCCACGGTAGGCGAGCGATATAAGACAGAAGTCCCAAGTTCCTCTTTTCTTCTTGTCTAGCTCACAACAGGCCGATCAAAAAGACTAGACAAGGACAGAGCGTTGCTCGAGACACTTTGATGACTTTCTCTTATATCATACAGGCAGGTCTATTTTTTTTAAACTAACTTTTTTATTTTTGTTTTATTAAGGTGATGCTTGGAGTCGTCTGGCAAACTTTGGCGAACAAAATTTAATGGCAAAATTGATAGCGTCTGTAACCTTCTCTGTCCACCGACTTTTTATGCATAAGCGCAGCCAAACAAATCTACGAGATACGTACACGTCACTGTATATTGGAGATCAAATAATTTTAAATTTACATACGTGTACTTACCGTTTTTTTTATCAATCTCTATGTTGAAGAGATATACATAGATGATAAATTATTGTATTCTTTAATAAATAAATTTTAAGTAACCTTTAATAGAATTTTAATCCAAAATTTTTGTCTTACATAAATCGCATGGGGGTAATATGCCATTTTGCAACACTTTTGTATTTCTTTCTTTTTAATAGTAAAGAATCAAAATATTTCATTAAAACCATGTATAAATAACAGATAAAAGAAGGAAAAAGAAGACCGGTATGCAAAGATACCCCAAAAAGAAAGAGAAATAAGAAAAAAAGCATATTTTTCTCAAGTGTGGCATATTCCCCCTATAATTTAATTCTATATAATTCCAATTAATGTTATTTCGGATAATTTCAATATTATTTAATTAACCATATGCACCGTACTCAATTGAATATCAACGAACTAAACGAAATAAAGAAACATTACTAATGAGTAGATATAATAAACTCATTAAGATAATAACAAAAATATAATAGTGTACATGAGAACAAAAATGGGTGAAGCTAGTTTTTGAAAATTGATATAATATAAAAAATGTATATATTTTGTTCCGTCTGATCACGCTTTAGACGATTAAATTCTAGCACAATCAATATATTACTAAGAACTAATCCTGATGCAATATCGGATTTTGGTTTATATTCTTAATATTTGCTGTTTTATCTTCAATGAATTAGATAATCACACGCAAATTGGACCGGATATAATATTTAGCAGTTAGAGAATTATTATAAGAAATGATCATAGATTTGCATTTCGATGCGTTGTTTTATTCATTGATTTAGATAAATAACTTCTGCAAGATATTTCTATAAAATTGCTTCGCAAGATTCTGTTAAGTCATTTTCAAATATTGCACTTCTTTTCGAGATTCATTGAACCAATCGGGTAATTATTCGGCAAGTTGTATTAAAGTGATCTAAATTCGATGCAGAACCTATAACTTCCAGTTACCAAATGCTATATTATTGTTCTTGTAGAGTTCTGTTAACTCACTTGAATCAATTAACGCTTCGCACCATAACTATACATGTTATTACTTAAATATAATTAAAGCACAAAAATATAATTGATTGTTATTTTCACATGATAAAATTATGATGAGCACTTCAAACCTGTAACGGAAAAAAATGTACGAGTAAATGTAAATGTCTTTACATTATATGCCTTATTATAATATTCATCGATACGTATAGATATACAACTTTTGTCATTTATTTTATATTTTCGTCAAACATTGGCAAGTTTAATTTATAATAAACGTATAAGTTATTCACTTCCAGATATGGCATTTCTTTGAGGGATTCATTGCACTGCCGATCGGGCAATTGTAAGCTTCGGCGAAGTCTTGTGAATTTGAAACGCTTCCTATAATTCTCAACCGTCCGGGGCTATGTGGGTCACGCTTAGCTTTATTTATAGTACTATTCATTTTTGCAGCTTCGCAGCACAACTGCAAGCGTTACCTCAATTTTATACATACATATATTGACGCACATAATTATTCTTTAAATTTAATTATTACAGCTTTGAATTTAGCAACTGAATTCACGATACTTACGTTAGCAAAGGATAAGAAGAAAAGTTGATCGTTAGTGAGATCCTCAAGACCTGGCAATACAGTATCCGGTTTCCCGCATTCTCTTTGTCTCCTTTGATATGCTTTAAACGCTGCCTCTAATCCCATTGTATCCGCGATATTCTCTCCTGCAGTCTGATTGCCATAGTTCTGCAATTGTTGACAATTTTGAATAAGTATGATCAATTATTTTTAAAATGTACGTCGAAAAATAACGGTAGTGTAAATTAAACAGTAATTAAATGTAGAATAGATAACGCACCTCTATTGTGTAATTCGATGTCTTGTCAATGGAATAATTATTAAATTGCTCGACAAAACATTCTGCCCTCTTGCCATATGCTTCGGCCATTGCGGATAACCATTCCACAGCATTTCCGTTTTTATCATATAAGTGTCCTAAAAATTATTTAATATTAAGTATTCTTTGTTGTTCTTGTCATACTTTTTAAAATATTTTCAAAAAGCTTTTGAGATGCATTTTAAAATAAGCTGATGGATATTATTATATTGTTGCAACAATAAAGCATTACAATTTAATAAAGTATTTAATAAAGTAAACCATCTAATAGCAAATATTACTTCATAACGTTACCTCTATTATCAAATCCGTGATTAACTTCGTGACCCATGATCATTCCAATAATACCATAATTAATAACTCTGGAATAAAGAGTAAGTAATTAGACAAAATTTTATTAAGAATTATAAAATTTTTAGAAATTATGTAAGCTTATTTGTACTTATCGTTATAGTCACGTTAATAATTTTAATTGTTCGAAATTGTTCACTTACTGTGGTCGACCATAAGCAAATAATGGGCTCTGGAAATCCGCTGCCGAGATAGCTATAATCGAAAAAGAGATTAATGTCAATAAACGTGAATATAGTTGTAAATTATATTATAGATTTAATTCCACTAAAAAGAAATATTATGAACCTATGGAATTAGCACCCGGGGAGAAATAAGCATCTACCGTTGTGGGGTTTATCATCATTCTGTAACACGGAATTTATTATATGAATTTGCTTTGCAAATTAAAGAATAAAGCTGTAATTACACTGGAACAAATACAAATGCGTTATCTTACGTGTCATCAGTACCTTCGTCATCTTCTAATAATTCTCGAAGGCTTTTCCACTTGCTATATCTATCATAGCTGAGTATATTCTCGTAATACGATTTGCCGGTAACGAGCTTTAACAGAACAGAATAATTAAGTAAAACAGTCACTATGTAGTGGTAATTAATACATTTTGAGAAACTTACTCCTTGAAAATATTGTTTAACCTTAGTGTTATTCTTAAACCAATCTGGATATCCGATAAATTTGTCTAGATTTACTAATTTTGCTAAAACAAAATCCTTAGTATTCTCATCCATCCAATTTGATTCTTTAATTTGATACTCGACTTCTTTTTGTATATCGTCCACCATGTCCGATGCCTGCAGTAGGAATAAATGATATGATTGAATAAATATATGGTGGTCTATTTTTTATTGCTGAACTGGCTGCTGCAATAGTTCAGAGTTTAACTTTTTTACTTCACATTAGAAGGAAAAAGATAAACTCTGAACTAGTACAACCAGTTTAGCTATATAAAACAGACCCATAGTCAGAATAGGTATTGTTATAAACGTCAGATAAAATAAAACTTTCAGTAATCAAGATAAAGTATTTACAGTTGCCGTGATTTCATCTGAGAAATGGTTCCTGACATATTCGTACGCCAGAATGACACTCATCTCGGCTACTTCGCGTGTGCATTTGTGCGATCTATGAATACGATTTATAATTTATCAGTATAATTTAAAACAAACTCAATTTTGATTTACGCGTTAAGATTATATTAAGAATAAATAATGTGACATAAAAATAGAATGTACTAAAAACGAATTATATTTCTACCGACTTGAAGAGCAAATGGTTACTCTGATAATCATGTATGAAACAATTTCCAAAGATGTAAAAGCTTGTATCACACCTCAAGGAAATTCCGAGAACCGCTTTATCATCATTCTCCTCTCTTCCTTCCCATGCATAGTATAATTTTCTCATTTCACTTGTGGTAGTTTTTATTATTCTGCTTAAGAAGTTCCAATGTATATAGTTTACTGAAACATATCTCGCGTGAGCACGTTCATCGACGATATTTCCTTATTATCGATGTATTTCTTTTAAAATTTACCGATCGTTCGACTTGATGTCTTATCCAGCAAAGCAACAAGATCCTTGAAGTAATTTTGTTGACTAATTCCTACAGTTAAATCATCACCTATTTGCACGTGGGCCTCATCAAATAATTCCCCAATTTTGTACACCCAGTTAATCTGTGTTGCGTTAATCAAGCTTAGTTATTCAGGGAGATATAATTTAACAAATTAAATTTGTCAATTAAGGAACGCTACTTACTGCGCTGTTGGGAGTTTTAGGTTTCTTTTTATCATACCATTTCTGAAAATTATTGAGCGTCATACTCTCAACATCTCTGTATCTTATAATATCTGCTCCTGCAGTAATCTAAAATATATTATTATTCAGGCTATTATACACTCTTCTCTTTTCATTGCCTGTAAAGTAGATTGCACTTACCTCGACTAGTTTCAGTTGAAATTCGATCATGTCTTGGATATCTTTATCCATATGTTCCTCTGAGACTTCGACGCCTCTTGTTTTAGCTATAGCGCGAGCTACTTTCGAGATGTAATTAGCGTATTTTTTCAGATCGTTATCTTCGTCGATCATTTCTTTTGTGTTATCCTGCGATGTTGTCGCCTCTAAAGTTTCTTTCGGTCTTTTTATACGTTCTTGCTTTACGTGATTTTTTTCGGTCTTCCATACGCGTAATTTCTCGCGAATATTTGTCGGTATTGCCCGTTTTTTTATCTCTTCTTTTTTCGTCTTATGATGGTTGTTTTTGGAGTGGGTATTAGTCTTTATCTTTCTACTATGTTTTAATTTTTTGTTTTTCGCTAACTTGCCAGTCTTTTTCTTCGCATTATCATCGTCATTCTGTTCGTTTGTATCGATATCGTCATTTTCTTCGTCATTATTATCATTATCTTTATTGTCATTGTTGTTAACACTTTCATCGTTATCGTTATTATCATCTCCATTTTCACCGTTTTTATTATTACCACTCTTGTCATCGTTTTTTTCTTTGCTTCCACGTTCTTGGCTATCTTTCTGCTCGTCGCTGACATTCTCGTCGCGTTCGTCTTCTTTCTCTTCGCTGTCGGTTTTACTCCAAAGTCTATTTGAACCCGTAGGTAGATCCGGAATATTGATCTAGCAACAAGTACTTAAACTAAAGAAAAATTGATAGTAAAAAATTAAGACGAATGTTTTGAATATAAATTTACGTCCACATATAATGCAAAGAGCAACGTAGAATATAAGCGCTCGATAATACTCGATAATATACTCTATACATTATAGAGACGCCAATTACATCGCAAACACGCTTTTGGATTTGAGTAATGTTATTGCAAGCATAATGATAATCTTAACAAGAAGCTTATAGGCCGATATCACAGTCTCCGATTAACGTGATCCTCTGATTAAACTCACTCTTTATCTCTTTCTAGGGGGATAGTTAGAAAGAGATGCAGAGTGAGTTTAATCGGAGGATCACGTTAATCGGGGACTGTGATATCGGCCCTATGTCGTGATAAGTACATGTACTACTTTCCGAGTCTTGTTCAAACCATAATCGATTGCCACTCTCACGTCGTGAAAAGCATTTCTTCCTGTCAAGCGCACATATTGATCATCCACTTTTTGCCAGCTGTACTCCTGCTCGTTCCATTCGTCCTGTTCCATTGTCAATGGCCAGCCGCCTATCCGCGATAAGGTAAAGACGAGCGGCTCGAGCCCATCCCTCTCAGTTGCATCTGGAAGCATTTCGTGAATCAGAAATCATATTGTAGAACGCGATTATGTATAATAATAATAAATATTAGAATTTTCGCACAACGTTTTAGTGATTCGAGAGCCTTTCGCGCTTACCTGTATCCATACACACCGCATACCACTTCTTAGCGAGTTTCACCGCCAAAAGATCGTTTTTCTTCGGACCCTCGTCAAGAATTTCTACAAAATATTATTTAATTTTTATTTTTTTAATATCATTACACACACACACACACACACACAAGTTCAGGCTGATTTGGCTTTTACCTTTTATTTGTTTCTGGACATTTATTTGCGCTCTTCTAAACATACTCCAGGATTCCAACCCATTTGGGATAGGATTATGTTCTGGCCATTTTCCACAAGCGTATTCATAGAAATCGTCGCACGGATCCGCAGATTTGTCCATGCTCTCCGATATTATCCGAGCTGGAAGAAGAGATAGAAACAAAGAAAAGACAATAAATAGATATTGATTTAAATTTTCAGATTAGGCGTTAATTAAAATACAGCTATATATCTATTGCCGTTTAATAAATACCTATTTTTCTGCACTCCTGAGATTGGCATACAGTCGGCTTGTCATCTTTCTTTTCTTTTTCCTTATTTTCTTTCTTATTTTCATCTTGTTCATTATTTACGCCAAATAACCAATCCAAACGTGAAGAATATCCCAGATTGTTCGATGGTGCGGCATTTTTTACTAGAAGCACGCCAATAAAGGCGCTGAAAAGTGCGATTCAAAATGAAATAAGTATAATGTATTACACTGAGGGAAAAATTTTGTTGAATCAACAAAACAATTTTGCTTGGCAACATACAATCTTCCGGTTTTATTAAATCAACAAAATTTTTTTTGAAAAAAATAATTATTTCTCTTATCAGTGTATAGAAGTAATAATGTATATGAAAATAATAAGCAAAAAATAAATATAATGTATAAAGAATAATTCTTAATTAATTTCAGTATTTGTCAGAAAGTAAATCTAGAATTCAAAACAGGAAAAAAATGTCATGTAAATATGAATCGTTTAGACTTTACCTTTCCTGAGTTACAATCAATCAAGGCGAATTAGTTCCTTTTAAAAAAAGTTAAGTATCCGATTTGCTTATTATTGATACCGTATTAAAAAAGAAGGATTATTATAAGTTACTTACAGAAGGATAAACCATCTCATTGTCGCAAAACTATCTGAGGTTGATATAAATTTTAGTTGTGCTATGTGGTAAATACGTTCTCTGTCGCTGCAATGTAAAATTATTTGTTGCACAGCATACTTTTATACATTACTATTTGCAGGAAGGATCCTGCAACGCAATCATATCAAATTGATAGAGCCGAAGGCCGGAAAGGCCGGAAAGGCAACTTTTGTCTTTTTGATTTATATTAATTAAGCGGTACTTGTGATAACGGATATCAATGCTGTATCTCAAACCCACATATTAATTTAAACAATTTTCTGATTTTTTCTCGCGTAAACTTTTATTAATATTGAAAAATAAAACACGACTTTTGAATAGTAGATCTCTAAGAATAAGGCCTTTTTCTTTGATTTCAGAAACGATATGTAAGGAATAATGATAAAAACGTGTGATATAAATGCCGAGTAGTTCTTTAACAGCTTTTTATGGTTAAGTTATTTTATTTACAGGTATTATAAGGTGATTATATTATATAAGAGTGTAAGAAATATATTTAAATATTGATTTAGTTTTTCTCGAAAAAGATATTTATCATTTCGTTAATAGTAACAATGCAATTTTAATTTTATTTGTCTACTTATCTACTGAATAGCTTTCTAATGGGAAATATAATTTGTTTCATTACCAACGGAATCTTGTATATCTGTTTAATAAGCGTATATACAACAAGTTTTTAGGTCATTTGTTCGTCATTATGTTTATCATATATATTTATGTAATGTAATATAAATAAAATACAAAAGTGAGGACAAATTGTTTGCAGGAAATTGTGTTGCACATTACACAAACAAGATTATTACAACGCTTTAGAATCTCTTTCACATTTATTAATCACATATCGCAAACGTAAAGTAAATTAACATTTTTTAAATTTTCTAACAAAATATTATTATTATTTCGTAAATATAAATCTCTATTGACATTTGCAAAAAACTAATAATATTTCTTAAAAAATTTATATTAGAATGGAAATAATTAATAATCGTCATAGTTCTACAATGACCGGCAAAAATAAGATGCCTCATCTATATGTGACTGGATTGCTTAAAACTATGTTGAAAATTATTTATTTATGACTAAAATAAAAAATTTATTTGTTAATTAAGTGTTTTTAATAAAAAAAATTAATTTTTTATTTAATATACTGTGTTTATTTGTAAAAAATTATGTAATTAAAAGTGACAAAATGAAAATGCCAGTTAAGATAATATAGTATTTCAATTTAAAGATATAATAATATTAGTCTAATTAATATTTAATATGATTTTTATTAGCCACAATAACTTTTTGGAGTCTTCTTGGTATACTTTCAAGTAAATTTTACGAATGTTGTAAGTCTACAGGTTTTCCTATGCTAGTTGTAGCTCTTTAAAGTAAGAGTATATATTGGTTATTCTGCATCAACACTTATTATCCAGGATCTCCCACAGATTTTCGATCGGATTCAAATCTGGAAACTACGGAGACTGTTTGAGCTGTCCGATATTGCAGGAACGAGAAAAAGCTTGACTTTTTTTATTGTGTGTTTTGAATCGTATCTTGCTTGAAAATACAATTATATTCTAACTAGAACCTCAGCAGAAAAAGACTACTCCTTTTCAAAATATGTCAATGTAGATATCTGCCGTCATATTTTCATCAATTTTTGCAAGATTTCCTATTCCTGTCTATAGTAAACATCCCTAGACCATAATATTTTCTCCACCAGGCACCCTCCATTTTACACTGAGGAACCCATTTTAGTTGAATCAACTAAATTTTTTGGTTGGAAAACCGAGGATTCTTTGGTTGGATATGAACAAACAAAATTCCTTAGTTAATATAACAAAAAATTTAGTTCACATAACAAAAATTTTTCCAACCAAAAGATTTAGTTGATTCAACTAAATAGGTTTCTCATTGTACACAGTTTTCCGAATATGATGATCTTGAAGTTCCTCTCCGTGCTTTCTCCAGACTCTAATCTGCTTTTTTTGTCTAAATAATTTGAATTTGCTTTCATTTGTCCATGGAATTTTTTTACACAGAAGTTCAGTGACATATTTGCGAACTTCCGAGCAAATTGCAAAGAATTTTTCTTAAGTTCTGGTCAAAAGTCGTTTATCACGCGCGAACCGGCCGTGTAAATTTGCTTTACTAATTGTAAGTCTACGTATAATGCGGTTAGAAACATTCAGATGAGTGTTTTCCTGAATTTCTCTGACAGTAATCTTTGGTTATTTTTATTTTTGTCGGTCACTGCATATTGTAAATGTGTAATTTAATTCTATATATAATTTCGAATAATACTATTTTGAACGATTTTTACATTATTCAAATAATGCACAGTGTTTAACCCAATATTGATAAATTAAATAAGAGCAATAAACTTATTAGGATGTAATAAAAATATAATAGTATACATGAGAACCAAAAAAATAAATATAATTTTCAAAAATTGATATAATATCCAAAGTATTATTTCGTTCCGTCTGATTACGTTTTATACGAATAAATTTTAGCACAATCGAATATAACTAAAAATTGTCGGATATCGGACATATCGGATTTTGGTAAATATTTTTAAATATCTGCTGTTTTATCTTCAATGAACCAAATAATCGCACACAAATTGAGATATAGAATATTTAGAAGTTAGAGAATCATTAGAAGAGACGATTATAGATTTGTATTACAATACGTTATTTTACTCATTGATGCATTTAGATAAATGACTTCTGCAAGGTATTTCTTGCAGAAATTTTGTGAAATTGTTTCGCAAGATTCTGTTGAGTCATTTTCAAATATTGCACTTCTCTTCGAGATTTCCCGAATTGCCAATCGGACAATTATTCAACAAATGGTATCGAAGACATCCGAATTTAATACAGAAACTAGCTCTTAGTCACCAAATACTATGCTTATCGTTTTTGTCGAGTTCTGTTAATTGACTTGACTCAATCGCTTTGCACCATAACTATACACATTATTACGTAAATATAACTGAAGCAAAAATATAATTAATTGTTATCTTTATATGATGAGATTATATGATGAGCACTTCAAACCTGTGATGAAAAAAATGAACGAGCTCTTTATTTATGCTTTATTTTATTCATCAATATATGTAAATAGACAACTTTTGTCATTAATTATACATTTTTTTTTAAGCATTGGCAAGTTTAATTTATAATATTCGTGTAAATTATTCACTTCCAGATGTGGCATTTCTTTTCGGGATTCATTGCACTGCCGACCGGGCAATTGTAAGCTTCGGCGAAATCTTGTGAATTTGAAACGCTTCCTATAATTCTCAACCGTCCGGGGCTATGTGGGTCACGCTTAGCTTTATTTATAGTACTATTTATTTTTGCAGCTTCGCAGCACAACTGCAAACGTTACCTCAATTTTATACATACATATATTGACGCACATAATTATTCCTTAAATTTAATTTATTACAGCTTTGAATTTAGCAACTGAATTCACGATACTTACGTTAGCAAAGGATAAGAAGAAAAGTTGATCGTTAGTGAGATTCTCAAGACCTGGCAATACAGTATCCGGTTTCCCGCATTCTCTTTGTCTTCTTTGATATGCTCTAAACGCTGCCTCTAATCCCATTGTATCCGCGATATTCTCTCCTGCAGTCTGATTGCCATAGTTCTGCAATTTTGACAATTTTGAATAAGTATGATCAAATATTTTTAAAATGCATGTCGAAAAAATAACGGTAGTCTAAATTAAACAGTAATTAAATGTAGAATAGATAACGCACCTCTATTGTGTAATTCGATGTTTTGTCAATGGAATAATTATTAAATTGCTCGACAAAACATTCTGCCCTCTTGCCATATGCTTCGGCCATTGCGGATAACCATTCCACAACATTTCCGTTCTTATCAAATAAGTGTCCTAAAAATTTAATATTAATTATTCTTTGTTTGTCTAGTCATACTTTTGTAAGTATTTTCAAAGAGCTTTTGATATGCATTTTAGAATAAGCTAATAAATATAATTTATTGTACCAATAAAGTACTGTAATTTAATAAAGTAAACGATCTAATAGCAAATTTTACTTTACAACGTTACCGTTGTTATCGAATCCGTGATTAACTTCGTGACCCATGATCGTTCCAATAATACCATAATTAATAACTCTGGAATAAAGAGTAAGTAATTAGACAAAATTTTATTAAGAATTATAAAATTTTTAGAAATGATGTAAACTTATTTGTACTTATTGTTATAGTCACGTTAATAATTTTAATTGTTCGAAATTATTCACTTACTGTGGTCGACCGTAAGCAAATAATGGGCTCTGGAAATCCGCTGCCGAGATAGCTATAATTGAAAAAAAGATTAATGTCAATAAACGTGAATTATAGTTGTAAAATTATATTATAGATTTAATTCCATTAAAAAGAAATATTATGAACCTATGGAATTATCACCCGGGGAGAAATAAGCATTTACCATTGTGGGGTCTATCATCATTCTGTAACACGGAATTTATTATATGAATTTGCTTTGCAAATTAAAGAATAAAGCTGTAATTGCACTGGAACAAATACAAATTCGTTCGCCTCCCAAAAAAATAATCTTAGTTTTAACGGAATTTTCTAAATCTTAGAGGATTTTATTCTTATATATGGCCTCAAGAGGAATCCTCTAAAATCAAGAGGAAAATATTCTAAGCACTATATTTTTACAATTAGAGAAATTTCGTCTTGCATCTACAATCTTGCTCTTCTTATTATCATTTTCCTCTTGTATACAGATTATATTCCGTTTCAAGTTAAACATATTTTTCTTAATACAAGAGGAAAACCGTTAGAATAATATGTAATAAATTTTTGATGAATAGTCCACTTTATTGACATAGGAATACTCTGTCTGTCAAAGTTTTTGCTTAGAATATGGGATTATAGGAAACCACTGCCAAGGGAACGGGGGCTTGGAAAAACTAGCGGGGAAAGAAGACCCTGTTGAGTTTGACTCTAGTCTGGCACTGTTCTACTTGGTACTAAATGATAGTCTATAATGAGTTATGAATCCTCCGAAAGTTTCAGATTGAGCCGGCTTTTTATTTTAAAGATATGGAGGGTCAAAGTTGGTTGCGTATTCGCTGTTTTAAAATGTTGAAATGGAAACTTACATAATAATAGGTTCAAAAAACGTATTCGTTTGCTGTTATGTGATTATTCACAGGTATACGCGAATATATGTTAGTATAAATATGATTAGAGTGAGTTCCCTCGCCTCTCACTTTCGGGGTGATTGATTAGAGTAAGTCCCCTCGCCTCTTTTTTTCAAAGCCGGCTCAATCTGAAACTTTCTGAGGATTCATGACTCATTATAGACTATCATTTAGTGCCAAGTAGAAGTCTAAATTCAAAAGTGAAAAAAAGACAAGGGTGAATTAGGCTATTTTTGGCCTGTTTTTGCGGTCACTCTTTCACTTTGTAAATAGAATACTTTTTTCTGGGTGTATCTTACATGTCATCAGCATTTTCGTCATCTTCTAACAATAATTCTCGAAGGTTTTTCCACTTGCTGTATCTATCATAGCTCAGTATATTCTCGTAATACGATTTGCCTATAACGAGCTTTAACAGAACAGAATAATTAAGTAAAACAGTCACTATATGTAGTGGTAATTAATACATTTTGAGAAACTTACTCCTTGAAAATATTGTTTAACCTTAGTGTTATTCTTAAACCAATCTGGATACCCGATAAATTTGTTTAGATTCACTAATTTTGCTAAAACAAAATCCTTAGTATCCTCATCCATCCAATTTGATTCTTTAATTTGATACTCGACTTCTATTTGCATATCGTCCACCATGTCCGATGCCTGCAGTAAGAATAAATGATACAATTGTATAAAGATATGGTGGTCTATGTTCTATTGCTGAACTGGCAATAGTTCAGAGTTTAACTTTTTTACTTCACATTGGAAGGAAAAAGTTAAACTCTGAACTAGTACAGACAGTTTAGCAATAGAAAATAAACCCAAAGTCAGAATATATATTGTTATAAACGTCAGATAAAATAAAACTTTCAATTATCAACACAAAATATTTACGGTTTTCGTGATTTCATCTGAGAAATGATTCCTGACATATTCGTACGCCAGAATGACGCTCATCTCGGCTACTTCGCGTGTGCATTTGCGCGATCTATAAAAACGATTTATTATTAAATTGATATCAGTATAATTTAGAACGAACTTAATTTTGATTTACGCGTTAAGATTATATTAAGAACGCTGATTTACGCTGATAATCATGTAAGAAACAATTTCCAAAGATGTAAAAGATTGTATCATACCTCAAGGAAATTCCGAGAACCTCTTTATCATCATTCTCTTCTCTTCCTTCCCATGCATAGTATAATTTTCTCATTTCACTTGTGGTAGTTTTTATTATTCTGATTAAGAAGTTCCAATGTATATAGTTTACTGAAACATATCTTGCGTGAGCACGTCCATCGACGATATTTCCTTATTATCGCTGTATTTCTTTTAAAATTTACCGATCGTTCGACTTGATGTTTTATCCAGCAAAGCAACAAGATCCCTGAAGTAACTTTGTCGCCTAATTCCTACAGTTAAATCGTCACCTATTTGGACGTGGGCCTCATCAAATAATTCCCCAATTTTGTACACCCAGTTAATCTGTTTTTCGTTTCAAGCTTAGTTATTCATAGAGATATAATTTAACAGATTAAATTTGTCAATTAAGGAACGCTGCTTACTGCGCTGTTGGGAGTTTTAGGTTTCTTTTCATCATACCATTTTTGAAAATCATTGAGCGTCATATTCTTAACATCTCTGTATCTCATAACATCTGCTTTTGCAGTAATCTAAAATATATTATTATTCAGGCTATTATACACTCTTCTCTTTTCGTTGCTTGCAAAGTAGATTGCACTTACCTCGGCTAGTCTCACTTGAAATTCGATCATGTCCTGAATATCTTTATCCATATGTTCCTCTAAGACTTCGACGCCTCTTGTTTTAGCTATAGCGCGAGCTACTTTCGAGATGTAATTAACGTATTTTTTCAGATCGTTATCTTCGTCGATTATTTCTTTTGTGTTATCCTGCGGTGTTGTCGCCTTTAAAGTTTCTTTCGGTCTCTCTATACGTTTTTGCTTTACGTGATTTTTTTCGGTCTTCCACACGCGTAATTTCTCGCCAATATTTGTCGGTATTGCCCGTTTTTTTATTCTTTCTTTTTTCGTCTTATGATGGTTGTTCTTGGAGTGGGTATTACTCTTCATCTTTCTACCATGTCCCAATTTTTTGTTTTTTGCTAACTTGCCAGTTCTTTTTGTACTAACTTTTTTCTTCGCATTATCATCGTCATTCTGTTCATTTGTATCGTTAGCGTTATTTTCTTTGTCATTATTATCATTATCTTTTTCGTCATCATTGTTATTACTTTCATCGTTATTATCATCTTCATTTTCATCGTTTCTATTATTACCGCTTTTGTCATCGTTTTTTTCTTTGCTTCCAGGTTCTTGGCTATCTTTCTGCTCGTTGCTGGTGTCCTCGTCGCTTTTGTCTTCTTCCTCTTCGCTGTCGGTTTCACTCCAAAGTCTATTTGAACCCGTAGGTAGATCCGGAATATCGATCTAGGAACAAGTACTTAAGTTAAAGAAAAATTGATAGTGAAAACTTAAGACGAATGTTTTGAATATAAATTTACGTCCACGTACAATGCAAAGAGCAACGTATAATATAAGCGCTCGATTATACTATGAGATACAATTGGTGTATATGTGTATAATAACATTATAGAGACGCCAATTATATTGCAAACACGCCTTTGAATTCAGATTTGAGTAATGTTAATGCAGGCATAATGATAATCTTAACAAGAAGCTTATGTTGTGATAAGCTACATACATATACTACTTTTCGAGTCTCGTTCGAATCATAATCGATGTTCACGACGCTCACGTCGTAAAAAGCATTTCTTCCCGTCAAGCGCACATATTGATCATCCACTTTTTGCCAGCTGTACTCCTGCTCGTTCCATTCGTCCTGTTCCATTATCAATGGCCAGCCGCCTATTCGCGATAAGGTAAAGACGAGCGGCTCGAGTCCATACCTCTCCATTGCATCTGGAAGCATTTCGTAAATCAGAAATCATATTGTAGAACGCAATTATGTATAATAGTAATAAATATTAGAATTTTTGCACAGCGTTTTAGTGATTCGAGAGCCATTCGCGCTTACCTGTATTCATACACACCGCATACCACTTCTTAGCGAGTTTCACCGCCAAAAGATCGTTTTTCTTCGGACCCTCGTCAAGAATTTCTACACAATATCATTTAATTTTAATTTTTTTAATATCATTACACACACAAGTTCAGGCTGATTTGGCTTTTACCTTTTATTTGTTTCTGGACATTTATTTGCGCTCTTCTAAACATACTCCAGGATTTTAACCCATTTGGGATAGGATTATGTTCTGGCCATTTTCCACAAGCATATTCATAGAAATCGTCGCACGGATCCTCAGATTTGTTCATGCTCTCCGATATTATCCGAGCTGGAAGAAGAGATAGAAACAGGGAAAAACAATAAATAAATATTGATTTAAATTTTTAAATTAGGTGTTAATTAAAATACAGCTATATATCTATTGCCGTTTAATAAATACCTATTTTTTTGCACTCCTGAGATAGGCATACAGTTGGCTTGTCATCTTTCTTTTCTTTTTCCTCATTTTCTTCTTTATTTTTATCTGGTTCATTATTTACGCCAAATAACCAATTCAAACGTGAAGGATATCCCAGATTTTTCGATGGTGTGGCATTTTTTAATAGAAGCACGCCAATAAAGGCACTGAAAAAAGCGATTCACAATGAAATAAGTATAATGTATTATAGAAGTAACAAAGTATATATGAAAATAATAAGCAAAAAATAAATATAATGTGTAAAGAATAATTCTTAATTAATTTCAGTATTTGTCAGAAAGTAAATCTAGAATTCGAAACAGGAAAGAAATGTCATGTAAATATGAATTGTTTAGGCTTCATTTTTCCTGAGTTACAATCAATCAAGGCGAATTAGTTTTTTTTAAAATAAGTTAGGGGTATCCGATTTGGTTATTATTGATACCATGATACCATATTAAAAAAAAAAGATTATTACAAGTTACTTACAGAAGGATGAACCATCTCATTGTCGCAAAACAATCTGAGGTTGATATAAATTTTAGTTGTGCTATGTGGTAAATATAATCTTACGTTCTCTGTCGCTGCAATGTAAAATTATTTGTTGCACAGCATACTTTTATACATCACTATTTGCAGGAAGGAACCTGCAACGCAATCATATCAAATTGATAGAGCCGAAGGCCGGAAAGGCAACTTTTGTCTTTCTGATTTTTATTAATTAAGCGGTACTTGTGATAACGGATATCAATGCTGTATCTCAAACTCAAGTATATCAATTTTCACAATTGCCTCTTTTTTTCTCGCACAAGTTTTTATTAACTTGGAAAGTAATGCACGAATAATGGACAAATATAGTAGATCTCCAAGAAGTGCCCTTTTTTATAAAAATTGGAAATTATAAATAAGGAATAACTATAAATGTAAATAACGATTGGGTTTAAATGCCAAATAAATGTTTAAAAGTTATTTGGGTTAAGTTGTTTTATTTATAGATATTGTAAACGATTTTACGTATTATATAAAAGAACTTGTCACAAAGATGTTTTTTTAAATACGTTTTTCTCAAAAATGTATATATGACCTCGTCCAGTAACAATGTAGTTCCAGTGATTTATCATTTATCTTATTAGAGATGAATTTAATTGGAAGCATAATTATTATCATGGTCAACGGAATTTTGTGTATCTATTTAATCAATGCACTTACAACAAGGTTTCAGAACATCCGTCGTTTCATGATTACTGTATCACGTATTGCAATGTAAATAAATTGTAAAACTGTGAAGATAAGTTGTTTGCAGAATTGTGTGTTACCTATTATATGAATAAGATTATTATAATACTCTAAAATTTCTTTCATGTTTATTAATCACGCTTATAAAAAATGTATCGTACACATAACCGAGCAAATGTTCAAATTTTTAGAAATATATATCGAAATACTTATTATTTTGTAAATACAAATCTTTATTTACATTTGCAAAAAAATAAATTTTTTTTTAAATTCATGTTAGAAATAATAAACGATCGTATATGATAGTTTCACATTGTAAATGTAGGGGGAGTCCGGGAGACTTGACCATAGAGGAGAGTTGAACCACTTCAAATATCTCGTTCATATTTTGAACAAAGAGCTCAATCTGAGCACGTGACAACATGACGATTGGTAGTGCGTTTCGACTGTGATTGAGACAAACGTGTTTTAACGTGCTCGGATTGAGCTCTTTGTTTAAAATTTGAACGAGATATTTGAAGTGGTTCAACTCTCCTCTATGGTCAAGTCTCCCGGACTCCCCCTATAATCTTATTCTAATTCTGCTTCATATTATTTTGGATAAATTTTATATTCCATTGATACATTGTGCTTAATTAAATATTGACGAACTGAACAAAATAGAAATGATAAACTTGTTAAGGTAATAAGCGATATATAATAATGTACGCGGAAAGCAGAAAGAGCAAAGTTAATTTACGAAAATCGATATAATATTCAAAATATAAATTTTTTTTTACCACATATTTTAGACAATTAAACTTAATACAATCAGATGTTATTAAAAACTTATCCTAATGCTATTTATAATTATAATTATCGGATTTTGCTTTGTATTCTGAATATCTATTGTTAACTAATTTTTATCCTATGGTAGGATCGAATAATCACACGTGGTTGAGTTGGGTACAATATTCAGAAGTTAAAGAATTATCAAGAGAAATGTTTATAGACATGCGTTATATTTTATTTATCAGTGTGAGTAAGTACTTCTATGAAAGATTCCTTGCAAGATTTTTTTTTATTATTTCCAGATATTGCACTTTTTTTCGGGATTCATCGGACTGCCAACGGGGCAATTGAAAGCTTTAGCGAAGTCATCTGAATTTGATACGGAGCCTATAATTCTCAGTCGCGCAACGCTATGCTCATCTGTCAAGGCGTTTATTAAAGCCATTAATTCACTTGGGTCGACGACCGCTTCGCACCATAACTGTAAACATTTTTATTTATTAAAAAATAATATAATTAATTAAAGTGCAAAAATATCATTAATTATTATGTTCATAATCTTGAATTATAGTTCCCTTAATGCCTGTAACACTCACACTGGCAAAAGATAAAAAGAGCAGTTGATTGTTGGTAAAATCTTCCATGCCCGGCAATGTGGCGTCCGGTGTTTTGCTGTCTTTCTCCTTGCGTTCATAAGCTTTAAATATCGCCTGTAATCCCATTGTGTCCGCGATGTTGTCGCTCGTCGTCTGCTTGCCATAATCCTGTAATTTCAGTCAGTAAAAAATGACCAATAAAATTTCAGTAAAACAAAATTGATTTGATCGGTGATCAATAAATGAACGACCAAGTAAATCTTCAGCGAAATAAAGATAATTAAAATATACAGCGAGCAATATACCTCTATTTTTCTATTTGTATTTTTATCAATGGGATATTTATTAAACTGCTCCACGAAACAATCCTGCCTTTTGTTATAATACTCGCCGGCCATTGCTGATAACCATCCCAGGCGTTCACCGTTTTTATCGTACAAGTGTCCTAAAAATTATTTCTATATATATATTTTTTTTTCTTTTTTATTAAATATTCTCAAAGAGCATCAAAGTTAAATAATAAATCATTATATTATCACAATAACTGTAGCTACATTATAGTATAACAAGTAAGCATAGAGCTTAATAGCAGTGCTATTTCCTAACATACCTTTATTATCGAATCCGTGATTAACCTCGTGAGCTAGGATGAATCCAATAATACCAAAATTAACGAATCTACAGAAAAATAGTTATTAAAAAAAATTCTATTAAGATTTATTTTTTTACATTAACATAAGATTTAATATAAAATAATAAATTTAATTAGTAGGTTAGGTTACATATTTTACTATACGTCGAGTTTTAATAAAAATCATTAATTTTTACCGTGGTCGATCGTAAGAGAACCATGGGGTCTGAAAATCCGCTGCCGTGACAACTGTTGAAAACATTAGTTTTTAGGTAAATAATTACAGTAATAAAATTAATTTTTAAGTATGTTATTTCACTAAACAAGAAAACATATTACGCACACATGGCATTCCTCAAGGAGAGGTAAAAGGCATTCACTTCAACCGGATTTAACCCTTGTCTGTAATTTCATTAAATTCAGTTCTTTGTTAAATTAGTAAAGTGTGTCATATGTATAAAGATTATTTAACTCGTTAAATATATTAAATAATAAATTGGTATCTCACTCTTCTTCGACTTCGTTAATATTTTTCGATAACTTCCGTAGACTCTTCCATTTGTTGAATTTGTTGTATCGAAGAGTATTTTCATAATGTGACGAGCCGATAATGAGCTTTAATGGAATAATTTTACATAAGGCGGTTGTCATGTAATAGCAGTTAATATTAAATATTACAATTTTTGAAAACTCACTCCTTCGTAATACTCTTGAATAACCGTGGTGTTTTTGTACCATTTCGGATATCCGATAAATTTTTTTAAATGCTTTACTTTTGCTAAAGCAAAATCCTTAGCTTTGTCATCCATCCAATCTGATTCTTTAATCAGGTATTCGACTGCCTTTCGTATATCGCTGAGTAAATTCGATGCCTATGATATAGAAGTGAATAATTGACTTGGGCAAATTTATCAGCACAGAGACAAGATTGTAGGGAAAAGACAAATAAAATGAAACTTACCGTTTCGATGAGATCATCGGAGAAATATTTTTTTACAAATTCGTACCCTAGAATTTCTTTTATCTCTGCTGATTGCATGCAAGTAGACACTCTATCGCTGCATTTTAATATAATTGAATCAGATTTTAAATTAATAATACTTTAGCAATAAATAATAAATTATAATATAAAAGAGAATTATTTATTTAAAAATATATCAAACCTCGGCTCTGTGCCCTCCGCAGCTGTCTCCCAGAAATCGTACAACGCTCTCATTTCACTCGTGGTAGTCTTTATTATTCTGCTTATGAAATTCCAGTGTATATAATTCACTGAAATATATTTCTTATGAGCGCGTGTGTACTAATGACTATGACGTTTTGTATTATTATCATTCCATTTTTAAAACTTACCGATTGTCCGACTCGACGTTTCATCCAGCAAGGAGACAAGGTTTGCAATGTAACTTGGCTGAATAATGTCTAGATTTAAATTGTCATCCACGGACTCGTTTGCCTCATCAAATAACGCTTTTATTTTCTTCACCCAGTCAATCTACATTCGGAAAAATTTTTTTTATATATAATTATACATGAAATATGTGTAATATATAAAATATTTGTTTTTTTTTTGTATAATTTCTGTTTTATATGTACAAGAAAAATAATTAAAAAATTTTGCATTATTTTTTTTACAAAAAGTAAAATTGTGATTAGATTATACATAATATTCTATATATAATCATATTGTATGATCATATTTTATATATACGATTATTATATTTATATATAATTATGTACGGGCAATTTTTTTCAATTTCTCAATCTATTTACTTTTTTGTAAAAAGAAAAACAATACAAAAGTTATTCTTTTAAATATTTTTAAATTTTTCTTATTATAATTTTTTTTGTATATACGAACAGAGAAGTTGTATAAAAGAAAGAAAACATATTTGAACATATTTTATCGTATTTATGTAATTATAAAAATTGTTTCATAAATAGTATCATTTTTCATTGTATTAGTCATATTTATCCAACTACAAAAATCGCAAGAATAATGTATTATAAAAATCGAACTAAATTAATCGTTTGAAAAAAATTACTTACCCTGCTGTTAGCTGTTTTAGAGTTCTTTTTGTTAAACCATTGTTGAAAATCTCCAAGTGTAACTTGCATGTTGACGGGATTGGATAACGACTCCAACGTAACCTCTGGAGAAATCTGGAACGTTAATTATTCAGATCGTTAAAAGTCTCTCTTTGCTCGTTTCTTATGTTTCGCAAAGTAAAGCAATAGCACGATCTTCACCTGGATCAGTTTCAATTGGAACTCAATCATATCTTTAATATCTTCATTGAGACGTTCTTCTGAAATTTTAGTATCTTCTTCTTTGGCTATAACACGAGCCACTTTCGAAATGTAATTCGCGTACTGTTGTAACAATTCTGTTTCATTCTCATCATCTTCATTTGTTTCTTCTGTGTTAACTTGCGGTATCGCCGTTGTGTATACCGTTTCCCCATTGTCCAAAATTTTCTTCGTCTTTTTTCTATGTACTTTTCTTACGTAGTTTCTTTTACCTTTTCGTGCGTGTACCTTCTCGCGACGACTAAAACGCTGCGCGCGTTTATCGTCAACTTCTGTTATCGTCCATCTTCTTATTCTCTGTCTTTTCGTGTTACTGCCATGTTTCTTAATGATTTTAGTGCCGCTTTTTCTAACATGTAATTTTTTATTTTTCTTATGACTGATCTTGTCGGTGATTTTTTTCTTGCTTATTTCCTTCTTAACATCTTTATTCCCGTTTACATCATCATCGTTCTCATCGTCGTCATCGTCATCGTCATCGTCATCGTCGTCGTCGTCGTCGTCGTCGTCGTCGTCGTCGTCGCTATTGTCACTGCCATCGTTATCATCATCGTTATCATCATCATCGTCTTCACTATCGTCATTATAATCATCGTCATCATCATCAACGAATTTAGAATGATCTTCGTTTTCGCTTCCAGGCTGCTCTTTGCTTTGCTCTTCCTCGTCACTGGGGTCTTCGTCACTTCTGCTGTCTCCCGTTTCTTCTGCTTCAATGGCAAGTTTTATCACAGCTCGCAATTGGTCTGAACCCGGTGGTAAATGTGGCAGGTCAATCTAGATATATAGATTTAAAGAAAAAGAATCGAATGACTGATAGAAAATTAATGCAAATGTTTTAGACTTTATAAATTATTTTAACATACAACGACTAACGGTAAAGAATACAACTGGAAAATTATGTATACGATATATGTACGTACACGAACGAAATTATAGAAATTGCATCTACCATGGATGTACTTTTTTTTCAAACCAAAAAGAGCGTTAATTCGGACGTAATAAGTCTAATTGTATTCTTTGTAACAAATCTAATTAGCTGACTGAATGTATCACAATAAATACCTCTACTACATTTGTATCATTTATTTGTACGCCTACGTCGTAAAAGGCATTTCTTCCTAATAAACGCATGTATCGATCGTCCACTTTTTGCCAACTATACTCCTGCTCGTTCCATTTATCCGGCTCCATTATCATCGGCCAGCCACCTAAACGCGATAGGGTAGAAACCAGCGGATCGATTCCTTGCTTTTCCATCGCATCTATAAGCATTGGCGAATAATTACGTTGTGGAATGCGACATAAAATGTGCACATTTTTTTATTTCATACTTTAATTAGTACAGGTGCACTCACCTGTATCCATGCAAGCCTTGAACAACTTTTTCGCAAGCTTCACCGTTCTGAGTTCGTTCTCCATAGGTTCGGCCGTTATAATCTCTGCAAAGAACTTAATAATGTTAAGATAATAATGTTAAAATATGCTAAACAAATCTCGAATTTTGAATTTTAGCAAAAGATAGCAGCGTGTAGATAAGCTGATCACCTTTTATTTCTTCATTAGTCTTGTCAAACAGCATCATGCTCATACTCCATTTGGCATATCCTTCTGGAATGGGATTCTGCTCCGGCCACTTTCCGCACGCGTACTCGTAAAAGTCGTCACATGGATCTGCGGATCTATTCATGGCTCCTAATATCGTATCAGCTAAGAAATGTGAAAAAGACGAATAATAACGATTGACGATTTGAATTTTTAGAGCAGTCGAGCTAGTTGTTTAATGAAATGTAAATACCCATTTTCTTGCATTCGTCGGATTCGCATACAGTCCGCTTTTCTTTCTCATTATCACTTAATTTACTTGAGCTGAACAACCATTCCAAATTCGAAGGATATCCATGAATTTTTGACAGCGTTACGTTTCTTATTAGAAACGTGCCGATAAAGGCGCTTCAAAGATGAAAAAATATATCGATTAGTATATTAATATGTATATTAATTGTATATAATAATTATTAAATATGTAATATATTACAATTATTGCAATATATGCAATATACAATTAATATATATTTTTTTCTTTTAAATTATGCCTTAAAATATTCCTATTTATGCGCATAAGAAGGGATTATTATGCGTATAAGATTCTGGATTTATCCTCTAAAGAATCATCAAGAGACATAATAATATAAATATACATAAATGTATTGTAATTATTTCTTAATTATATCAAATTTCGAACTGCATTATTAAACGTGTACGTGATTTTGCTTTTCTGTCCAAGATAATTGGATAAGAGATTAGACGAAGATGGAAGTGTCTTTCGATATTCGAAAAAAGGAGGGGCGAATTTACAAGCAGGAATATTTTAAAGCGCTGCAGTTTAAATTAATAACTAAGTTAAAGTTATTAAAGTAAGAATATAGTTATAACTTCTAATGGCAATAGTAATTAATATCCATAATAGCGTAATAACAGCGTGCTTACAAAGTGATTATATATAATTATACAAATTGTATAATTATAACTAATGTGATTGTAATTAATATCTTAGGTAATATCATGCTTAAAAGCGATTGTTACTTAAGTTACGTACAGAAGAATGAGTCGCTTCATGTCAGAAATAACTTGTCGGCCGATATAAATTTCAGTGATACCGTACAGTAAATGTTTCGTAACGTTCTCTGTTACAATGTGAAATTATTTGTCGGCGGCTTACTCTTTTATATGTTACTATATGAGCGGAAAAACTTGAGAATGCAAACATATCAAAACTGATAAGCCGAAGGTCGGAGATACATTTTTCTCGTCCTGTTGATTTAAATAATTTATGCGATAGCTCGCACACGCACTTTTTCTTCGGAAGAAATTATTAGTTAGAAATTATTTTTCGCGTTTTTCTTCTTTCAAACATTTATTTCAATTAATAATGGACCCTCGAAATTCAAAAATAAGAGAAGAAAGGGCTATCAGGGTCGACCGCAGATTTTGGTTCGTGATGTCAATCATTAGATTTATTCTTCTAAATACAGTAGTCCGAACGTTTCGGCTCCATTCGAGCCATCCTTAGCAATAACAATAATGTGTCACACGTTCTAAATGCCAAATGGCAAGTTTACCGATTAGAATTGTCGAAAACATCGACCAAATAATTGATATCTGAAAAATATCTTTGTTAGAGTCATGTAATAAAACAGAAACTTCAGCAACTCACCAAAAGGCCGAAAAACGTGGGAAAAACATAAAACGAAAGGCCGAAAAACATAAAACGGTGTAGAGAAAAAATAATTCGCGAGGAGACTTAACGTGTCAAAAGTCAAAACAACAGTGCGGATAATACATAGTGTGTAAAGTCGATGAGATAAATATTAGACTAAATGTAACCAATAGCAGGGCAGGATCCGGCCGCGTCAACAAGTTTTATACGAATGGTAAAACGTTCATGGGTGCGGATTATAATTTATTTAAGACATCTATATATGCGTGGAGTAAAAATTCAGTATCATTTTGTGAATTAATCCCATTTTTTTTGTAGCTTAATGTGAGACATTTCGGAAACAAGTCTTCTGGAGAGATATCTTTCACTGTCCAAAATTTCGACGTTTTCCCAGTCAAAGTCATGATCAAAATTCAATCTGTGTTCTGTAATAACCGATTGAGTCGTGGTGTTTCTGTGAATGTGGTTGCGGTGTTCTGAGACTCTCGTTCTCAATTGTCTCTTCGTCTGGCCTACATACGACGCGTCACAGTTATTACAAGATATTTTGTAAACCACATTCTTATTAGATTGAATTGGGAGAACGTCTTTTTGTACTTTGATAAATTTCTGAAGTTTATTTAAACTGTAGAAGTTATTGCTGAGGATGACTCGAATGGAGCCGAAACGTTCGGACTACTGTATTTAGAAGAATAAATCCAATGATTGACATCACGCACCAAAACATTTATTTATATTAGAAAATACTGCTTGACAATTTCTATTTATGCCAAAGAAATACTTTTCACAATGTATAAATGATAACTAATAAAAACAACAATAAAACGAGATATTAAAATCAAATAAGGTCACTTATTGATAAATTATCCTACGCGTTGTTGGGCGAGCGGATTTCCAACAAGGACATGTGATTGTTGCTTATTGCTACATTCCAGAGAAAAAGTTTTTTATATATAATTATATATAAAATATAAAAAGAAATTCAGTTTTAGTTTATGTATATTTTATTTCTCATGTAATCTCTGTTCGTGTATAAGAAAAATAATAAAGAAGGGAAAAATATTAAAAAATTACGTTTGCATTTTTTTACAAAAATTCAAATTATGATTAGATTATACAATATTCTATATACAATACATAACCATTTTGTATATAAGATTATTACATTTACCTATATATGATTATGGGCAATTTTTCTCATTTCCTGAAATTTCAACATTTTGTAAAAAAAATAATGCAAAAATTATCCTTTTAATTATTTTTTAATTTTTCTTATATTTGTCTTACATATGCAAACACATATCATACAAGAAAAAGAAAATATTATGTATATGGACATATTTTATATATAATTATATATAAAAAATTATTTTTTGGGTTATTATTTGATTTTCTATCCCACGCATATTGAGCGAATTTTACAACAAAGATATGTATATTTCCGCATTTCCTGAAGAAGAATATAATTCAAATAATCATATGTTACATAACAAATTATGTTAAATATATAATAGGAGAGACCGGGGCTAGAGAAGTCACACGGGTAAGTTGTCACAAAGCTTATATCTCACTTAATAGATTGAGTGGAATATTCTTCTTTATAGTGTAGGTTGTTCCTGTCAGGTTAGTCGGATGTACGAATAGTTTGTTTCAAAAACATCGCATGTGATATTTGCGAGCACTTTTTAAAAACTGGAGGTTGTGAGTAAATTTTTCTTGTCTCTATTTTTATTGTTTCGTTGATTTTTGGAATTACTAGTCGTAATTTTTTTTTGGTCATAAGAAATATTATAGTTTTAGATAATTTTTCCTGTATTTAGTTAACCGTCATTGCAACATAGTTTATAAATATAATCTTCTTTGTTCCAAAATGATCGTTCAGGGTAAGTTGTCTCAAATGAGATGGGATTCAAAGTTTATGAGAATTATTATTCTTTCACTTACTTTAAGTTTATGAGAATTATTATATTCTTTCACTTACTTTAAGTTTATGAGAATTATATTACAAAGTTTATGAAAATTATTAATTTTTTGTTTAATTCATGCTGCAATATATTATTAAGTTAAATTTACAAAAAACAGGTACTAACTTATTTTAATAAAATATTAAAACAGAAACTATTTGTCGTATGTTTCCTCTACATAAAAGATACATGACAATCAATCCAGAGTCATGTGACAACCAACCCTGGATATGGAGTAAGTTGTCACATTTGCGCGGTTTTACTTAGAATTAAATAACTTTCTTTCTCTAGAACTAAATAACATTATAAAGTAGTATACGATATTATAAAAATTGGTAACATTTTTTTAAAAATCAGTATTTGAAAAGTGTGACAACTAGCCCCGGTCTCCCCTATCGTAAACAAAACCGAGCAAAGATTCAAATTTTTAGAAATATATATCAAATACTCATTACTTTGTAAATACAAATCTCCATTTACATTTGCGAAAAACTCTCTTCTATGAATTTTCTTTAAAAAATTCATGTTAGAAATAATAAATGATCGTATATGATAGTTTCACATTGCAAATGTATAATCTTATTCTAATTCCGCTTCATAATATTTCGGATAACTTTTATATTCCATTGATACATTGTGCTTAATTAAATATTGACGAACTGAACAAAATAGAAATCAACTTGTTAGGAAGATAAGCGACATATAATAATGTACGGGAAAAGCAGAAAGAGCAAAGTTAATTTACGAAAATCGATATAATATTCAAAATATAAATCCCACATTTTAGACAGTTAAATTTAATACTAAATTTAATACTAATAATCAGATGTTATTAAAAACTTATCCTAATGCTATTTATAATTATCGGATTTTGCTTTTGTATTCTGAATATCCACTGTTAACTAATTTTTATCCTATGGTAGGATCGAATAATCACACATGGTTGAGTTGGGTACAATATTCAGAAGTTAGAAAATTGTCAAAAGAAATGTTTACAGACATCTGTTATATTTTATTTATATTACATGAATAATTTTCGTGAGTAAATACTTCTATGAAAAATTCTTTGCAAGATATTTTTGGATTATTTCCAGATATTGCACTTCTTTTCGGGATTCATCGGACTGCTAACGGGGCAATTGAAAGTTGCAGCGAAGTCATCCGAATTTGATACGGAGCCTATAATTCTCAATCGCCCAATGCTATGTTTTGGATTTGCCTTGGCGAGAGGTATTAATAGACTTGGGTCGGCGACCGCTTCGCACCATAACTGTAAACATTTTAAATTAATTAAAGCGCAAAAATATCATTAATTATTATGTTCATAATCTTGAATTATAGTTCCCTTAATGTCTGTAATACTCACACTGGCAAAAGATAAAAAGAGCAGTTGATTGTTGGTAAAATCTTCCATACCCGGCAACGTGGCGTCCGGTGTTTTGCTCTCTTTCTCCTTGCGTTCATAAGCTTTAAATATCGCCTGTAATCCCATTGTGTCCGCGATGTTGTCGCTCGTCGTCTGCTTGCCATAATCCTGTAATTTCAATCAGTAAAAAATGACCAACAAAATTTTAGTAAAATAACAATGATTTGATCAGTGATCAATAAATGAACGACCAAGTTAATCTTCAGCGAAATAAAAATAATTAAAATATACAGCGAGCAATATACCTCTATTTTTCTATTTGTATTTTTATCAATGGGATATTTATTAAACTGCTCCACAAAACAATCCTGTCTTTTGTTATAATACTCGCCGGCCATTGCTGATAACCATCCCAGGCGCTCACCGTTTTTATCGTACAAGTGTCCTAAAAATTATTTCTCTATATATATTTTTCTTTTTTATCAAATATTCTCAAAGAGCGTCAAAAGTTAAATAATCAATTATTATATTATCACAATAACTGTAGCTACATTATAGTATAACAAGCAAGCATAGAGCTTATCAGCTTAATATAGCAGTGCTATTTTCTAACGTACCTTGATTATCGAATCCGTGATTAACCTCGTGAGCTATGACGAATCCAATAATACCAAAATTAACGAATCTATAGAAAAATAGTTATTAGAAAAAATTCTATTAAGGTTTATTTTTTGACATTAACATGAGATTGAATATAAAATAATAAATTTCATTAGTAGGATACATATTTTACTGTACGTCCAGTTTTAATCAAGATCATTAATTTACCGTGGTCGATCGTAAGAGAACCATGGGGTCTGAAAATCCGCTGCCGTGACAACTGTTGAAAACATTAGTTTTTAGGTAAATAATTACAGTAATAAAATTAATTTTTAAGTATGTTATTTCACTAAACAAGGAAACATATTACGTACACATGGCATTCCAGAAGGACGCGTAAAAGGCATTCACTTGAGCCGGATTTAACTCTTGTCTGTAATTTTATTAAATTCAATTTTTTGTTAAATTAGTAAAGTGTGTCATATATATAAAGATTATTTAACTCGTTAAATATATTAAATAATAAATTGCTATCTCACTCTTCTTCGACTTCGTTAATATTTTTCGATAACTTCCGTAGACTCTTCCATTTGTCGAATTTGTTGTATCGAAGAGTATTTTCATAATGTGACGAGCCGATAATGAGCTTTAATGGAATAATTTTACATAAGGCGGTTGTCATGTAATAGCAGTTAATATTAAATATCATAATTTTTTAAAACTCACTCCTTCGTAATACTCTTGAATAACCGTGGTATTTTTGTACCATTTCGGATATCCGATAAATTTTTTCAAATTCTTTACTTTTGCTAAAGCAAATTCCTTAGCTCTGTCATCCATCCAATCTGATTCTTTAATCAGGTATTCGACTGCCTTTTGTACATCGCTGAGTAAATTTGATGCCTATGATATAGAAGTGAATAATCGATTTGGGCAAATTTATCATCACAGAGACAAGATTGTGGGGAAAAGACAAATAAAATAAAACTTACTGTTTCGAGGAGATCATCGGAGAAATATTTTCTTACAAATTCGTACGCTAGAATTTCTTTTATCTCTGCTGATTCCATGCAAGTAGACATTCTATCGCTGCATTTTAATATAATTGAATCAGATTTTAAATTAGTAATACTTTAGCAATAAATAATAAATTATAATATAAAGGAGAATTATTTGTTTAAAAATATATCAGACCTCGGCTCTGTGCCCTTCGCAGCTGTCTCCCAGAAATCGTACAACGCTCTCATTTCACTCGTGGTAGTCTTTATTATTCTGCTTATGAAATTCCAGTGTATATAATTCACTGAAACGTATTTCTTATGTACCAATGACTATTACGTTTTGTATTATTATCATTCCATTTTTGAAACTTACCGATTGTTCGACTCGACGTTTCATCCAGCAAGGAGACAAGATTTGTAATGTAACTTGGCTTAATAATGTCTAGATTTAAATTGTCATCTACGGACTCGTTCGCCTCATCAAACAACGCCTTTATTTCCTTCACCCAGTCAATCTACATCCGAGAAAAATTTTTTATATATAATTATACATGAAACATGTGTAATATACAAAATATGTGTTTTCTTTCTTTTATATAATTTCTGTTTTATATGTATAAGAAAAATAATTAGAACAACTTTTATAATTTTTTTACAAAAAGTAAAATTGTGATCAGATTAGGGGAGACCGGGGCTATCTGTCTACGGGGGCTATGTGTCCACACTGTCCACAGTACTGCTATCTCAAGTTTTAAGAGACAGGTGTCTTTACCATTGTAACAAGCAGTTGAAAAATGCCCTACGTAAGATATTTAAATGTTATTTGTTTTCTTGCAATGCCTCTCGCAGACGCTATATATACGTTAAAAGAAAAGCGAAAACAATTGTAACATTTTTTAATGGTCGAAAAATTGGCTGTGCGACAGTAGTTTAACTCAAATTAAAGTAAGCAATTCATAATATTATCAATTAATATATAGTTATCAGGTGTAAAAAGCGTCAAATCTTAATTCCGCATTATCAAAAATTAACAACATGTTAAAGACTAAAAAACGAGGTCGGGACTACCTGTCCTATATGTGTCCACACTTCAATGATGAATTGTTCTTTTATAAATAGATAATGGTGCGTAACTACAAAAGAAAGACTAAAAACAGCGTTAGACTTTGGAATAAATGTCCGGGCTCTTACTCGCTACTGTAAAAAGTGACCTACGAGCAACTACTTGATCCTGCGATTGAAGAATCGTCACCAAATTTTTATTTTAAAAATACATGTCAAGTGAAATATATGAGTTTGTCTTAAATTATTGAATATTTTTTATTTCAAACGCTGTCGAGGATAAGGTAAAGGCCCTAAAAAAAATTAAAGAATTAAGGAGACAAAAGAAACTCATCACATTGATTTTGCAACGGACTCAAAATCAGTTTGATCCCACATGCCACCGTATATAAAGAAAAGTCAGCTCTACGCAGGAAACTTGTCAAAAATCTATACACAAAGTGCCTACTACTTCTCTGACTCCAACGACTAGGCAGTTTTTTCAATATTATATATTAATAATAAATAATATTATAAATAAGTATAGAAATTGATATAAATAATGTATTTTTTATTGGACAGATAGTATAGCCCTTCGAATGTGGATAGATAGCCCCGGATATGGGGCTATTTGTCTACGCTTGACTTGTCCACTTAAAAAAATCGCCTCTTTAAAATGTTAAAAAATCAACGATTCTAATTATGTTTTGTTTTAATAGTAAGGTTGAAAGGTTATACCATTGAAATTTTAGCCAAATATATTTATTAGTTTTTTAGTAAACTTGAAAAAAGCGTAAAGTGTAAACACATAGCCCCGGTTTCTCCTATACCTACATAAAAACAAATGTCCTGACTGACTGACTGACTCATCAACGCCCAGCCAAACCCCTGAACCTAGAAACATGAAATTCGGGTGGTGTATTCCTCTCATGATGTAAGCACCCACTAACAAGAAGGGATTTTTAGAAATTCGACCTCTAACGGGATGAAAAGGGGTAAAACGTGTTTTACGGATACCGTAGCGAAGCACGGGTGGTATCAAGCTAGTATTCCATATATAATCATATTGTATAATTATATTTTATATACGATTATTATATTTATATATAATTATATACGGGCAATTTTTCTCATTTTCTCAAACTATTTACTATTTTTCTTGTATATACGAACAGAGAGGTTGTATAAGAGAAAGAAAACATATTTGGACATATTTTATTGTATTTATGTAATTTTAAAAAATTTTTTCATGAACAGTATCATTTTTCATTGCATTAATCATATTTATCCAACCACAAAAATCGCAAGAATAATGTATTTTAAAAATCAAGCTAAATTAATCGTTTGAAAAAAATTACTTACCCTGCTGTTAGCTGTTTTAGGGTTTTTTTTGTTATACCATTGTTGAAAACCTCCAAGTGTAACTTGCATGTTGACGGGATTGGATAACGACTCCAAGGTAACCTCTGGAGAAATCTGGAACGTTAATTATTCAGATCGTTAAAAGTCTCTCTTTGCTCGGTTCTTATGTTTCGCAAAGTGAAGCAATAGCACAATTTTCACCTGGATCAGTTTCAATTGGAACTCGATCATATCTTTAATATCTTCATTGAGACGTTCTTCTGAAATTTTAGTACCTTCCTCTTTGGCTATAACACGAGCCACTTTCGAAATGTAATTCGCGTATGTATCTTCATTCTCGTTTATATCATCATCGTCGTCATCGTCGTCATCGTTGTCGTCGTAGTCGTAGTCGTCGTCGTCGTCGTCGTCGTCGTCGTCGTCGTCGTTATCGTCATCGCTATCGCCACTGCCATCATTATCGTCAACAATGACGATTACAAGATCATCGTCATCATCATCAACGAATTTAGAATGATCTTCGTTTTCGCTTCCAGGCTGCTCTTTGCTTTGCTCTTCCTCGTCACTAGGGTCCTCGTCACTTCTGCTGTCTCCTGTTTCTTCTGCTTCAATAGCAAGTTTTATCACAGCTCGTAATTGGTCTGAACCCGGTGGTAAATGTGGCAGGTCAATCTAGATATATAGATTCAAAGAAAAAGAATCGAATGACTGATAGAAAATTGATGCAAATGTTTTAGACTTAAATTATATTAACATACAACGAGTAACGGTAAGGAATACGACTGGAAAAATATGTACACGATGTATGTACGTACACGAACGAAATTATAGAAATAGCATCTACCAGGGATGTACTTCCTTTTCAAATCAAAAAGAGCGTGAAATTAATTCGGACGTAATAAGTCTAATCGTATTCTTGGTAACAAATTTAATTAGCTGACTAAATGTATCACAATAAATACCTGTACTACATTTGTATCATTTATTTGTACGCGCACGTCGTAAAAGGCATTTCTTCCTAATAAACGCATATATCGATTGTCCACTTTTTGCCAGCTATATTCCTGCTCGTTCCATTTATCCGGCTCCATTATCATCGGCCAGCCACCTAAACGCGATAGGGTAGAAACCAGCGGGTCGATTCCTTGCTTTTCCATCGCATCTGTAAGCATTGGTTGTAGAATATGCTACATAAAATGTGCACATTTTTTATTTTATACTTTAATTAGTACAGATGAACTCACCTGTATCCGTGCAAGCCTTGAACCACTTTTTCGCAAGTTTCACCGTTCTGAGTTCGTTCTCCATAGGTTCGGCCGTTATAATCTCTGCGAAGAACTCAATAATGTTAAGATAATAATGTTGATATGCTAAGCAAATCTAGAATTTTGAATTTTATAGATAGCAGCGTGTAGATGAGCTGATCACCTTTTATTTCTTCATTAGTCTTGTCAAAAAGCATCATGCTCATACTCCATTTGGGATAACCTTCTGGAATGGGATTCTGCTCCGGCCACTTTCCGCACGCGTACTCGTAAAAGTCGTCACATGGATCTGCGGATCTATTCATGGCTCCTAATAGCGTATCAGCTAAGAAATGTGAAAAAGACGAATGATAACGATTGACGATTTGAATTTTTAGAGCAGTCGAGCCTAGTTGTTTAATGAAATGCAAATACCCATTTTCTTGCATTCTTCGGATTCGCATATAGTTCGCTTTTCTTCCTCATTATCACTTAATTTACTTGAGCTGAACAACCATTCCAAATGCGAAGGATATCCATGAATTTTTGACAGCGTTACGTTTCTTATTAGAAACGTGCCGATAAAGGCGCTTCAAAGACGAAAAAATTATTAACAAATATATCGATTAGTATATTAATATGTATATTATATATAATAATTATTATATATGTAATATATTACAATTATTGCAATATATGCAATATACTATTAATATATATATTATTATATTTTAAATTACGTCTTAAAATATTCTTATTTATGCGCATAAGAAGGGATTATTATGTACGAGATTTTGGATTTACATCTAAAGAATCAAGAGACATAAGAATATAAATATACATAAATGTATTGTAATTATTTCTTAATTATATTTAATTTCGAACTGCATTATTAAACGTGTACGTGATTTTGCCTTTCTGTCCAAGATAATTGGATAAGAGATTAGACGAAGATGGAAGTGTCTCTCAATATCCGAAAAAAAGAGGGGCGAATTTACAAGCAGGAATATTTTAAAGCGCTGCAGTTTAAATTAATAATGAACTTAAAGTTATTAAAGGAAGAATATAGTTATAACTCCTGATGGCAATAGTAATTAATATCCAGCGTAAATAACAGCGTCCTTACAAAGAGATTATATAATTATACAAATTGTATATAATTATAACTAATGTGATTGTAATTAATATCTTAGGTAATATCATGCTTAAAAGCGATTGTTACTTAAGTTACGTACAGAAGAATGAGTCGCCTCATGTCAGAAATAACTTCTCGGCCGATATAAATTTCAATGATACCGTACAGTAAATGTTTCGCGACGTTCTCTGTTACAATGTGAAATTATTTGTCGGCGGCTTACTCTTTTATATGTTACTATTTGAGCGGAAAGACTCTAGAATGCAAATATATCAAATTGATAAGCCGAAGGCCGGAGATACATTTTTCTCGTCCTGTTGATTTAAATAATTTATGCGATAGCTCGCACGCACTTTCTTTCTTCGGAAGATATTATTAGTTAGAAATTATTTTTTGCGCATTTCTTCTTTCAAACATTTATTTATGTTAGAAAATACTGCTTGACGATTTCTATTTCAAATTTCTAAATATATGCCGGAGAAATACTTTTCAAAATATATAAATGATAACTAATAAAAGCAACGATGGAACGAGATATCAGAATCAAATATGGTCGCTTATTGATAAATTATCCTACGCGTTGTTGGATGAGCGGACTTTCAACAAGGACATGTGTGATTGTTGTTTATTGCTACATTCTAGAGAAAAAATTTTATATATATAAAATATAAAAAAAATTCAGTCTTAGTCTATGTATATTTTCTTTCTCATGTATAATCTCTGTTCGTATATAAGAAAAATAATAAAAAAAGTAATTAAAAAATAACGTTTGCATTTTTTTTACAAAAATTAAAATTACGATTAAATTATACAATATTCTATATACAATACATAACCATGTTGTATATATAACGATTATTACATTTACCTATATATGATTGTGAGCAATTTTTCTCATTTCTTGAAATTTCATCATTTTATAAAAAAAATAATGCAAAAATTATCCTTTTAATTATTTTTTTTCTTATTTGTCTTACATATGCAAACACATATCATACAAGAAAAAAAAATTATGTATATGGACATATTTTATATATAATTATATATAAAAATTTTTTTTTTGAGTTATTATTTTATTCTCTATCCCACGCATATTGAACGAATTTTACAATGAAAATATGTATGTTTCCGCATTTCCTGAAGAAGATATTTTATATCACCATCCAGTAATCATACCATGTATAACGTGTTTCAGATAATGTTAACTGAGAGCGCCAAACGTATCGAGACTAACAGTATCTCTTCGGTGCACGTGTGAGATACGCAATGAATGAATGAATTATCTTCTTCGGGATCGTCTGTCATTCCGGTAATTGTCACGCTCTTTCACGTAACGCAATTTGAGGAAGCGTAAAAAAAAAAATAATTTATGTAGAATGTTGTAAAATGTAGTTGCGTTCTGCTCCGATAATGCTTTTTCTTTTCCGTTATATTTTTCTTTCAAAATCAATTATTCAATTCAATTGAATGGCGCTACAGCCCAAGTCGGGCCCTGATTTCCTGCAGCTTCTATGCGCCTTCTACCTCCGACCGTTCTGAGGCTTTCGCTGAGGTTCCGTCACAATAAAGAATCAATTATATCATGTGTCAATCTCGCATTTTGGTCAATTATAACTTTATTTGCAAAAAGTTGAAAATATTGGAACAGTAAAAGTACAATATCTTTTTTATCCTTAAGAATAAACGTCGTATCGTATGTTTGCGTCTCCACGGATATTTATTTAAAAAATGCTTCTCTCTTCACGATTTTTTCTACAGAGATTTATGTCAGAAAGAAATTAAGCGATAAACAATTTATTTAACAATTTATTTAATTTAGATAATTATATAAAATAATTATAAGTATAATTTAAATAATCATGTTACATTAACAAATTATGTTAAATAACAGTACATATCCATGCATTAATAAGCAAATATAGAAATATATTTCTCAATTTTTTATTTAATTTGTATTGAATTAGTATTGCGTCTGTAAAGTTGGTCCATATTCTACGAATTTCAAAAAAATACTAAGAGTTCTAATTATCTAACACACTTTTCGTTCTAAAGTACCAAAACGCTAAATTGAATTCTGAAATGTGCAATTCAACATAGGTATTCATAGAGATCATGAGTAAGAAAGTAATAGGAATAAGTAATAGGAATACATTTTATTTATGTGTTATTTACATGAATAATTTTATAATACTTTAGTAATATCACATCATATTACAAAAAATAATATATCTTAAGAAAAATAATATATCTTAAAATCAAGAACTTGCACACTTTAACGTGATTTAACCGTTGGCGAAAGTGTCTCCCTTTTAAGAAATGGCATATTTCTTTATCAATTTTCATGTTACATTTATTATAGATATTAATAAATAGATATTAGTATATTTACGTAATTAACTAAAATGATAATATATACAATTATACATATTATATTATATGTTACTATTTTAATTAATTATTTTATATAACAGACAATGTATAATTTACTCTAAAAAAAGCATATTAAATCGAATCGAATTCATTATTGCATATGGAAGAAAGAAAAGGAAAGACAGATGATTGATGATTATATAAAGGCGGGAACGAAATGAGAGGATACCAGCATTAAGGAAAGGATACAGAAAGGAATTATTAAAATAATTATTACTTGCGCAGTAGAAAAACTACAACAATTCTTCAAACTTTTGTTTTTACTAATTTATGCGTAAATTATGAGTTTTATAAAAATATATTTATAGAGAAAATGAGAGAATGAATTGTGCTTCATAACTTTTTATTTGTTCTAATTATTTTTGTTTTAATTATGTCTTTATTTTAACTTCACTGAGAATATTTTTATCAATAGCAAATGTTTTGATTAAGAAGAGTGAAAGCGTGCTGTCGCCATCGCGTCGGCCGGTCAAAGGATCGTAATGTTAAGAATGATTTACGGTAATCTCCTTTTCCACCGAGAAATAATCACGACCCAAGCACATGCATACTACTGTCGACAAACGAAACAGACACAGGGACAAATGGACATGGCATAGGCCTACAGGCCCACGCGAATGCACTCTCTTTGCCTCCCACGATTTTACTTATATGTAACAAACCGCTGTATACGTAGGTGAAGATGTTGCGAATCAGCTGAAAATTCAGTACGTAAACCTGGTGAAAAAAGGCTACAGCTTTTGCCTAAAAGTTGACCTATATAAAGTACGTTATATACCGAAAAATTGAAAAATATGTAACATATACTTTTCACGATTATAAAATACATCATATATTTGAATATAAAATAAAATTTAAATAAATTTGTGTACTATATATACATGATATGTAACATAAGTGACATTAACAATAACATTTTGTAACATTTTTATTATTCTATTGTATATATGGAATGAAGATCGAGCTCAAACCTGAGCCAAACCTGGCTCGACTGCTTTCACACAAAGCCACGTATCCTCCCACACATATATCATATTGTATATGAAAGAAAAAATATATCTACTCTGATATTATTACAGTAATATATTTAGTCATTTCTAAATTAAAAGAACTGACATTATAGATTGATTAAAATATACATGATTTTTTGAAATTCCTCAGAGGATATTGTACGTTGTAAAGCTGACATTAAGTCTCATAATGTTCTTTTGGAAAAGATAACATATTAATTAAAGATTATACACACACAATTCTTATTTAAATTTTCATTATAAAGTTGTTTGGGAAATAATTATTTGAGCGCGTTAAATACAACATTTTCAACATTTTGTAGCACTAAAAGCATATCGAATAATAGTTATATATACTATATTCGTCAAATTGCGTTGAGAAAGCGACAACAATTTATAAATCAGTTATATTAGAAAATAAACATCAACAAGCCGCTTCCTATATATCTTTTTGCGGTTATGCTGTTATTATTGTCATTGAAACAAGATTCGAAACATCTTGTTGCTAGACGTGATCTCGCTACCCTCCGGTGTAATCTACGCTTTTCACATCAAAGAACGCGAGAATAAACTCACGTGTCAGTGAACCCGTGTGCCACGCGTGAATGTGCGCTTGTGAGTACGCTGCAATAAACCGCATGTACATATATTATGCAGTTTCCTTTTCACGAGGACCACCTAGACGGCCGTGACCACGACCGACGATAATTTAACCGGATTCAACGGTGCAAGAACCTATGTGCTCGCTATAAAAGTTGTGGATAATTTCTAGCACACAGAACATGAACAATTTGTTTCTGATATTGAAAATAAAAATACCAAAAATATCAAATTTTTTTGAAATTTTGAATTAGGATTTTTACAAGATAACAGTTATTAAACACATTAATTTAGCGTCCTTTGTATTATTATATACTCCGTTTTCATATAAATTAAATAAAATGTTAAATATAAAATTTATAATGTAACACAAGAAGGCTTGCACGATTAAAAATCACCTAAATAACAAAGACCTAAGAGCCGTGACAGGATGTTTGTATCGATAATAATGTCTCGATCTGTATGAATTTTTATATTCCAACTCAGTGAACTGCGCGTCGAATATTTTTCGGTCTTGAAACACAGCTCTAGTTTTGTCGGAACAGTAAATTCACATACTTCAATCGATTATATCGATTAAGAATGATCATAACTAATAAAGATACTTGATAATAAAATATATATTCGAAAAATTCCAATAAATTCCAATATTGCCTATTTTCAGACGACTAGTATATTTCGCGGTTAGTGCTCTGCGGTGTAATGAACATTAGATGCATCAATAAATGATTCGTTAACATAATAAACTCTATTGTGAGCTTGATACGTGCTTACGAGACCATTTTCCCATAAGCACAATAAATCGATAAATAATAGAGCTCCAGGATTAATTATTCAGTCTAGTCTGATTTAGTCTATCCATTTTAGGACAACGGATCTGTGAGAAGTCGAGTTTATCTGCATTATTATATGAGTCCTATAATACAGGGTGTTTATCGTAACGGTCCGTACGATTTATGAGATGCTTTCGACAGTTTAAAGAAATAATTGTAAGGTGAACATTCATCTGTTTCATGCAAGCTATCACTCGCAACAAAAGAAAACTAAAAAAAAAACGTAATAAAAAATCAATATTACTTTGAATTTTTTAAACTTAAACGGTACCATGCTATTTTTTCATAATATTATAGGAGACCTTAAGACAAAAATTCAACGCAACATCAGAAATATCACTTCTATTAATTTTTAATATCAAAGGACCCCGCAACGGTCATGGGGGGTTTTGGCTCCCAGTCAAATTTAACAATAATGTAGGATAATTTAGTTCATAAAATGTTGATGAAAAGTGTCTATAGGCAAAAAGCCCAAAAATGGACAGTTTCCGAGATATAAGTCATTAAAGAGTGGAAAAATGAGTTTCAGGTTTCAGCTAATGGCAGTTTGCAACAGGCTGAATGCCATGCTTTCACTAAAACATTTACTTGATTGCTGAATGAATTATACTTATGCACAGTATGCGTGTTCACATAGTCAAGTCAATGATCAAACCATACATAATATAATGTTATTGCATCGAATGACCGATGCGAATACCCGCCCACCCCTTTTCTTTCAAAAACTAAGCATTTTAGAGAAAAACGTTCCAGACAAAAATTGTATGGTTTTGAGGGAAACATAAGGACAAGTCAAGGACACCTTCAGTTTCTTAAAGGGAACCCCCTATTTTTTATTGCATATTCTTATAGCTTATGTCGAGAGCTTTCCAAAACACTATAATTAAGTATTTTTTCATTAAGTACTTTTTGAGTTATAAGGCTTGAAAGTTACAGTATTGTGACATAATATTTTGTTAAGAATTTATAATTCAAATTCCTTACTTTTTATTTTTGCAAACAATATGAATCGATTAATGTAAAAAAACAAAATTTTCTTAAAAAAAAACTTGTGCAAGAGCGTAATGTGGCACAGTAGATAACGCTCTAATCTACAAAGCTGAAGAACAATTTTAATGCCATTTATAATGAGTGTAATTCTTGTACTGTTGTTAAGAACAGTGTCTAAATACCTGAAATAAACTATTGCGCGCTGTGTAATTTCTGTAAGCATTCATATTCATGCATTAAGTTTCATTCTTACAGAATGTCTATTCACCAAGTACATATTGAATTACTTTCGATAAAGACTTAAATTTAGCGTATACCATGAAAGAAGAGTACCGATTTTTTATTGTGTGATTGATAGTTATTGAAAAAGCATTTTTCCTAACGCGAGCGTAAAATAGGCCGCTCACCCCGAATCGTGAGAGGCAAGGGGACTCACGCAAATCAAGCACCCCGAATCGTGAGAAGCTAAGAAAATAATGAATATGCAATAAACAGTTACACAACAAGTTTTTCTTTAAGAAAATTGTGTTTTCTTTACATTAATTGATTCATATTGTTTGCAAAAATAAAAAGTAAGGAATTTGAATTATAAATACTTAACAAAATATTATGTCACAATACTGTAACTTTTAAGCCTTATAACTCGAAAAGTACTTAATGAAAAAATACTTAATTATAGTGTTTTGGAAAGCTCTCGACATAAGCTATAAGAATCTGCAATAAAAAATAGGGGGTTCCATTTAAGAAACTGAAGGTATCCTTGACCTGTCCTTAACGATGCCACTCAAAATCAAATCAATGACACCATCTTATGTTTCCCTCAAAACCATACAATTTTTGTCTGGAACGTTTTTCTCTAAAATGCTTAGTTTTTGAAAGAAAAGGGGTGGGCGGGTATTCGCATCGGTCATTCGATGCAATGACATTATATTATGTATGGTTTGATCATTGACTTGACTATGTGAACACGCATACTGTGCACAAGTATAATTTATTCAGCAATCAAGTAAATGTTTTAGTGAAAGCATGGCATTCAGCCTGTTGCAAACTGCCATTAGCTGAAACCTGAAACTCTCATTTTTCCACTCTTTAATGACTTATATCTCGGAAACTGTCCATTTTTGGGCTTTTTGCCTATAGACACTTTTCATCAGCATTTTATGAACTAAATTATCCTACATTATTGTTAAATTTGACTGGGAGCCAAAACCCCCCATGACCGTTGCGGGGTCCTTTGCAGCATTATTTTGAATTAGAATAATGATTTATTGTTGCTATTAAAACAACAATTAATATCCACTTTGAAAGAAAACTCGGAGAATACTGATATTATGCTTTTACTATAATTTTATATATTTGCATGTTAATCAATTCTATGAATTTTTTTCTCGAGAATCTATTGTGTATTATTCAACAGGTTGTTTGGATCAGTAGAAATAGCACGGGAACGAAGAAAGTTAGTTTTCGGGCTCGACTCGTGACACGTTAATTACGTGCCGTAAGATATTTGGCTAAAATATATATGTATCAAATTTATTATTAAAAAGGTTTATCGAGATTGAATATATTTCTCGCGTTTGTAAGCGTATGGTATAAAAATACACAGTCTGGTGTATATATAGGTACTATGACTTGAGCATATGCTATTTCAACGCATAATTACATTCATGATTGCATTCTTATAGGTGCTTTTGATTATTATGAGCTTATTTAAAAGAAATATAGTACGGTATTCACATATTAATCTTATGTACACATGCGCTTTTTAGTATTACGCAAAATGTATTCAATTCAGAAAATTTTATTTTCATTGATATTTCACGAAAAATATTTTAATACCTATTATTACTGATAAAATAGAAATCTATTAATGTATCAGTATATAATGTAACGTGTCAATATTATGCATATTTTCCCGTAATGGATTTTATAATAAATGTTTTGAAAACGACTAAGCTATATCAGTCAGCTTATGCATCACTTCTCACTTAAATATAATCTAAGAACTAAAAAATAATTATCTTAAGTATTCATACACTCTACAGATAATAAATTTCGATACCACATAAAAACGAATTCCTCCTAGACGTTTAAGGACGTTCTCTCGTCCTTATACTAGAGAAAATCGATTTTCTTTAAATTTTCTTGAAACTGTGAATATACGTTAATTTAGGTGTGCTTTATGCGTGGTATAAATTTCAGTACCTCTTCCGGTATAAAAAATAAAGATACTGAGCCTCAAAGTTTAAAAAAAAAATTTTTTAATTTAATTTTTTTTAGTTTTGGCATTTTTTCCTTATAGAACTCGACGAGAGGAGAGGACTTTGGTCCTCTTGGATAATCTCGTATCTCTTACCGTTTGGCCTGAAAAACCTTTTCATTAGTAAAAGTTGAAACTTTGAGGCTCAGTATCTTTATTTTTTATACCGGAAGAGGTACTGAAATTTATACCACACATAAAGCACTCCTAAATTAATGTATATTTACAGTTTCAAGAAAATCTAAAAAAATCGATTTTCTCTAGTATAAGGACGAGAGAACGTCCTTAACGCAACGTTTAAGGCAACTGTTAGTACAGTTACTCGAGCACGTACTCAAAAATCTTTATTCGGTCCAATCGTCCATTTTCTTTAAAATGCTTTCATATTGTTATCAAGACGAACCGTTCCATACTTGAGTTACAGATCTTATTTACTTCTTCGTGAGGCTTTTAAGTTTCACCAAGCTATAAAAGTACCTGGCGTACCCTAAAGATGCTTAGATCGTTTTAAAGGGCCCTGCAAGATTCAGAGTGTGGCTCGCAATAAAGAGATTGAAAAAATGACGTTATTACGTCTTCTTTCAAGCAAAAAGTTAACAATGAAGGACTTTTTATCGATAGTGTTACTCCTAGCAATCGTATCGGATATATTCGGGGAAATTCGTATTTCGCCAAGAAACAGAACTTTTTTGCGGAAGCCGCATGTGGTCGTCGTGAAATATCGTCAGCCGATCTGTATAATGCCCGTGGACGACATTCTACTACCGTGTCCTTCTCAGGAGAAAATCCTGGCTAGTAACGAGTATTTGAGGGCAAAGAAGTCCGATCAAACGAAACTAATTAAAGCGGAAACGAGTGATGCCGTTCCCAAAATGGGGGACAGGATCGTTAACAACAGTGAAACATTGCATAACAATAGTGTTCGATCTTTGTTCGAATTGGTCTCGGAGTCGGTAAACGACGACAACGAAGAATTGACGGACTCCGGTAGGACTTCGGAGTTGCATTCGAAAACGCCGGAAATGAATGTTAAATGGCAACCCAATGAACGTTCGACCAGATCAACTCAAAAACGAAGTGTTCGAATAAAAAACACACTATCGCAAATAATCGTCACGAAGGTATACGATTTGCCAGTGACCGTCACTTTAGTAGCACATGGATGTTTTCCTAATATTGATTTTCCTTTGTGCGAGGACCATCAAGCCAGTCTTCCAATGACGGTCGTGATGGAAAAAAAACAGGAGGAGGAGGAGGAAGAGGAGGAGGAGAAAGAGGAGGAAGAGGAGGAGGAGGAGGAGGAGGATCACATACCTTCCGCATCTATCAATTTGACTTCCAGTTTTGAAAAGTTGAATAAGTTGCGTAATCCTTCACATGGGGCTGGAATTTTGAACACGTTAATAAATGAGTACTTCCATACTACTATATTAAGTATGCCTTTGGTAGATCTCTTGTTGCCACAGAAGTTTAATCTGTCTGACGAATTCTGGAAGAAAAAAGACTTAGAGCATCCGAAAGATGTGGAAGACCCCTGCGATAAAGCGAGAAGAACCAACGTCCGTCAATTTCAGCTTCGCATTACAGAAGATGCTAACTATTCAAACATCATTGATGAAGTAGAAGCTTGCTTGCAAGACCTGAAGCTTCGTGTTAAGGCTGTTAAGCAATCGCCGATGGACATCAAACCAAATAAATCACAGAATACATCACCATCAGAGCCTAAGTCGAAAAACTGGTACGATTGGTTGCCCTGGATAGGCTAACCTATGCATTTCTCTGAAAGTAGAATGGCCTATGTCTTTGACCATTTGCGAATAATAATCTAATCCTGGTCTACCTCTATCTCTCTTTATTTCCAATACGTCGCGAACTAATTTTTCGTGTCTCAGCAGGTGTTCTATTATCCTATCTCTCCTACTCTTTATTGTTTTCCACATATTTTTCTTTTCCTTAATTCTTTCTAATATCTCCATATTAGCTAAATCTATCTATCCACGGTTTCCATGTTAAAAAAATAATTTGAACGTTCCGGAAATTACACAAACTAAATCTGAGAATAAGAATGAAACATCTACGTTAGTGAAAATGGAAATTCCACGTGAGACAGAAGACCATGGTTTCCAGTGAAACAAAAGCATTAAATTTTGCTGCCATCAAAAGGAATGAGGAAAAAAACTAGAAATAAAACTAGAATTGAAACATATAATTGCAAATGTATTTAGTTGGGTAAAATTTTTCATTGTTCTACTTATTCTAAGTAAAATTAAATTCCTCCTCTAGCTCTTCTTACTATTTTATATAATTAATATATTTTGCAAATAAAATTGTGTAATCATCTTTATGCAATAAAAATTATTCTAAATTTTTGTTACGTTTAAGAAAAATCATGCGTTTCTACTATTTTATAGTAAGTTTAGAAGTAATTTAGTTGTAGTTGAAGAGATAATAACTTAGATAATATGTTAGATAAAAGGCCAAGTTGAGTTTAAATTGGAATCCTAGTTTTAATTGGAGCCGCTTTTATCAGATAAGAAGTTTAAACTTCAAAACATTAATCGTAATATAGAATATAACACTTAAGTTCGCCAAAAGTTCAGAAGTCGAGTGATTCAGTCGAGTGAAGCAATATCTTCCATAAAATCATCTATTAACAATAAAAACGTACATTTAAAGATATCTGACATTTACTGAGTTATATGCAAAGTATATGATAAAAACAATACACAAAATTTTCGTAATATCGTATGTATGTAGTATACATATAAGTAATTTAACAATAGGTATATTTTTTATAATTTAATACACTGATTGCGACATATTGGTTTTTACAACACAATACATATGAAGATATCTGAAGTAAATGAGAATATAAATGTAAAATTTAATTTTTTGTTAACGCAAATTCTTATATTTTTAGAGCTTCCTAATATCACTGTGATTATAAGCCCTAATTACCACGTACTACAATAATTACAATAATTGGAAACTATAAATCTAAAAAATAAACAATAATATTCTTTTGTTACATCAGCCAAAATGTCCGCTACGTTCGATGCATTTATGTAACGGCTATTTTTTTTATGTACGTATATCATTTATAATGATTTTAAAGGCGTGTTTATAATGGCGATGCTCGTGCTCGAATTGGGGATGTATCATAAAATATATCACGTTTCCTTTATTGCACATCGTTGATTATTCTCGCCTTTATCAATAACTTTCCTGTGAATGTAAATTGCCTTATATTATTCAAGACTATCCGATGTATGTTCTTGCTTGATTGTAAATCATAAATGCTCCACAGATTACCGCGAAATCTATAATCGATCAGCCTCTCTCGACATTGTTTTCCATTGAGTTCCCAATATCTCATCGTATTACTTTTAAATGCGTTGCGCACTCGTTCCTTTGCTACTGTTATATTCGGTAACGTTAAGAAATGAAAAGATAGTTTAGAACATAATTGTACGTAAAATTCTTGCTACAAAATATTCGAAATGAAATTATTTTATAACATTTAATATTTTATTACATTTATTAATGTAAGTCTACATCGCAATACAATATAAAATATTAGTAACTTGTATAAGAAATATTTTGCGTGGCATCTTAGCACGAGGCTGTTAAAGTCTGTCACGTTCAATGAATATAATTCACGCATGAAAGTCCCGCGCTCGAAGAAAATTTCTTTCCTCCTATCCGCAAGTGAACTAATTATTATTCTTAAATAAGCTCACGTTATTTTTAATTTTGAAATAATTTGAATCGTTTCTTACTCAGATCGAAATATCTATTAGCTGTCGGAGAAATTATCGTCTCAGACAATGTGCTAACACAGGTCCACGAAACAACGCGGAAAGTATGCGATAATAGCCCATTCATCGAAATAGAAGGAATGGAATATTTGGCAAACATGAATTCTGTACCGCTAGGTATATTAAACATTATCGTAATGTTTAAATATTATTGGCGGCGAAACGGTTGACACGCGGTGCTCGATACTTGTTTTCGTGTACGCCGGTGCGTTACGTCACGTGACGTCACGCCGCGCGCCGCGCGATGTTTACAAAAAACGTCGCCGCGCTATTACCTATTCTCGTCATTCTCGTCCCGAGACACTCGAGCCGACAGGCAGCCGAGTGAACGGCTCCGTGCCGTAGTGTTATTACACCGCAAAATGCGCCGCGATAAGTATCACGATAATATTGTAGATATCAAAAAGATGTAGCATTCTTTATTAATCGTCGGATTATTCATTTGGGCGACCAACTGATTCCCGTCGCGTTCGCGTCGACTCATGAACGTGCCGAAGCGCTGATGGCCATTGCGCAGCACACGTCTCGCGCAGTTTACAGAAAGCAAAGTGAGAGGATGATCGGAATATACTAAACTAACGTTTTGTCGCGATTTATTATATATAATGGACGACGATTATTCATTAATTTGAGAATAATTTACGTCACCGCGCTTTCGTACTTCGAGAACGCGGAGTATAATACGTGGAATCGTCGGGGAAATAATCACGCGATTTAATGTGACAGAGTAAACGAATCGCATCATGATTTAGATAACGAAGCTCAGTGATGTGTCGATCGTTTAATTGCATTCGCATCTCGCGGAATTTGCGCGCTCGAGTTGTATCGCAAGCGTGTCTCGAGCGTGTAATTCCGAAACGGTTCGCTCATTTCAATTCAGTTGCTAACTCGACTCGCGTTGTATCCGCGCGGCGTCGGTATGAAGTTGGCCGCGTTTAGCGGAGACAGCAGCTCGGTCGAACCGTCGCGCGTCGGATGTAAGCACGCCGTAATACGTCGATTGTTTCATCTTGGGAGTGCCTAATAAAATCGTGATCGTATTATACGACAATTACTTCGCTCTCGGTCGCAAAATATTGGGCAGTTGTCTTGTGAGTGTCCTGTGCAACGAAAGGAGGAGTCCTGACAAGCCAGATAACCTAAGAGGAGGAGGAGGTCTGGGAAAGGCATCGGGCTTCGGCGGAGCAATCTTGGGGTAGTGAGTATAATTTCTTATTTTAAAATTAATAGTTCTTTTACACTTATTCGTTTTATCTCAATAAATTAGAAATAAGAAAAATAAACTAGAGAAAGAGAAATCATCTAAAATTTTATAAAAGATTCTTGTAAAGATAATATATTCTTGTAAAGATTCATTTCTGAAAATATATAAATTATATTAGTAAATACTTAATTGAAAGATGAATTAGACGTGAGGAAGAATTTTCTGAAACATTGATTATTTTAAGCACCTCTTGAATTTGAATTTTATGTCTGCATGTTACAGTTTACAGTATCATCATCGTAGCTACGTGGCAAAACTCCGCCTGTTGTGCATCGGTCGGTAAGTGAACGAATTTTTTATAATGAGTTATAATTTACTTCTTTATTACAAATTTGTAAATATTAGATGTATATTTATGCACATATTGAATATGTGTTGTGTGCGCGCGCGTATAAGAAAATGAAAATATATGTATAATATGTATATCTATAAAATATGTATGCCCTAAATATTTTGTAGCAAGAATTATACAATATCGTTCTAAACTATATTTTAACCCATTGGCTGTGTAAGAGAATTTTACTATTTGGGCCAAAAGTGTGTTGAAAAAAAAGTTCATTGGATAATTATGAAACTTGTTACCCTTATGTTTTTTGGGTCTCTGAATCCGAATATGATGTCAGATTTACAAAATTCAAAATAGCGGGTCCAATATGGCGGATCAAAATTACAAAAAATAGACAGAATTTTATTATTATTATTTTGAATTTTGAAAATCTGACTTTATATTCGGATTCAGAGACCCAATAAACATAAGGGTACCAAATTTCATGAAAATCAGACCTTTTTTGTAATTTTGATCCGCCATATTAGATCCGCCATTTTGAATTTTGTACATCTGACTTCGGATTCGTAATCAGCGACCCCAGAAATCCCCGAGTAACAAGTTTCAAGCAAATTCAGAAAGTTTTACTTTGTTTTTTCTACGTTGCGGCTATAGCCATACACAGTCATACACAGTCAACGGGTTAATTTTGTAACAGTTACCGAAAATAACAGAAACAAAGGAACGAGTGCGCAACGCATTTAAAAGTAATACAATGAGATATTACACGCAAGCAATGATCAAACTTATTAATTTTGCGAAAATATATTATATAAAACTGTATTATTAATAATAATTAGACTATATTATTATTAATAGTTGATATATAGGTTATTTCATTCAATCTATGATTTGTGTATTTACATCTTATGCTTCTTAATTAATTTTTTTACAAATTACAATTTTTAGACGAGAAATAAAAAATATTCCAAAATTTGTAATTTTCGTTTATGTCGCTTCTAGTGTTAATTGGCCGAATTTCTTTTTGAAACGCAACAAAAACTGAACATTTATGAAACATTTTGAAAAGCCAGAGCTTTTGCAAATCGCATTGTTGACTAACGAATTTTTCTGATTAAAACATACAGCACAAATTGATCATGTTAGTCACTGATATTACAAACTTATCAAATTATAAACCCTTTAGCAATTTAATTTGTAAAATATCGCGAACGATACGTTGGATATAAATAACAATTATTGCATATAATAGTTATACTGGCGGATACTTAGCGTATGATATAAAAATACATAGTCTAGTGTATATATAGGTACTATGACTTGAGCATATGCTATTTCAACGCATAATTACACTCATGGTTGCATTCTTATAGGTGCTTTTGATTATTCTGAGCTTATTTAAAATAAATATAGTACGGTATTTATACATATTAATCTTATGTACACATGCGCTTTTTAGTATTATACGCAAAATGTATTCAATTCAGAAAATTTTATTTTTATTGATATTTTACGAAAAATATTTTAATATCTATTATTACTGATAAAATAGAAATCTATTAATGTATCAGTTTGTAATGTAATGTGTCAATATTATGCATATTTTCCCGTGATGGATTTTATAATGGATGTTTTGAAAACGACTAAGCTATATCAGTTAGCTTATGCATCACTTCTCACTTAAATATAATCTAAGAACTAAAAAATAATTATCTTAAGTATTCATACACTCTACAGACAATAAATTTCGATGCCACATAAAAACGAATTCTTCCTAGACGTTTAACGCAACGTTAAGGCAACTGTTAGTACAGTTACTTGAGCACGTACTCAAAAACCTTTATTCGGTCCAATTGTTCATTTTCTTTAAAATGCTTTCATATTGTTATCAAGACGAACCGTTCCATACTTGAGTTACAAATCTTATTTACTTCTTCGTGAGGCTTTTAAGCCTCACCAAGCTATAAAAGTACCTGGCGTACCCTAAAGATGCTTAGGTTGTTTTAAAGGGGCCTGCAAGATTCAGAGTGTGGCTCGCAATAAAAAGATTGAAAAAATAACGTTATTACGTCTTCTTTATCAAGCAAAAAGTTAACAATGAAGGACTGTTTATCGATAGTGTTACTCCTAGCAATCGTATCGGATATATTCGGGGAAATTCGTATATCGCCAAGAAACAGAACTCTTTTGCGGAAGCCGCGTGTGGTCGAAAGAGTGAAATGGCGTCAGCCGATCTGTATAATGCCCGCGAATGACATTCTACTACCGTGTCCTTCTGAGGAGAAAATCTTGACTAGTAACGAGTATTTGAGGGCAAAGAGGTCCGATCAAACGAAACCAATTAAAGCGGAGACGAGTGATGCCGTCCCCAAACTGGGGGACAGGATCGTTAACAGCAAAGAAACATTGCATAACAATAGTGTTCGACCTTTGCTCGAATCCTCGGAGTTGGTAAACGACGACAACGAAGAATTGACGGACTCCGGTAGGACTTCCGAGTTGCATTCGAAAACGCCGGAAATGAATGTTAAATGGCAACAAAATAAACGTTCGACCAGATCAACTCAGAAACGAAATGTTCGAATCAAAACCACACTATCGCAAATAATCGTCACAAAGGTATACGATTTGCCAGTGACTGCCACATTAGTAGCACATGGATGTTTTCCTAATATCGACTTTCCTTTGTGCGATAACCATCAAGCCAATCTTCCAATGAAGGTCGTGATGGAAAAAAAGCAGGAGGAGGAGGAAGAGGAGGAGGAGAAGGAAGAGGAGGAAGAGGAAGAAGAGGAGGAAGAGGAGGAGGAGGAGAAAGAGGAGGAAGAGGAGGAGGAGGAGGAGGAGGAGGATCACATACCTTCCGCATCTATCAATTTGACGTCCAGTTTTGAAAAGTTGAATAAGTTGCGTAATCCTTCACATGGGGCTGGAATTTTGAACATGTTAATAAATGAGTACTTCCATTCTACTGTATTAAGTATGCCTTTGGTAGATCTCTTGTTGCCACAGAAGTTTAATCTGTCTGACGAATTCTGGAAGAAAAAAGACGTAAAGCATCCAAAAGATGTGGAAGACCCCTGCGATAAAGCGAGAAGATCTAACGTCCGTCAATTTCAGCATCGCATTACAAAAAATGCTAACTATTTAAACATCATTGATGAAGTAGAAGCTTGCTTGCAAGACCTGAAGCTTCGTGTTAAGGCTGTTAAGCAATCGCCGATGGACATCAAACCAAATAAATCACAGAATACATCACCATCAGAGCCTAAGTCGAAAAACTGGTACGATTGGTTGCCCTGGATAGGCTGACCTATGCATTTCTCTGAAAGTAGAATGGCCTACGTCTTTGACCATTTGCGAACAATAATCTAATCCTGGTCTACCTCTATCTCTCTTTATTCCTATCTCCGCCTCCAATACGTCGCGAAATAATCTTTCGTGTCTCAGCAGGTGTTCTATTATCCTATCTCTCCTACTCTTTATTGTTTTCCACATATTTTTCTTTTCCTTAATTCTTTCTAATATCTCTATATTAGCTAACTCTATAATCTATCCACGGTTTTCATGTTAAAAAAATAATTTGAACGTTCCGGAAATTACACAAACTAAATCTGAGAATAAGAATGAAACTACCATGGCACCACTTCAAGTAACGGAAGCGCCGGAAACATCTACGTTAGTGGAAATTCCACGTGAGACAGAAGACCATGGTTTCCAGTGAAACAAAAGCATTAAATTCTGCCGTCAAAAGGAATGAGGAAAAAAACTAGAATTAAAACTAGAATTGAAACATATTATAATTGCAAATGTATTTGGTTGGGTAAAATTTTTTATTGTTCTACTTATTTTAAGTAAAATTAAATTCCTTCTTTTAGCTTTTCTTACTATTTTATATAATTAATATCTTTTGCAAATAAAATTGTGTAATCTTCTTTATGCAATAAAAATTATTCTAAATTTTTGTTACGTTTAAGAAAATCATGCGTTTCTACTATTTTATAGTACGTTTAGAAGTAATTTAGTTGTAGTTGAAGAGATAATAACTTAGATAATATGTTAGATAAAAAGCCAAGTTGAGTTTAAATTGGAATCCCAGTTTTAATTGGAGCCGCTTTTGTCAGATGAGAAGTGAACTTCAAAACATTAATCGTAATATAGAATATAACACTTTTCATCAAAAGTTCAGAAGTCGAGTGATTCAGTCGAGTGAAGCAATATCTTCCATAAAATCATCTATTAACAATAAAAACGTACATTTAAAGATATCTGACATTTACTGAGTTATATGCAAAGTATATGATAAAAACAATACACAAAATTTTCGTAATATCGTATGTATGTAGTATACATATAAGTAATTTAACAATAGGTATATTTTTTATAATTTAATACACTGATTGCGACATATTGGTTTTTACAACACAATACATATGAAGATATCTGAAGTAAATGAGAATATAAATGTAAAATTTAATTTTTTGTTAACGCAAATTCTTATATTTTTAGAGCTTTCTAATATCACTGTGATTATAAGCACTAATTACCACGTACTACAATAATTACAATAATTGGAAACTATAAATCTGAAAAATAAACAATAATATTCTTTTGTTACATCAGCCAAAATGTCCACTACGTTCGATGCATTTATGTAACGGCTATTTTTTTATGTACGTATATTATTTATAATGATTTTAAAGGCGTGTTTATAATGGCGATGCTCGTGCTCGAATTGGGGATGTATCATAAAATATATATCACGTTTCCTTTATTGCACATCGTTGATTATTCTCGCCTTTATCAATAACTCTCCTGTGAATGTAAATTGCCTTATATTATTCAAGACTATCCGATGTATGTTTTTGCTTGATCGTAAATTATAAATGCTCCACAGATTACCGCGAAATCTATAATCGATCAGCCTCTCTCGACATTGTTTTCCATCGAGTTTCCAATATTTCATCGTATTACTTTTAAATGCGTTGCGCACTCGTTCCTTTGCTACTGTTATTTTCGGTAACGTTAAGAAATAAAAAGATAGTTTAGAACATAATTGTACGTAAAATTCTTGCTACAAAATATTTGAACTGAAATTATTTTATAACATTTAATATTTTATTACATTTATTAATGTAAGTCTACATTGCAATACAATATAAAATATTAGTAACTTGTATAAGAGAAATATTTTGCGTGGCATCTTAGCACGAGGCTGTTAAAGTCTGTCACGTTCAATGAATACAATTCATCCATGTGCATGAAAGTTCCGCTCGAAGAAAATTCCTTTCCTCCTATCCGCAAGTGAACTAATTATTATTCTTAAGCTCACGTTATTTTTAATTTTGAAATAATTTGAATCGTTTCTTACTCAGATCGAAATATCTAGCTGTCGGAGAAATTATTGTCTCAGACAATGTGCTAACACAGGTCCACGAAACAACGCGGAAAGTATGCGATAATAGCCCATTAATCGAAATAGAAGGAATGGAATAATTGGCAAACATGAATTCTGTACCGCTAGGTATATTAAACATTATCGTAATGTTTAAATATTATTGGCGGCGAAACGGTTGACACGCGGTGCTCGATACTTGGTTTCGTGTACGCCGGTGCGTTACGTTACGTGACGTCACGCCGCGCGCCGAAGCACAGTGATGTGCCGATCGTTTAATTGCATTCGCATCTCGCGGAATTTGCGCGCTCGAGTTGTATCGCAAGTGTGTCTCGAGCGTATAATTCCGAAACGGTTCGCTCATTTCAATTCGGTTGCTAACTCGACTCGCGTTGTATCCGCGCGGCGTCGGTATAAAATTGGCCGCGTTTAGCGGAGAAAGCAGCTCGGTCGAGCCGTCGCGTGTCGGATAGAAGCACTCGTAATACGTCGATTGTTTCATCTCGGTAGTACCTAATAAAATCGCGATCGTATTATGACAATTACTTCGCTCTCGGTCGCAAAATATTGGGCAGTTGTTTTGTGAGTGTCCTGTGCAACGGAAGGAGAAGTCCTGACAAGCCAAATAACCTAAGAGGAGGAGAAGGTCTGGGAAAGGCATCGGGCCTCAGCGGAGCAACCTTTTGGGGTGAGTATAATTTCTTATTTTAAAATTAATAGTTCTTTCATACTTATTTGGGCTGTTTTATCTCAATAAATTAGAAATAATTAGAGAAAGAGAAATCATCTGAAATTTTATAAAAGATTCTTGTAAAGATAATATATTCTTGTAAAGATTCTTTTCTGAAAATATATAAATTATATTAGTAAATTCCTAATTGAAAGATGAATTAGACGTGAGGAAGAATTTTCTGAAACATTTGATTATTTTAAGCACTTTTTGAATTTGAATTTTATGTTTGCATGTTACAGTATCACCGTAGCTACGTGGCAGAACTCCGCCTGTTGTGCATCGGTCGGTAAGTGAACGAATTTTTCATAATGAGTTATAATTTACTTCTTTATTACAAATTTGTGAATATTAGATGTACATTTATGCACATATTGAATGTGTTGTGTGCGCGCGCGTATAAGAAAATAAAAATATATGTATATCTATAAAATGTGTATGCTCTAAATATTTTGTAGCAAGAATTATACAATCGTTGTGTTCTAAACTATATTTTAATTTCGTAACCGTTACCGAAAATAACAGAAACAAAGGAACGAGTGCGCAACGCATTTAAAAGTAATACAATGAGATATTACACGCAGGCAATGATCAAACTTATTAATTTTGCGAAAATATATTATATAAAACTGTATTATTAATAAAATAATTAGACTATATTATTATTAATAATTAATATATCATATCCCGGTTATTTCATTCAATCTATGATTCGTGTATTTACATCTTATGCTTCTTAATTAATTTTTTTACAAATAACAAATTTTTAGACAAAAAATAAAAAATATTCCAAAATTTGTAATTTTCGTTTATGTCGCTTCTAGTGTTAATTGGCCAAATTTCTTTTTGAAACGCAACAAAAACTCTGAACATTTATGAAACATTTTGAAAAACCAGAGCATATTCGCATATTTGACTTTAATGTATTTTTTTGATTAAAACATACAGCACAAATTGATCATGTTAGTCACTGATATTACAAACTTATCAAATTATAAGCTCTTTAACAATTTAATTTGTAAAATATCGCGAACAATACGTTGCATATAAATAATAATTATTGCATATAATAGTAATACTGGCGCATACTTACATTTCATACATAATTAAAATTTTATTTGAATTTAATTTAATTTGAATCTCTGAAGAATTTAATTGAATTTCTGAAGAAGCAGAATAAACTGCGAAAGAAAGACAAATATAAAAAAATTAAATTTTTTAACCATTTAAAAAAATTGTAATATAAAGCAATTTTTGAAGTGATATACAATATAACACGCAAATAAGCTACATAGAGTATATATTTAGGTTAACTTATTTCAACCAGAAACATAATGTTCACATAGAAGTCAGGTGAGAAATCGACACTGTTTAAATTTCATCATCTGTAACTGATGATTTACCGTGCCGGATCTCCTGGTGCATTACGAGAGCAAGTACTTTAATTACAGGATGTCATTAGTTTATTGCATCAATCGGCCGCGCGAATGACTTCATCTATGATGCGTGACGGCAGGCACTACTATCCAACTACTATCGTTGTCAACTTATAAGTTCACGTTGTTAATCGTTCGTTGTATTGAGTATCACAGACAGCCTTTGCAGTAACGCACTTCAAATATTTTAGGCTCAAACATTAGTACAATCTTTTGCCGAAATTAGATATAATTTACAGACGTGAGCATTTTTAATTATAATTATATATATATTTTTGTCAATATTATCGCGAACAAAATAAATCTCTTTAACAGGACGAAGCTCGTCAGATTTTATTACTAATTTAGATTAACTTGATGTTAAGAAATCATCTTTTTTAATAATTAAAAAGTTTTTTTTTCTTGTAATTAATAAACTGTAATATTGGACTATACATTAACGTCACTTAGAGTTAATTGCTTAATTTAAACGCTTCCCTTTTTTTTAGTTTGTTTCCAAAAGTTTTATAAACAATTAATTTTAAACGCATTACAGAAAATCACCGAAATTTTAGACAATGTTTATCGTAACAATATGTACATACAATGAAATGCAAATCAATCTAATCTTAAACACCTTATCCGATGCAATTGACCTTTAATAAGTGTTTTATTATATCGAGTGAATCGAATTTTACTGCAATATCAAAGATACAGGTAAAAGCCGTTGAGCCGGGAGGCACATGCAACAATTAAATAAAACGATAATAAACAGTTACGCGTAGATGATAATCGATATTTTCCGCGAGACAATAATGACAATTGCGATCCGCGGTTCAACCGTGTTGCTGCCGCGATTATTGCGTAACACGTTACGCAAAGCTGACACGTGGAATCGCGTCAGCTGTTGGAAACATGCGTTTCCTGGGGATATTATTCGAGAACAATGATCTCTTGTTACCTTGTTAATTTATAGAAGAGCACTTTTTCAGCGGAGACATATATAATTAATATCTGTAACGCAGCTATTGCACGTGTATGACAGCGAGTTTGTAGTAAGTTTGCAATATCTTATAGTACGATCAATTATATAAATATGAATATTTAAATATATAGTGAATTCTCCGATATCATTGATGTCGATGACAAAATTTTTCTAAGTCTGTGCACTTAATGAATTATTGATGCTTAAACATACTAAAATATTTAAATATTTAAAAAATTGAGGTATATATAAAAGTGCTTTACAATGATCTTTACGTTGTAAAATTTTCCATAGAGAGATTAAACAATAACGAATATATTGCTAGTAATATTATTTGTTAGAGCCTGTTATATAGACATAGCAAACTAAATTTTAACCTGATACACTGTACAATAAAATTAGCAGACACTATTTTGTATGTTGTGAATTATAAGATACACGAAAGTAATGACGTTTTTTTCATGCGAGTGTTCGAAAAAAAGCATGTTTTAGTACCGAAAAGCATGGTAGTATTGTCTATTGTTTAGAGATCTAACATTATTGATTAAACGTCAACAAGATAGTTCGATCTTTGTATCAATTTGATGCTTTAATTAAATCATTAATATTTAAGCGCTTCAATTTGATTTTAATCTATAATTTATAGAGCTTATTTTTTTATATAAATAGAAATTGATAAATTCACACTTATACTCCTTCGTGCTCTTTGATACATTTGATACATCTTATCTTAATAAAATCAAGCAAAAATCGCCGTGTCATCATTCGATCATTCAAGACTGGAAACTATCAATGTTTCATTTATTATCGTGAAATTCGAGATAGGGTAGCAAGTGTTTTTTTCTTCGATCCTTATAAGAACCGAGCGACGCGACACTCACGTCTCGGCTCAAGCGGAATGAATTTGTGCCCATGGTGCGTGCAGCATTATCGCACCCACGAGCAACGCTATAATCGAGCGCAACGTTACGTCTTTATCGCCCAGTATAGTGCACGTGTATGTATATGGGTATGCGTGTCTGTGAGGGCAAAAAGCAAACGCCAATTTGCGACGAGGGCGTGGCGCCGTTCAGCGAGATTCGCAAGGACAAAGACATTAAGCTTTATCCCGTTGCACCACGATTTGCATCCTGTGATACATACGCGCCGGCCCATCTCGCCCACATGGCAGGTTCGTAAAAAATTCAGTAAAATCGGCGAAACGAAACCGAAAGTGTGACTCAAGTATAGGTATAGGTCAGTACAAATACTTTTGTTATTTCGATGGTATGACGAATAACTTTATTATTATGAAATTTATTTCAAGTAAAATGTTATAGGTAGATAAATAATAATTTATAAGTGTTACTGGTAAGATAAAAATACTTTCTTAAATTTTCACAAGTTACGTAACGCTTACCTTAAAGAATTGCGATATTTTCGCATAATACAGTGTTCGTGTGTTGCTTTTATATGCAGCTGTGCAGAGGGAAAACCTTGTAAAATATATATTATGTTAAATCTAATTTTTCAACGTTTCCTCTTGTGTGAATATTGACCTGGTTTTTAGTCCCGCATAATATAGTTTCGCATATTATACGACGTTATATACGTACGAGTTTATAGGAACTTAACTACTCTGCGTTATACGAGGGTTATCTGTATCTCGAATCGGTATAGTCGACCAGTGGCCTTCTTTTTGCAACGAGTCATCAGCCGTGAATCTCTTCCGCCGTTTTTTTTCTTGCTTTTTTTGTCTTGTTTTTTCTTCTACCGCTTCTTCGTTCATTAAGTTATTCTTTGTGCTATCGCGGCTTGATCGTCAGTGTGCGTTCACGCGGCGAATGTAGTGCGTTTGCTCCGGCTCTATATACGACGCTGCAAAAAAAAAACGAAGAGAAAGAAAATAACTTTGCGAGCGGGAATGAATGCGGAGGACAAAGGCTCTCGAAGTCTTCATACGCATATACAGGCTCTTGATGGCTTAACGTTACATCGCGCGAGCAACAAAAAACGTGCGCCGTAAATGTTGCCTCAATATAGACAGGATCGTAGAAATCCACGAGAGGTTCGACGCGCGGCGTTTAGTATCCGTCCAACGAAATATCGACGATTTCTTGCTGAGGAAGAACGTATAACAGCATCGCCACAATTCCGGAATAAATATTTTAACAAACCAATATATAAAAAAAAGTATATAAGAAAATGCGTAATACAAATAATCACATTTTATAACATCAGAGAAGGAGAAACACTTGTAAAAATTTGATATAAAGTGTTTTTTCATACGATATAATTTGGGTGAGATTGTCGTGTAAGTTATTCTTCGAATACTTCAAGTTAAACTGCATATCGGACCAAAGCTTGACACCGTTGCTGAACATTTTTCTGGTAAAAAATAGTTATTTGTGTAACAAGTGCTCTAAGATGGAAGTTGGACGTGCGGAGTGGACGCACGAGCCGGAGATGAGTCGCGTCGCGTGCGTAATGGGCCACTTTCCATGCACGTGTGACATAAAAGTACTTTAGCTTATCTTCGATTGCATAAACACGGCAAGTGAAGCCACGGCTTGGTTTGTAAAGTACTACCACAATAAATTAAGTGTATACTATTTATTTGATAACGCGGCAATGTTTTGCAAACATATAGTTTAATATTCGAAATATATAAAAATGCACATAAATCTCGTTAATTCTATTACAGTGACCGTGAACTGCAAGTTTAATGTCAGTAACCTTAGATCACCGTAAACGTGACACACGTTTTGATCCATCATTTATGAAGCCACAGACGTTTCCGCAGATAATCGCGGCTCGAGGATGCGTAAAACTATGTAAAACTGTCCGCGCAATCTCCGCGCATGCAGTCCTTGGTAACGCGTAAGTGCGTTAGTAAACTGGCACGCGTGACTCTTCAGATGCAACCGCAGTCGCGTTGTAAATTGCGGAAATGTTCATTTTTTGCATCGTGTATTTGACCCGGGTAAATTTCTAACGAGCGTGACGGGCTTAAAAAGCTAGAGTTTTATATTTCTACATCGTAATTTTACGCATGCGCTAAATGGAAACCACAATTGACTCTTTTTTCTACTGGAAAATATACATATCGTAAACAATCATTGAAGATCAGATAGGAAAATTCACACAATAAAATATATTCTTCTTCAACCTTGAATTTTATTCGACTAACAAGGTATAGATCGTTTTTTATTTAATCATAAAATTAAAATACACTTTAGATCTATAATTTACATTAGATTTCAAGATAAAATTCTATTTCTAGTTTTATGCTGAAAAGCACTATTTTGATATATGTGTGCATTTGAACATATTAGATATTTTATGTGCTGCATTTCTGATTCTGCAAATATTGTTCGTATTACGTGATACATAAAATTATAAGTAGAATTCTATCTTGAATTCTGACACAGATTACAGATCATCTAAAGCGGGTTCAACATTAGATAATCGCATTTGATATCCGGCTTAAATGTGAATCAGTATTACTATCATATGTCTTGAGAAGGAAATAACAAATTAAACGCAAAGGAAAGACGCATGTCCGGTAATGTGTAAAATAAGAAGGAAAAATCTCATTTTTATTTGAGTCACATATCGTTGGACGTTCTTTAGCATCGTCGCTGCAAGTCCGACGCGCCGTTTCGATGCGCTGAAAAAGGGATACCGCTTGCGAAAGATTCGATAAAGATGATTTTACAGCCTGCGCGCCGTTTCTCCGCGTTTTCGGAGAGATTTACGTTACGAGAACGAGGCGAACGGTAAATCCTAATTGTTAAGTCGGCCGTACGTCTGCGTCGAACGTTTCTTCGTTATTTTCGTTGTAACCTTATACCGGGGGTAAGTACCGTGGCCGTGGACTCAGGACACGTATAAAGTGTAACGTGTGCAAAACCTGCGCATCGTGTGTAGCATATGCGATACACGACGGGTTTGCAAACGTGGCAGAGAATATGAAGTGCCATAATTCAAAGGGTTTAGAGCGAGAACCGTAAATTTTGGAATTAAAAATGTTTACAGGTTCATTGGTCGATAAATTGATCTCATTTTGTCCACATTTACGGACAAATTATTTTCACAATTGCTCTGTGAGTATTATTACAATAAAAAAAGGTTTTGGAATAATTTTAACAATTTTATAATTTGGCTATAATTTGAGTCCAAAAAGAAGGACTAAACTTAATTTAAAATATTCTTTAAATATTACTACGATTTAAGCTTTAGAGATTGCCTGATTAGATTTAATAAATCTCACTTTAGTAATGGTGTGACATATTTTTTCCTTATATAACGCCGGGTTAAGATATAAAACTGTATTCTGATTATGAGTATGTTGCATGATACACTTTAAGACTTTTAAACTTTAAGTAATGACATTAAATCTGGCTTTTTAATTGCGATGATTTACATGGTACTTGATGCATATTATATAACAGTAAGATAGAAAAATGAAAGCTAAGTAGATTAAATGTCGATTTAAAGTGGAACAATCGTGATTCTTGATAAACGATATTGAATTGACGCATTTAATAATAAGCGATCTTCTGAGCACGTAAATGCTTTATTCGCAAGATAACAATATGCATGTCAGAATTTCGCTAGATCGGATAATTGTTGTCGTTACATACACCACGCTGTTAGATTAACCTCGGGTAACCCGGTCGTGTCCATCGCGAGATCGCGATAACACGATCTCTTTCTCTCGCATTATCTATCGTCAATTCGTGGTGCTGCACGTTCACGGCAAACCCCTCTTGCTCAACAAACTTGGTCAATGATTCACGATTCGTGTTATATGTTACGATTTCAACGCGATACACAAACACACATAGATACATACGTGATACAGTCAAGTATATATATCATATATCTTTCTTAAGAGATACATTTTAATTCGCTCTTTAATTACTCGCGTTTTCCTCCACGAATAGAGAGCGATTAGAACCATCATATTTTTTCACGCGCATAGGGATAAAGATTTCTAGTTTATTTACATTTTTTTTTTAAAGGACATGTGCATCATGCGGAAAAATCTGAAAATGCTTGAAAAAGGACCATTCTTAATATGGCTAGAATGTAAAATATTTTATGGTTCATAGGGCCGCCAGAGGCGTAACGCTCATTGGACAGTAATTACGACTTGCGAGGATCGGTCGGCCGATCGAGGTATCGCTCTCGCTATACGGAAAGGCGGCGGTTGCGAAATGACAGACGTCTGTTTTTTCTTTTATAAGTATCCCGGGCACGAAAGTGGCCGCTGGACGAGACACGGACACGTGGGAACGCATTGACATCTACTTAACTCTGCCCGAGTGTACTTCTAACGTGCGCGCATGCTGTGTCCGACAGAAAGATCGATTAATGCGGCACAGCGATCTCGGGCAGCAATTGCGCGCCGTGCGTGATCACGCTCGCCACGAAAGCGGGAAGTAAAATAATTGCCGCGCCACATCGCGGATCCGGGCTGTCGCTATATCGAAATAAATTGACGATTAAGTAATTGTCAGATTAGATTCTCGATCAGAGAATACAGGGCAGAAAAACGATTGTTCGACCATTAAACATGCACGATCGTATCGTCCGATATCGCGATCTTTCTGAAGAACATTCTGAATCGTGTATCGTGAGATGAGATAAGATTATAGCGATATACACATATAGGTAACATTGAGTCATAGTAAAAAGATTTTATAAGATTTTGATTAAAGGAAACAGAGAAATGAATATATCTATTCAGACGAGATAAGCCTAATCATTAATCATTTATATCTATGAAAATTTTGCAGAAAATAATAAATTAAAAAAGATTATCATATTTTTAATTTATAAAATAAATACTCTTTTTGTTTGTGCGTAAGTGTATTGTATTTTATTTGTTAAGCTTGATATTTTGAAGGCATTTTTTATGTTTCTAAATAGAATGTTTTTTTCTCTCTGTCCCTTTCTCTCGTAAACGTCTCGTCATTACATTTTACCTTTGCAAAAAACATGTATATTTACGAAAATTAATTATATCTTATAATCTTGGATACTATCTTGTCGGACATATTTGGAATTCGCGCAAAAATGATGCGGCAACCTCTTTTAATTCGGTTGAACGGTACATCAGGCCGATCTGTACGTTTTCTCTGCCCTTTTTTCGTAACCAGTCCCGGTTCTTCTCGACTTTCGGTCGGAGAAGTCTAGGGTCATCACCGTCGCCCACGGCACGAGCCGACCTGCTGCATGAATGAACGCCAGGGAACGGGAAAGCCCTTTTTGAGGGTGCTCACGTGGCCGTCACGTGAAGAAGGCACACCCATTGTCTTCTGTGGGGTGGAGGTGCGTGCTTGTATAAGTGTATAACGTACGTTTTTACTCTTTTTATGGCGTACGTGTGCATTCGCGATGTGGCACACAGGTTGCAATAACGGCGGCTGAACATAAAAGAGTCGCGGAAATAAAAGATTGGACGTGGCGTGCGAGGAAGCGAAAATGCGGAATAGCATTAATGCTAATTGCGAAATATGAGAAGCATTTTGTCACACCATCGTTTTGTTCTTGTCGTGTCAGAACTAAACGTGCAAATATTTGAAACTATATCTCTTTCGGGAATACGAACAAAAGAATTTGTCGATTCTTCTTCGCAGCAATTTTCGCTTAATTCATTCGCGGAAGTTCATTATTTTATGTGCAGGAAATCATCTTTCCAAAAATCTACAAAATCTATAACGGTAACTTACGTTAACATTACGAAAAGCGGTTTTCAATTTTTCTCGAATAGGGTATGGTGGGGCAGGTTGAGACGGATTTTTTGTTTGGGCTCATATTTCTTGAACTAAACTATTCGAGTGTGATTAATTATCTTCCAAACTCCTGCATTTGTCCCAATGTGCTTCATCCATGGATTTTTTCGCGACTCCGAATATATCTACAGAAGACAATACATATGCATACACAATCAAACATCCAACATAATTAGAGCAAAGCTTAAAAGAATGTTGAAGTGGAGGGCAATAAACACGTTCGATATCGGAAAATCTCAATGTCTCACTGATATTCGTCATATTCTTTTTATGTTCTGACTACTAGTATTTTTGCATTCGATAATTATAGATTCGCAAATTTCATTGTCTTTTGGCATTATCTTTTGAATACTCTTGTAAAAAAAATTTTTCCTTGTCTCCTCTTTTTCTGAATCTTTCCGATTAAACGCGTCACAAAAATTTGATCTTTTTTTTTTACGTCTGCACGTGCATTGTTGTATTTATTTTTATTATCTACTTCTTCATTTATAACGTGATATATCTCGTAATACATGAAATATTTAGAATGGTTACACAACCAAATGTATTTTTGCGAAAGATAGATTTTTATCGTAATGAAAATGTCTTTATTTTCATAGAAGTTTGTAAAGTCATAGTCATTTTATTTATCCGCGATTTTATTATGTTTCTTATACATTTGTCACAAAATTTTTCGTTTTATTCTAATGGGGCACACTTTTTAATTTAGCGTTTATTTTCCTTAGGAAATCAATTTTTTATTAATAGAAAATTTGTTTTATTAAAATTAATATACATGTAATTATATTTTGTATATAAATAAAAGCTAGAAAAACAAAGTTCAATCTTTGGAATCTGAAAGATCTCATCAAGCGCGCGAAATATTATTAAGATCAATTAATTTTTAGAATTTTTCGATTATATACGATATATAGAGTTTAATTATATCGATTACACACTACGTATCTATATTTTGTTATTCTTTTCTACAAGAAGAAACTGCCTGAATCTTAAGTTATAGTAAACTGAAATTTCTAATTCATAATTTCTAACTTATAATTTGTATTTTTATTGCGATCGACAAAAGCACTTCATGATTCTTACAATTAAATCAACGGCTAACATTTTTCAATTATGGAGTAAAGTTGTTTAGATACCAAGCGCAAAAAACGTTCCGCGCGAATTACTCCGAACAATCGGAAAAGTAACAAAAGCCGGTAAAACAGAAAGTTTCAAAGATTTTTCAACTGATAACGAGACGCCCAGGTGTGCGCGCTTCATTCAAGATATTCCGTTTCGTCGCGTTCAACGAAAGCAGGCAGCGCTCGCCAACGGCTCGTGGCGGGCCAGGCGGGCGGGGGGGAGGGGGCGGTGGCCGCGACTCGCGAGAGCGTACCGCGCCGGTTGCGTGTGTCGCGTGTCAGTTACATCGCGGCAGCGGACGCCGGCGGGCGCGCGGAGTGTACGGAGTATACTTTCGATCAGCGTGATCCGTGAAAACTGCTATTATCGTGGCACGACAACAGAACGCCGAACGATTTTTCGCGTCAGGATGAATCGGAGTAATCGAGTCGGCGAAAGGTGGCCGCCAAGGAGCGCGCCTGTCGGACGCGAGTGACGGAAAGTCGCAGGAGCGAGGGGTACCACTCGTCGCGATTATCACGTGCGCGGCCCTTCTGACGCTTTTGACTAATGCTATATTTAAATCGCGACGTGTGTTTGTGTGGATAATTGTGAGACGCACGTTGGATTACGCGAAGGCGCACGGCCATTCGAGTGTGAAACGCGACTCTTCCGGGCATCGATCAACGCGAGCTACCGCGATCGCGGACGAGTCGTGTGAGAGTGGCGAGGATCCCGTGAAGGAGTGAACAGTGAACGTTATTTATCCGTGGACAGTGTCGGGTGACGTACAAAGATCGGCGGGCATTCATTCGTGTGTATTTTCTTGGTCGCGCATCCTCCCGAACCCCGTATCGCGAGGTGATCGCGCGAAGTTGGCCGCGAGCGCGGCCGGCATCGCGGTGAAGTTTGACACGAGCGGCGCGAATTTCGAGGTGCCCATGCCGGCGGCGCGCGAGCAGCAGCACCGCTGTCGGCCGTGCGAAGTTCGTCGCCGTTGACGTGTTTAGATTCGAAAGACCGAGCGGCGACGCGTGACGCGAGCGGAGGTCATCGGTGCGCGTAACTTGTGACTCGTGACGGTCTGTGATTCGCACGCGACGATCGTCGATCCCGTCGCCGTCGGGTGGGTTCGAACTTCGAACCGTCGCGCGTCGGTAGACGAACCGTCGCGTCGCGTCGGCAAACGAAATTAGCTATCGCCGGGCTGACCGTCCGTACTTCCGATCGAGTGTGTTCGTTGGATTTTCCCGATTGAGTTCGTGTAAAAAAACTGGAGACCAAGCCTGTCCCAAACGTATAAAGAAATAAACAAAAACGATCGAGTTCGATAAGCGCGTCGCGGCGACGTCGGCGTCCGCAGATCGTGACGTAACCTCGAAATCCGCTGGACTGTGAATCGGAGTGTACGTGGTTTAAGAGACTTTTGTGTGTGTGTGCGCGTCAGATAATCCAAGGGCAGAGTTAGAGGAGTCTTCCTACTCCATAGCCAGTTGGAGTAACCTCCCCCTCCCCCCTCAAAAAGGGATAGTGAATCGTAGCCCGTGAACGTCCGCGCGGAACGTTCGGCGTGAAGGCCGGCGGCGCCTTCCGCCAATTCCGGTCGCGCGTAAATCGTATCGCGAATGTCGTCCGCGATGCCGTGGATTCTCGACGGCCGAATGGCTCGCGTGTGGCGCGACGAACGTTGTCTCTGACGACGGTTTCATCGAGGCGGGGGGAAGGATCGCCGGCCGCGAAGACGGCGGGTTTGTCCGAGACAACGGCGCCGATCCTCGTCGTCATCGTCGCCGTCGCCGTCGCCGTCGCCATGGCCTACGTGCTCTGGCGAGTGTTCATGAAGAAGTACTCCAAGGTGCGGCTGGGCATCAGGAATCTGCCGGTGAGTCCAATTTTCATTTTTATTTTTTTTTATAAAATGACGGTGCTAAAACTTCATACACATGGCAAGTCCGCGATCCTCGCATTACGTGTATATCTTTTTACGCCACTTACGTCCCGACCCTTTCGTCTTTCTCTCCCCCCCCCCCCACATCTAACAAGTAGTAAGCTACGTTTGTTTCTCTTTGAACGTAAAAAAAATGTAGAAAGTGCACGTGACGGGAGCGAGCACCTATTGTACGTGCGCGCGCGGCACCGCGCTTGGCTTTCTTTCGAGCCCACGGCGCTGAATTTTCAAGAGCTCGACATCGTAGATTATAATCCTTTAATTGCGGGGGGAGGGGAACGTAATAAGCACCCTCTGCAAACCTGAAATAAATGGGCTTAAAAGAATGAATAATAATAATGCTATGAGCGCCCCGGCTTGAAATAGGCACGCATGAAGCGCAGATTTGTTGCGATCGTAGAGAGAAGACGCGACTGGCCTTTGCGTTTATCAGCTTTCGTTTCGGTCATAACTATTATTTTTTTTTCGCGGATATAAATGGATGTGTATCGGAGAAGACCGTGATTAAGTTTTCATGCGCGGAAGCTCGAAGAAAAAGACCCTGTTTACAAAGCTGCATTTTATTCCAGAAATAGAATACAGCTGAAAATGTGCGATCCCCGCAACATTTTATCATAGGGATGACTGCTTATCATTAAAATTAATAGCACAAAATTATTAATATTAATCGACATATTATTATTAATTGCTGTTTTATTCACATTAATATAATGATTAATAGTTTAATTAAAATCAGTGAATTTTAAAGAGGATTATTAATCCATTTAAGAAATTAATAAAAGTGAGTGAGGTTTAATTCCTACCTTCTATTACACGTTTTGTACCTTTTTTTGTTCTTATTTTTTCATCGGTTTGTTTCATTTCCTAAAGAGGTTTTGTGAATGCGTAATTTTTAGGTTTATTCGGTCGGCCGATATCGTGCGAATGCAAATGCGAACGGCGCGATATGAACGCGAGATGCTGCGTGTGCGAACGCGCATCCTCGCTGCCTCGGATCGTCAAGGTTGATAGTTTGCGGCTGGACTCTAGTGCCGGATAACCGCGGTACGTTCGCGGCAGCATACGGATTATGCAATTAGGCATCGCTCCATGCCCGGCGGAAACTCGCTTTCAATTGATAATTACCGTCGTTAGCAGTCCTTTCCGCAACTGGGATGTGTGTGTGTGTATACACATACATGCCTGGATTTCATTTATTTCTCGCGCGCATTTTTCTTGACTTCGTCAAGAATGAATTAAAATATTAGAGAAGTCTTCCTCGCCAATTACTTACCACGAACGATTCTTAGAAATCTTTTATGATGTTTAATTGCGAAAGAAATAACTACGTATTCACGACTGAACATTAGTTGTTTGATGAAAAGTTCATCCATTTTTATTAATTTTATTGAAATCGTCATACTTATGCGATGTGCAGACGGCGTTATTTAATACCTTCCCACCTGAAGAGAGCCGTGTGTCCGATCTATAAAATAATAGATCAAATAATGATATCTATTAATTGATTCGGACGCGGCTCTCTTCAAGTAGGAAGACATTTATGACGCCGTTGTACTGTAAAGTAGATGTCTAGTCTTGTAGAATTTTAATAAACAATACCGTATTCTCTAAAAATTATTACTCATCCATCAAAATTTTGAGATATAATAATCGATATAGCAGCATTTAAAATTACTGATATTTTCAGAATATTATAATATTTTTTATATCATATTGTTTCATGTTCTTATTAATTGCTACGTCATTGCATTTGCTTCATTTGCATTTATGTTATATTCGGGTTACAATTGAGAAAAAAAGCAGCAAGCCTAAAGGCATATAGTATGTAAATGCATAGAAAACTTTTTTTCATCGATGCAAGCTTTATACTTCTGATGGAAACGATTAAGGAACGCGTTACCATTTGGTCGATCATGATAAATCGAGCTACAGTAACGGTGCAAAAAGTTGGAAAAGGTGCAGCAACGTGGCTGCCCCTACCAATAATTATCCAATTATTATTACCACATTGGTATTAGCCGCAGTTGCATTCTAATAATTGCATGACGCCACGATATACTGACCTTCGTAAAAGCGCGTGGCGCACGTCGTGTGCGGCCGATAATCACTCCAGATAGGTAGATACTCGAAAACAGTCTACATAATTGACATAACAAAGCGGAAAACACCCGCGAGCAATGCACAAGAATTGCAACGGTCATTATATTTATAACGTTTTTAAGTGATCAAAACAATAACGGTGTATAAAACGAGTGCTTTTATTATAAATTTTGTTATTATCGAGAAAGTTATTCTACTTTTTTTTAATTCTTTATTTTGGATTCGCTCTTTTTAATTTCTATTATATATATTGATAATTACTTTCAATTATGATTAATCTTGTCCTATATCTAATCGTGTTCTATATCTTAAATCATTATCTTCAAACATTCTATTGTAGAATATATCTGGCCACGTTTACCATTAATTTTTTGATATTTATAGTTTCTTAATTATACGTTTTATAACTAGAAATGACTGTAATTAGAAAACTGTAACTATAATTAGAAAATAGATTTGTTTTATCAGATAACTAGCCATTCTAATATAATCAGAAATTAATTGAACAGTCAATCAGATTAAATCACAATAACGATTAATAAAAGTGTTAATTGATACATGAAAAATACGAGCATGACAATGTGAGTTTACTTATACTAATAATTAACATACTTCTGAATAACAATATTACATATATTTGCATTTAACCTTGCAATTCATGTTTTGGTATTTTTTTCTGCTGATAATGCTATCGTCTATGTATTCTGGCTGTTTTTTCTTTCGTTTCATTGTTTTAACACACGGTTATATCGTTGACTTTCGAACGTTGACTTTCGTGCGTTTGATCGATCGGCGAATTGTATTCCATTCCGGTCAATATTTAATGAGACACACCCGGCCGATAAATTTCACGGAAGGAAAGGGCTAAAGCTAATAGATAGGGGAGAAAATGTTGCACTTCAATTTACGGTGCGTTCAGTTACTCAGATGATTAAGATTTTTGTACGGTAATAAATGAGGTTTTATCCAGAGAGGAAATGTTAAACAAACATCGGGCGGTCACGCTTTGCACGAATATCTAATATTATTTCTCGCTTCTGTTACTTATCTTTTGTGAGTTTCTCAATAAGCTGTTACACCACGTTACCGCAATAGCAGTGAAAGATATATTTTGTCCTTCGTTTTTCAACGTATCATTGAATAATACTCAATGCGAGACTCAATGATTCACAAATTGTGCACAAACCCGAAAATATTTCAGAGAATGCGTTAATCAAGTATTTAATAATAAAAAATTATTATCTTTTCTGGAATAAATATGCAATAATAATGTGTGTTAATTTTCTAAATATTGTACAGAATTGGATGGAAAGACAAATTTAATTTTATCCTGTCACACATTTTGACTAGATAGGTATTGTTCTTTTATACGCTTTGTGAGAGCGACCTAACGGAAAGGTATATGAGGTGTTAGATAATTGAAAGTAAGAGCGAGTGTAATCCCCTATTTGCAATCGGCGGATGACTTCATCACCGTGTCGCAATGGGCTCGCGACAAACACGCCTTCGTACAGTCTATAATTGCCGACTGTTTAGATTGTATCTCTTGAACGTTGACAGTATCTTTGTTGAATCTCCCGACAAGATCGTGCTAACAGAGCGATGGTATAAGCAGTTTATCGCGATTATAAATATATAAAGCAGATGGTAATCTGTTCGGTACTTGAAACTAATAATTTTTAAAGATTTCGAGTGTACAATGAAAGAAATCAGAAATGTATTAATTATCAAAAGATACGCACTCTAAGTTCTTCTAACTTAATATAAAGAAACAATACAAGAATACAAGAATATAAAGAACTTGTTCTTATGTTTTTAGTATTAAAATATTCTACTGTTGTATTGTGTATGACCAGGTATATTATGTGCTGTGCATTTCCGAAATATATTAAAAACTGCGAATTTGTTTCACGGGCTATTACCCAATTAATCTACATGAAAAGATGAAGTCACCGTGTGATCGTCAGCCAACAGACGTCGCATTTGTCAGAGCAGCTTAATAAATTTTAATGCTGCGTGCTCGCGTGACGTCGGGGTCCACTAGGGTGTTCCGTCAGTGGCAGCGGGAGGGCCGGGAGGTATGAACGGTGGGAGTTTAAGAAAAGAACGAAGGAAGGGAGATGCGAGGGTGCAATTTAGTTTGCGGTTGCTCGAGTCGGGTTACGTTAGGCTAGTCCGGCCGCCAGTCGGTCCCCGTGACCGTGAACCGCGCGGCTGACCTGCGACACAAACACGGTTTCTCTCTCCTCGACTGGACCCCTTTGCCCCCCTCCTTGCGTTTCCATCCCCCTTTCCGTCCCTGTCCCCTTCGCCATTGCCACTCATAAATCTACCTGCACCACATCGCGTCTCGTTTCTACGGACCGCTCGCTTAGCTCTCTCTCGTGTTTCGCATTGTGCAGTCTTCGGGATCTCCGAGTGATAAATACAACCGTGGCCACCCTCTCCTCCTCTCCCGCTCTTCCTTGTCCTTTAAATTTCATTTTTCGCGCTCTCCCTCTCCTTTGGTCCAGCGCGAAACCGGCGATGTAAACTGTATCCCGCTTTTATCGGCTCTTTTCTCTTAAAGAGGCATAATCTTGCTATGTGACTTTACATCGACACGTAGGAGGCTGATCTATTCCGATATCCAACTTATTGAAACCGGAATTTGTCTTGCAATTTATATAATACACGATATTTTGTCTTTTTTCTGTTTTCTATTATTGTCACTTTAATCGTGACGTATACAATTTTTTACCATTAAAACTTTTCTTTAAATAAGTAGATATTGATAAGTAAAGCATTTGTTTTTTAAGAGAATATAAGCAGATATGTATCTTGAATTTTAAGTTTTCAATATATCTCTACTGTTTTTTTTTATTAAAATAACATGGTTTACATAATTTTATATTGAAATTGAATGTTTATTTATAGTAAAATTCGTGAATGTTTAGTTTGACAGATTTTAATTCTGGACTTTTCATATATTTATTATTCTGCGTCATATAATATTATTTTATAGCCTGATGATTTCTATTTTACGTTATAACGCGCCGCGCGGAATTTCATTCACTTTCGCCGTTAATTAAACAAGCGCATTTCAAGACAGCCGAGTTTGCGTGACGAGAGTAACATGCAAATTTCATCGAAAAACGACGTCCCAGAATTAAACTCTGCTAAATTAAAAATGAGTCTTTCCCGAGGTTTCTTTAAGCTGTCACTCATTGCGTTGCGGTTCGTTGCCTGGATTAAATATCGTTATTGTGTTGTTACACGATAACGAGTTGGGCGAGGACGAGGTCGCAAGAAAGAAATTATTTTGTAAAAGGAGAACACAGATGTTTCAATTCGTTTTTATGTTTAATGTACTTAATGTCTTAATGCATTTTTATGCGATCGTAATTATTTCTTTCTTTCTTTTTTCTCGGTATCTAAACGTCTCAGAGTGATGATATTAATTTAGATGTGATGGGTGATTATGAAGGCCATTTGTGATAATTTTTAATTCTCTATTTAGAAAACTTTTTCTATATTTTTTTTATATATAAGAAAAATACATGATAATATGCAAGAAAAAACAGTGTAAATGCTGCAAGTATGGAATAATTGAAATTTATGATTTTTTGCACAACGATACAATGAATATAGTTAAATACATTAATATAGTTAAATTTATAGTTTTTACACGCTTATTTTGGTGCGTCGGCGTTTTGGATTTTAATTTATTCAATAATGTATTTCGGAACGTTATGTTTTGATTTCAATAAGGAAGAAATCATACTCATCAGAACTAGTGATTTGACACGTGAATCGATGATACAGACATGTGTCTTCGTGAATTTAATGCCATTACAGCCATTACGTTCATGTTGAAGCGTCACGCGTTTCTAAGTCATGGAGATTCATATGACTTTTTCTGAGTGCCGTTCAGTTTGAGCAAAAACGTGAAAGTGCTCCTATCTGGATGGATCTAGCGTGTTTCAAGTAAAACGATTTAGAATTCCGTGCCCTAATTACGGTGGAAACCATTTTCTAAGTACACCGCAGATACGCTCGTTCCTTTCGCATCGTTTTAACGCACGTATGACAACCTTCCGAGAGAAATCCTTGTCAACGGAAATTCCGCCGTGCCAATTCCGGAACTGTACGTAAAAACCTTAATCGCAACGAGGGTAATTTCATGACAGGAATGGCCATTGTTCTAAATCCATGGTATTATAGAAAGAGAAGTAGAGTTTACAAAAAGAGGAAAGCGATATGGAGTAGTAAATAAATGGAGGTATGTGTGTGTGTGTATGCTTATAGGATATGGTAATTAATTTTAAGTGGATTTAAATTTCTATTTCTCTTATTTGGTAAAATGTTTGTTTGGATGTATATTTAATATTTTTATTATTATCACAAAATTTGTAGTATATTTTTGGCTAAATACATTTGATTAAATTTTGATAATATTATAAAGTTAATTTACGAACAACATATTACAATATGAATAGCTTAGTAGTTACATATGTATAGTCAATTTTAGATAATTAACAATTTCGCAGAGAAAGACGTGCAATCATTCAAAGTTTAATTATACATGAGTAATAATTAATAATTACTACGGGTCAATAACGGAGATGAGTAGACACACGATTAATATTAATTTATAAGATCACTGTATTTGGCGACGCACTTGATACATGACCCGGTATGATTGTACGCATTCACACGATTCATTATACCGTCAGATCGTATACGCGCATACACACACGCACACATATTTCTCACATTAAAATTGATTAATTACCGCGTTATATGAAATTGGTGAAATAAACCTCTAAATGTAACGAACACATATAAATTGATATAACTGTCTGTCTTCTCATAATTGTTACACTTTCTGATTTTAATAATAGAGATGAAAAGATAACGAAACAAGACATTGATAAATAACCTGAAGTCACGTACTCCGAAGTAGTGCAAGCCTACCTCATGAAAAATCCGGAATCAGAAAAAATTCGGTAATTCGACATTCTGGCGGCAAGTACGTAGAATTCTTTTTAAGCATTTCTGAAGAATGCAGGAATGAGGAAATAACCATCGTGTTTTTCGAGACGGCTCGCACATTTTTTATCAAAACTGTGCGACCGCGCCGATGTTTTATCCCGCGCTGTACCACTACCGCACGCATACTTTTGTATTCCGGAACGCCGCCGCGCCGGTTCTGTACGCGATAACTATCTTTTCCCGAATATCCTTGCGGATCGCCAGCGTGCGAAGATGCGCGCTTCTCGATTCAATTTCACGTTTGCGGCAGGCATGAAAAGCGATACGCGCGCCTCTTCATTCAATTTCATTTACGGTAATCCGCGGCGTACCGTTAACGATGTGTCGGGTTGACTTCTCGCGACCGAAAAACCATTCTTCGTGATGCACCATGAGCAACGCTTATCGCGACGACCTCGGTCGCATGTCTCGTTTGCATAGAAAATATACGCGCCATTAATGCCACTATGCCTTCAATGATACATATGTGTTAATTTTCTCACAATGGATTTTTGTCGCGACGAGAACGTGAGACTCTTCATGTTAGAACGATACGACACTCGATAAGCATGCATGAAATTCATTAAACGACCTAGAATTTTCGAGCAAAATAATGTTTCTTAATAAATCCGTTTTTATCGCTTGTGTGCAGAGTACTTAATAATTCAATGATTTATTTGGAGATACTCTTTGTTTTATAGTTAGAGGAAATATAACATATATAAAGAAAAAAGATTGATCTTTTCGTTAATTACGTAAAAAGTTATACGAAAATAAATAGTTAAAAAGTTGAATAATTTGATAAATTATTAAAGCATTTGAGTCTGTTTTTATTTTTTTATTCTTTCACTGTTTTTATCAAACACAAGAATTATGAGCGATGTAGGATTAAAAACAGATTCGAGGAGCGTGGCCGTAATTCTCGCGTCGTTTTTTCAACGTGGCTTTGATTAGATCTAGGATAATACGGCGGGCTGCTTTGTAATTATTATCAGCGGGCATCGCGCGGCCCACGATGTGCAACAAGTACGAATTTAGTAGTGATCAATCATCACACGCACAACTGACCTCGCCCAGCTGTGACTCGAAGTTCGAGTGAAAGCGATACACGCGAGGCATGCTTCGTCTGGGATGTAATAATTATTCAAAAGTACAGGGCCCCATTCTCGTTTCCTGATAAATGATAGGCGCCGTGCCGGAAGGAGCCGCTCGCATGAACAATATCAGCCGCTGGGAAATGATCGATCGAACTCGAAGATTTTCTGGCGGCTGAAAGTGCACACGCGCGGCTCGCGATCACTATGCTCGCGTCCGCGGTATACTTGTTGCGGACATTTTTTTCTGTTCTTTATTTTTTTTTTTTTACGGAGCAGAAGCTCCTCGCGCCAAGAAATCCAGGTGTGTCTCTCTCTTTTTCTCTTTTTCTCTCGCGAATGCAATGCTTTATAGCTCCACCTAACAACTTCCTGAGCGATGGCGATAAATAATGCATGGTTACGCGCGTGCTTCCTTGTTGCCTCGCACAGTCTAGGCTCTTATTTTTCTTCCTAAGCTCACTATCGCTCGAGAACGACAAATGTTTCTCACCTCCTAGACTACGATATTGCGGAATACCTATGTGAAAGAAATTCTTTCCCATGAGCAATTGACACGCCGCGAGGCCCTGACGTAAAGCGATAACATGCACACTAATTTATTAAATAATGCAATCCGAGTACAACGCTTAAAATGATGTAGGGATTAACACAACCTACACCAGTGTGCCTGATTATTCATTACATAATATACATTGTATGTATATTGCATTGATCTTGTTACTTGTCTCGCGACGACTATTTTTATTCGTTGATGATCCACATCCTATGAGATTTTTCTAGAAGAAAAATCGATTTTAAGTTAAATCTGCAATTTATTATTTTTGTAAATATATTTAATTTTTTATGATTTTATTTATCTTTTATTTCATATTATTTTATATTCATATTTTTATTGCTTCATTTTTATAAAATATTAGTATTTCTGTCGAATCTTATTGAATCGACAACGTTATTCTTGAGAAAAAAGACTTGATACGTTTTCTTTCTCTTTTATATTTAATATGTTTTCTGAAGTTATATTTTAAAAGAATTTTTAAATTGCTTAATAGCTTTTATATATGTATGTTATATTAGTTTCGCATGGTATCTGAAATGTCCATTTACATGCTTTATATATAGTTTGCATACATTTAATTACATATTTAATAAAAATGCTACTTACAATTAGAGAAATAAGTATTAACTATCGGCTTGAACGTGAAAGTTTTTCTCTTCTTTTCTCTTCGATACGAGATAATAATTGTAAAAGGTAATAAAAAAGTGTAATTTTTTCACTCTAGTTTTTATATTACTTAAATTCTTTTTTATTAATTGTAATATGTAGTGATATGCGCGCTTGTAATTATTGCACGCGATTGTACAAGCGGACACTCGCCACATATACGAGGGCATTGATCCTGCTGAGACGCTCTAGTTTTTTGTGTAATACTAATTCGATACTTTGGATGAGACGCGAGATTCTGACTCGTAGATCTACTGTTTAAAACGTTAGACGGATATGCATAGATATCGATACTCAATATATGCGCAATTCGTACATAAAAGATTAATAATATATTGAAAAATTGAAATATTTATATGTCGCAGAGATTTCGTGTAATTTTGTGTAATTTTTTTTTTTTGCAAAATCCTTAGGAAATTTGCAAAAAACCGGGATATTGTGGAATGAATAAAAATGATAAATATATAACATAAAAATAAATATAATTTATAAATATAATTTATAAATATAAATTAATAAAAATCTCAATTTACAATTTCATTGACAGAGCCTACGATTTTGCAAAATTACTGAAGTTTCCTAGTAAAATTGTGTATTTTTTATTTATTCTACAATATTCTTAATATATTCTACAATATCCTGATTTTTGTGAATTTTCTAAGGGATTTTGCAGAAAAACGAATTACACAAAATCCCTGCGACATATATACTATGTTTGGAAAACGCAAGATAATTTCTGTACTTTTGGTGATAATTTCCGTCACAAATTTTTTGTTACTATGTGAAAGAAATATCTTTCGATGGTCAATTAAGGTGTCTATTTGAACAATACGCATACACAAAAATATTAAATGTTTTTTTTTTCTAACAATATCTATTCGTACACGTGCATTTCTGTTAGCTCTACGTTGTTGATCAAACGTAAGAAGATGCGCTAGTACAAGCATCAACCAACAGGTGGCACCAGGCTGCTTATAAATGCAGTTGCATTGCAATTCCCGCAGGGATGACTGGTTTGCACAGTCATTTGGGCTTAGCAAACCCACGGACCCGAGCTCAATACATTGCAGACCCTCACATATATTTACACATCATATACACTCATGGACACACGTTTTTTTTAGCAGTAGTGCAATGAACTTTGAAGAAAAGTAGAAACAAGATGCAACCTAATTTAAGAATTTTAAGATGAATAAGAATAGATTCATATATGTGTTTGATGAAAATGGAGTAGAATATAGCGGAAGAGAAATTATTTTTTATTTATTTTTTTTCTAATTAAGAAGAAAAGTTACACCAAAATTGCATTTACAAATATAGAGATTCGATTATATTAATATATAAATTAAATATGAATCTAAATTGATCTCCCTTTCCGTAACATACATATTTTGATAAAGAAATTTTTAATATCAAAAACTTTTTTTATTGAACATGTAAAGACAAATCGAAAGAAACACTTGTAAAATAATACTTCTAGAAATTTAAAAAATATTTCTATTTTATTTTTATTTAATAACATATTTTGTTTTTTATTAAATATTATTTTGCTTTACTTTATTATATTCGGACATTCCTAATTCGAATCTGTCTAATTGGTCGAATTAGATTATCGTTTTTCATTATGGATACAAAAAACATGCTACGAATAAACATAATAATTTCCTATCTTTTTTAATGTTGAAATTATACCAATTATAATTTCTATGTATGCTGTATACACGCACGTGAATTGACTGTTTGATGGAATAACGGAAGTACCAATAAGTATCACTTTTACTCGCGAATTTGTTACGGTGCTTATTTCTAGCACTTTCCTTCCGTGTGCGGCCCAATTCTCGCACGATCTATGTTAAGCGAATACATCTCGAGCCTATCAATTTTCACTCGTGCATCTATGGGATATTCTATATTTAATAATGCATTCGGGTAACAGATTTCATTCGCTCTATCATCCGTGAAACGCGATTAGACACGCGAATCTGTCTTACTGCTCGCAAAGTACCGTAAGTAGCTCGTTAAAACGTCAACATTTTTATTTTTATCGGTTTTTATTTTCCTTTTACACTTGCATCACGATTATTTACACCTAGAAATCTACTTCGAGATATTGTACGTTTTCATGTGAAATTTTACGCCTGTTAATCAGTCGGTTCGACTTCAACGGCGACCGATCCGCGCAAGAAGGCCGTCAATCAGCTTGGATCCGTTTAGACTTTATAATTGTTAACACGATCCTGAAAACGCAATGTCGTGAGCGTGACACGGCGCCGCGGCGATGGGATCGATGTCCGATCGGTGACACGGCAATTCGAGCGCACGATGAAAGAGGCATTCAATTACCGACGACGCGAGTCGCGAAGTCTCGAATTCGAAGAAGGATTCGACTAATGAAACACGACTTGTTGTGCTATGTGGTGGCCGAGTCCTTGTCCGTGCATTTGCGATTTATTCACGGTATTAAGGACTCTGCCGTCTCTCCATGGTGGGTCAAAAGTTCCGTCGGCTTTGTCGTATGCCGATGTCAATCGTCACGTTCAAATCGCACAAGCATTATTTGTTACCGTGTTACTGTGCGGTACAATAATCTCGAGACAAGATGAATTATTCTAACTATTACCGCATACATATGTTGCAATGTTGTTGCGCATAAACTCTTTGTTCTTTCGCACTGCATTCGTTGCCTTAGGTAACACTAACTATATCAACGCGTTGAACCGGAGCGATCCATCCGTGGTCCGCCATTTTCACGTCTGGTATGTTGAGATACGAGAAAAATGAGAATATAATGCCTTCATCCGGCTAGATCGCTGCATGCACGCCGCGTTATTTTCATTCAGGGAAGGAAGTCGACGCCGGGGGAGTTCGATTATCCCCGTGTCGACGTCGGTGGCGACGACGACGACGACGGCGAGAGGGAAGCGTTATCACGCATGCCCGTGTTCCCCGGCGTTCTCGTTCTCGTCCGCGGAATCGCCTGACGGATATTTTGACAGTACGCCGCCCTGCATCCTCCGCGTTAAGATGCATCTCAAACCTTGTCGTTCACGGCGCCGATCACCATCATTGTCGTCTGTTCGTGCGTGGCTCCGCGCGGGCGATACACTTGGCGCATCGCGAGAGAGATGCGTCGGACGCGTCGCTTAAACGTGCGCGTTTAGCAGCGCCGCTCGCGGAATCGGGTCAGTCGATAGAACCTGAGCGGGTGTTTGTGCGCGTCCAGAGTGTTCCTTCATTGAGGTAGGATTAGGGGTAGAAAACTAGCAGGAATGAAACAGTTCTGAGGCCTGAATTCGGATAAATCGTTTCTTAATCGCGTGGGAAGAGAGAACGGTCCTCGATTCGAGAGTTTTCCGTTTCGTCACGAGTGACAAGAGGTGATTACAGGTGGTGAACTCATCGAGTTGCTCCGAGAGGGACTCGCCCGAATCGCGTAGACAGTACCGTTTTTCAGTTTTACGCTCTCGGGGTGGCCGAGAAAGGAATGGCAGCGCGGCGGGTCCGAAATCTTCGCGACGTCTCGGAGCAAGGCGTTGACTCGTTTTTGAGCCCAAGTGGGCGGGTGTAGTCGTGAAAGAGTGAAGTGTTTGAATGACTTGCGCGCGGGAAGGTGGTTGTGTTAACTCGAGTATGCGGATTTCACGGACATGAATACCTCCTCGGCGAGGTGGAGCCCGGCTCTCTCGGCGTCGCCGGATTACCACCGGCGCGGGCGTCCCGAAGTGCCGTGTAAATCTTCCTGAAAATTACGAAGTAATCTTGCGACAGGGGAAGGGGGGGGGGTTCCGTTGAAGAATCAGGTTTCGTTGTGCGCGCTTGTGTATGTGTGCGTGTGTGTGTACGCGTGTGTATATTGTGTGTCGTATGTAAAGTGCTACTCGACAGGATGACGTCTCCTCTATTGAGCCGCTCCGTGTCAAACACCTCGGCAATATTCGCGATCAACGCGATTTTAAGGGATACGCTTGTAGCGCGAAGACAATCGTTAAATCGTTAATGTAGTAGTTCTCGTTACAGCCGTGACTGTGTTTTGTGATTCTCCGTAAGAAGGGCAGGGGTTCTTTTCCCTGGGGCGGCCCTGGATATACGAACCTGCTGTGCTCCGCTCCTCACGAACGTCCATCTGTCAGAGGCGTCTCTCTCAGAACGTGAAATCCCGTTTGGAACCTTGACGGGCTCTCGAGCGGATTCTCGCGCTCTCGGTTGGTTTTGAGCTATCTCGGTGCATGCCGCGTTCGAAGGTGGGCGGATGCCGCTGTCCACGCCAAGGACACGTATCCTCGAGCGCGCGTCCCGAGAACAATGAGGATCTCAGAACGGCCGTTTCGCTACGATGCTGGAATGCCGTGCTGGGAATGCAAACTCCGAGCCGAGTCGTTCTGCCCTTCGTCTACGTCGTCGTCGTCGTCGCCATCGTCGTCGTCGTCGCCGTCGTCGTTTGCTCCACTGAGATGTATGACCGAAACCTAGTTGCGTCGCGAATGCATATGCCGTGGGAATAAATTGACCGGAGTGTTAAGCGAGGCTCGTTCTCATCCGTTTGCGACGGTTAGAAAGGACGAAGGAACGGAATCGGCGGCGAGGAAAGAGAATAAGAAGAGGCTAACGAGCTGAACAGGATGAGTCATTTCGATTGGAAGTTACTGCGCCGGAAGAAGGTACAGTTTGTTAGGCCGAATTTTTCGCAATTTTTTTCGAATCTTCGGTTCGTTGGAAGTCAAGCGATACAGCTATTTATCAATTCGTTTCACAAAGTGTCAACGTAATTTTCAAGGTGTAGGATGCGTGAGTTTGGACGCAACAATTTGCATTTATTATTTTTTAACATAGTAGAATTTTTAGCATACTTTCTTTTTTTTATTAGAAGTTTTTAAGAATAGAAATAGAACTATTACAAATATTGAAAAGAGAGAAAGAGAGAGAGATGACTGTTGTGAAAGTTTTACTTTAGCTTACTTGGGTTTATATTGCAATAGAAAACACATGTAATTAATTTTTAAAAATTATAATTAATATAGAAATTTTTTATACATAGATAATATAAAAATTATATTCTGCACCAATCACAATTACATGTGTATAAATACTTCACAAAATTTATAATTTATAATTTATTGAAACAAAAAATAAGCTTATTACATATTTTAAAACATATTTAAAACTTACTATTTTTTGTTTAAACGTATATTGAACATTTTATTGCAACACAGTATACGTTTACTCATTCTTCTGCTGCGTGCGTAATTACGTTGAGGAACAACTGTTCGCGTACCTGTGGGTTAAAAGCGTTATTAGTCAAATTCCGAAACATAACGAATGTAAGTAACCCCGCGATTACAAATTACCGTTAAAAAAAAAAGCAACTTATTGACCCGCGGAAAGATTAGTATGGTGGAACAGCATAGTGAGCAACGAGCTGCTCGTTTTCGCATCCAGATTGATGTATAGTTGAGAATAATAGAGACATTGAGTGCTGCTATAATGACGATCTATTAGTCACCGAGAGAGTGAGATGGCCGGAAACATGGAGAATAGCCTTTTTTGAGAGTTATTAAGAATCCGCTGTGCGCGCTTCACGCAGATACTCGGAGTTTCATTTCCGCCGTTTTTATTCCCATTGAATCGGAAGGCACGGCCATTGTATCTCGAATGTCTGTTAATCCCGCGTTCTTAACAGACACGTGCGAAGTTAGGTATCCTTGACCTCGTGATATTCCGTTAACTTCCTGTAATATGGTATACTATTTAGCATTTAACTTACCTAAAGTTACACAAATGGCAAGGAAATAAACGGAGTTATTTTGACGCCCCAAATTACATTGAAGATTAACGACTGTTTCCGCTAGCTGACATTTTAATTCGTTCGACAGTCGATAAGCTACGGAGGATAAATGAACACTGATCTTCCCGATGGATCATATGTCGAATAATAGAGACGTAGAAAGTGCTTTAGGAAAGCTGTTTATTTGTTACGAGGCGGGGCGACGCGCGTAGGAAATTACGCTGCACTTAGATAGATGCACACCGTCATTTCCGCGCCCGAAACGTTATCTTCAAAGCGCCCTCGATGCATCAACATATCTGATATACTTTGTTAATGCCATGATAATAATTAAAATCTTCACATAACAATAATCTAAGAACAGCTCCCTCAAATAATATTAAGAATTATCATTAGAGGAATTATTTATAAAGTTTTGAAAACACTGACAGATTTCTGAAAATTTTGTACCTTATTATTTAATTATATTTAATTTTTATCGGAATTTTTTTTGAAGGAACTCTAAAACTCGGTATGGAAAAATTAGAAAGCAGAATAAAAATTCTATCAATTATATCGAGACTTATTGAGGAACAGGGTATCACAACGTTACACAGGTAACATAGGTTCTAACTGGTCGACTTTTCTCATTATTATCTAGATTTGTCATCGAAGTTATTCTTTTGATACATATCTGATATATCAACACAATTTTCATTTAATGATCGCTTAGAAATTGAATAACGTACTGGATTACATAATCGATAGGATCGCGAATGAAATACGGCGACTGCGTTGCACGTGTCATCATCTAATCTCGCTTCCTTCGGATTAAGCGGGTTTTCAGTGTATTTACTCGGTGTGTTAGCACGTAGAGATACGTTTTTTGTCCGACGGTGGTTTTACCTGCGCGACTTGAGCGTGTGCAGGATTTGCATAACAGAAAGAAGGCGTTACCGCGGTTGGCGTTAAATTTCAGGCATCAGTGCGCTCGGCTTTCTGTCCCCGCGGACTTTTCTCGTGTCTCCGGTAATTACCGTATACCCGATCGAGGCATTTCGTGGCATACACGGGTAATAATGCTCGCTCGCCTCGCGTCGCCAGATTGTCTGTCGCCGCGTTTGCGCGCTATCGACGCGTTTTATCGCCATCGATACCGACTTTCGCCCTCGGCGGTGAGACTTTAACCCGGATGAGTTATGCGCGATCCAAAGTGACATTCATACGTGCATTAATGGATTATCTACACGTCCCGCGACTCGAACGCGGCCCGGCGATTTGCATTGAATGCGTCAAGTGTACGATGATTTGCTCGCCGACTTTAATTTAACCGTGTAATTGACTCCGCGACGAAATCACGTAACAACGAACAGCGAAATGCCGCCGGTCCTATTAGCATATGCGATTTTCTCGCGAAAATCTTAATCGCGACATTTACGCGCGTTATCATCGCGTTCATCGGGTGTATAGAAGTCGAGTGATTGTACTCGCAGATTATTAACGCAACGTCTTAAAGTCGCACCTATGTATCAATCGCTCGGAAAACACGCTCACCAAATCCAACGGACAATCGATATAAAAAGTACGCGCAATCTCGTAAATGGAGCAATTTTCCGCGTGGACGAATATTCTACCGAGAGACATAATTAACGATAGTCCCCCGTCATAATCGATCTCCGGTTGCATTTATTTGACAATCTGGCATTTAGTGCACCATATTGATTAAATAATTATCACATAATGGCTGAATGGTATTTTTACTATTTCTCTTTCTCGCGCATATTGACAAGGTAATGACGTGTGTTCCAAAAAATGTTAAAAGGATACGAGCGAGGACACGTAAAGTGGAGACGGGAGAGCAAACTTGGATATAGCGACGACATTTTGCAGAGGAGTGCCGGCCCGTTACTACAGGCAATAAATCGATCTCGCGTCTCTCCACAAGTCTCTTTCGCGAGTCGCAGGAGCGGAAGAGCGCTTCGCGATCCCTAGACTTTTCTCGCCTCTTTCCCACGCTGTCGTCAACGTTACGTCGAGGCCGACAAGCGTGACGATTTTGTGCGTTTTTCAATATTTCCATATAAAATGCATTTGCTCGTTTAACTCACTCACGATATTTATAAGGGGGATAAATAAGCGTGGATTCTCTACATTGTGCCGTTTAACCCAAGGAAGGTTTATGCGCATCCGCAAATTGAACGATACAATGCGAATAAGGCTCGCTCTTCGCTCGTATCCGCGGGCAGGTCTCTCGTTATCCGGTTTAATGACGCTCCGATATTCAAATCGCGACCGAAGTCTAGAAACTCGAGTCGCGCACTCGAATAGCGTTCGAGATGAAGTCGGCCTTTTACATGAAACTTGAGAAACGCCGATACAGTCGACCATCAGTCAGGACCGCGGCAATTCCCGCGCGCGAAATCTCGGCGCGCGAGATAATGGAAAACTTATCACGCCCGCGATCTACCACAAATTGGAATTGGCTCGCTCACCTTGGCCTACGTTCATTCGCGTCGGTCAAGTCGGAATAACTATGCGCATATATGCGAAAATTCCAGATTGCAATTTCGCGATAGCGCTTCGAGGTAGCGCGACGGAAATTGATGGAAATAGACGTTGGTGCGCGCTGTTATGACGACGACATCGATTCGCACCGTACGCCAACGTGAACGGAATTGATTTTTTTTGTTATTGATTGTGTAAATTGCGAAACGGTTTTCAATCGCGATTGTAAAAACGCTATGACGTGACGTTTAAAGTAGGCCAACGGAACCGTCCATTGCACGGCACTGGGGTGAGGGCGAAAAGACGGTCGATATAGCTTGAAATCAATAATCTTAACCGCAGTTAGCTATTTAAGTTTGGACCTGTAATTGAAATGAGCCACGCTTACTCCTCTATTGTTGTCAAGAAAAAACAAAGTTAGAATTTATTAATTAAATTCCGTCCATTATCATTAATAGCAAACTTTAAGTTTAACTTTGTGCATTTAGATTTTAGAATTTTAGATTTATCGTAAATTAACATTTTAAACAAAACTTAGTGAATCGATATAATTTGATAGCGTCATATTACTCGTGTAGTTTATGTGTGAAGACCTATGCATAGGAGATAAATAAGTAGCGCGAATTCGAGAACACGGTTTAAAGCTGATTTGCGAAATAAAAGATTTTATTTTTTAAGGCATTTTAATATCGCTGTTAACGGAATTGCTAACCCGTTAGTAATAATTGCGACGCGTCTCGTAGCGCGCGAATATGTTGATCGAAAGCAATATAAGGGGTAATTTTAGAGACGTCGCAATTACGAGACACGCGGGCATCACGGGAGGATACTATGCGAGTATAACGACTCTCAGACCAAGGAAGGTAAACGCTCCTAATTTTTATTCAGCTTCCTGGGCTTCGATGGAATTTGTTGGTTTTTATGAGCCTCGGTAAATACATGGAGCAACCAAGTGGGTATGCCAGTCTAATGGTACTGTCAATATATTTTTTACGGTCTACGCCCACGCTCGCATTTATGAGTACAAATAGCAGTACTTGGACTTGGGGTAGACGTAGATTAAGATAAAATATTACTTACAAGTTTCAAGTCCGTATAATACAGATCACAATCATTATTGTCTATATTCTATTTTAGCGATATTTAGTACAGCGATATCGTAAATAAACGGGAATGGATAGAATTGCTAGTAATTGTTATATGTCTATTGAAAAATATTGCCAACATCTCATTTACTTTGCTATAATCTTTTTGTACGTGTTATTATAATTCTACATAATATATATGATTACAGTATATATATATCAATAGGACATAGGACGTATAGTTAGGCTGTGTGTCGATATTTGAAAAAACTCGCAGTCTTCCGTTCGCAGCTTCAAGTATCCGTCTAGCTGGGCGCAAGCGGATCAGCGACATTGCCTCCGCTTCCCGTCAGATTGTATTGGGGTGGGGCTTTCATCGATCGAAACCCTCGCGTGCGCCCCACAGCTTCCACCCTTGCTCTCAGACGCGCAGCAACTACGGGAACTCCAACCACGTAGCAAAACACTCTTTCTCCCTCAAATAACAACGTTTTGTAGACCTTGTCTTTGGGTCACGTATTATATTAAATTAAATCACAAGGCACGTGCTCCCTGTAACAGTCCATTTCCTTTAATGCTATTAATAGCATCTGACAAAAAAACAAGTATTTTTTAAAATCACTTTTACGTGATATATAAAACGTGATAAAGAATTAAAAAATATTGCTACTTTTGTAAAATGTATAATTGAAGTAGAGCCATATTTATAACACAAAATGTGCGATAGGAGTAAATTAGAAAGGATACTGAAGTTTTTGTATTACTTTCTATCATATTTTTATTTATATTTAACCGTTATTCACAAAGATTTAATATTTTATGGTTGAATATTCAGGAAAAATACGTTCAATTTGTTTGATAACTTAAGTTTTGCTTCTTCCTTGTTATGTACGAATAATGCTGAATTTTGTACATCGTCGATCTGACACACTAATCGTTGTCAACAACGGTAGAAATGTATAATACCTGCAGAAAGACGCTAGGGACTGCGGCAGCTCAGTAGAGGGGTTACTTAGAATTGTCAACGTCTCTCTTACTGCACGCCACGCTGCAGTAAATGGCATCGTATAATAGCGACAAAAATAGCTTAAGAGTAAGGCATAACAAGTAATGCAGCTAAAGCAGGTCGCGGTTACTTGCAAGTTACTAATCTTTGTGCGAAATTTCTGATCAGCACCAATTGGCTCATTGCAGCTATTATATTCGGCGAAAACGGTGTCGGACCGTAAATAATACAGTTGGCTCTTATCAACATACGGCATTGCCAAACAGAAAAGTCGCGCATAGTGTGAATTTAACGTTTAACAAAGATCGTGCGGTCCATTACTTTCTAAGCGAATGGAAGTTGTGGAGAAGATAAAGCTTCGAAAGATAATAAATAATTGCTTCTTATCGAAGATAATCAACATGTTACTTCGATGGACACACACAATCTTCACATACACGTTCGTTCATAGGTCCATATTAGGCTCGTAATTTTCATCGTGAGAGCTTAGTTATAGTAAGTAAGTGGTGCGAATCACTGGTCGATAAATACGTCGTCCATGCTTACGGTCGCCGTAATAAAGTGGGTGCTATCGCCGTAATACGCTTCGTTGACCGGTAACACCGTCCAGGAGGCCGAGACAGTCTAACACGCCGCGGTCGTGTCCGGTGTACACAGATACACATATCTACTTACACGTATACACGCATGGACGGGATCTTCATTCAATATTTAACCGGCGATGCTCTCGAGCGAGACGAGAAGAGCCAGGTTTTCTCTATATACGTCGCATCTCGCCAGTGATTTACGTCCGCGTCCTCCTCGGAACGCTCCTCAGCCCTTTCCTATAGTAATCCGCACCGCTCCTGGACGGCGATGGAGTGCCGGGGGTATAAATTATCCCGCGGACTAATTAACATTGTTGACGATATCTCGCGTGAACACCTTCGCGAGAGGATACGAAGATTAATCGCGCGCCTTCGCGATTCGGCGCACCGTGTCAAAGACGTTCCCTGATGGTAGAGGCGCGCCCCGGATTGCTCGGGGATATATTCGTGCGGTGGACTGCACCCGGAATCGCATATCGCACGTCATTCTAGATAGGCATTGATTTATCATATGCGCGTGTAATAGAGATTATTTATTATTTTACGCGCGCTTCTCCCTCGTAGCAGCACGTTCGGTCTCGTATCGCGGTCCATAATTGATGACTATATCATATATTGCGATGGAATGTGCCTTCTAGTTTCGCGCATCTTAGATCATTGCGTGACGATGAAGATAGCAACAGAACATTGAATGAACTAAAACGCAATGAATTTTGCAACAATAAAAAAATACAACGGATTATTCATTAGAGTGCATTAGACGGATAAAAGTTTGAAAAAGTCTAGCGACCAGACACAGACGTCTGATTTTTTCTCTTCTCCGAATTTTTTTTCTACTTTTTTTACGTTAATGAATTGCACGCAGTCGCGACGGATGCAATATAGCCAATCGCAGGTTAAGTGCTTCTCACAGAAGTGCATTTCGTAATGCTCGCGATGACATGATATTTCATTGTGCGCTTGAGCACTCGTTGCGTAATTATCCACGTTCACGTCTGTTCATATCTTTCGTTGACGTTGCGTAGTAGATCGTACATACTCGCTGTTGCGGCCATTTATATGCTCGTGTATTGACGATTGGCGACTTCTCGTTACCGAGACTACCGTAGGCTACAAACGACCGTTTCTTCAGCGAGTTCCGTGCAAACACAGCCATGCCCGATATATACGTATCATACAATTACATATGCACATCTCTTATCCACAGTTCAGCCGTTATGGCAATTCAGTGTCCGACAGTGGAGCACGACGCAACGCGAAATACGCGCGCCGATTTCACGTATCAAGAAAGAAAATGAGTTACGGCGTACATGACATATGTGCATGTACATAGCCGGGGCATAGAGAAAAGAGTAATTATTATTGGTTGCCGAGGCAGTTAGCACGGGCCGTCGATCGACTCATTTAACCATCTAGCCAGTCAGCGTCCGGTTGTTCCGAGTTTCTCTAATAGGTTTGGATCTCATTGTAATAAAGTACCTAACAGTCGCGCCACGGGAAACGAGAGTAAAATTTACGAGGGAGGGGAAAGCACCGTCGGTTCGCCGTCGGTTAATAATTTGATTAAAGCGCTAAACATGCTTCCGATCGCGCCTCCGCCATCGAGAAAAGGAGAGAAAGGGGAGGGAGTGAAGGGATAACCGGCTGTCGCTTGTCGTTTTGGCTGTTTTATGCGGCACAATGAATAGCTTCGCTCTGTTCTATTACGCTCTCGATTTATTCCTTGCGGGGCGCACTTTTCCAGCCGCGACGCGCGAGAAAAGGCACACGGCCGGGCACTCGAGGAAACTTTCCCTCTTGATGGCACAAGAGCGGCCGGCCAGACGGAGGAGACACGCGCTCCGAATGAGAGCTGCTCGCGCTGCTCGAAAGATTAGCCCGACTCCGCTCCCACGCCTCATCTTGCTATCGCATCATCGCAGAGATTCGATCTACCAGTCGAGCTCTCGCAGGCCCTCCTCTCGTAGAGAACGATATAAAACCAGCTCCGGCCGATGTCGATCCGCTCGCGCGGCTATTTTTGCCCGCCGCAAAAACATGTAAACTCTGGCTAGACCAAGATTTACTCGGGAACGGATATTCGTCTGCAACTTTCGCGCGCTTACGTGGAAGTCTGAAGATGGGATCGCGGAACCTTGACAGTGACGTGATCATCTCTTTCGTAGATTTAGCGAAATAGATGATCCCGTCATTGCCAAGGTTCTGCTGAATCATATATTATAAAATATAGTTAATCAAACACATCTGGAAAACAGTTTGCAACAGAAATGAAAGCTGTAAGAAGATTGTTTAGAAATGTATTTATTAATTATTTTGTACTTGTATTGTTAATAACCACTGATTTTTGAGCGAATGGGTATCTTTAAACAATTTTACGCATCTTGTTTGAGTTATTAAGAAAAGGATTCGAAATACATTGAAACGTTTGTTATTAATATAATATATTTTTTAACACGATACAATCGTTACAAATATTTACAACTGCGCATTGGGCCTTGACTGTTTCTTCTTTTCTTGTTATACCTGTAAGGGATTCGATCCCATCTCCTGGTTATCGCATACCTTACCAATGCGAGCAGGGGAGGTAGCTGGAGCATTTTATATTTACGTTTCGCGCGCGCGATGACTCACGTCCTCGGGAGCGGCGCATCGCCGTATTTCAGAGAGCAGGAAACCAAGGGGCTAGCGCATTATGAAATCGGAGATATTACGGGAGGAAGTTGTATTCCCGGTGGTATTATGGGCGCACGCTTCGCGTAGCCGCGGCGTAAAATGTCATCGTTATGCGCCGCTTAGGGTTGATATTAGCTAACGGCGACACCGTCGTTGTCGTCATTATTTCTCGTCGATATTTATTATAAGTCTATTGTTTTGCGTCGCGTTGTAGCTAGTCGAACGATTGCTGCCGATACAGTTGTACCTAGCCGTACTATAATGCCCAACCGATCTAACAGATTATTATGAAAGCGATCGAGTGACCGGCTATATCGTTCAGTTTGCCTTCAATTGCTGACGCAATTCTTATCGCGCACAATCGACATTTTTTCAACGTTGATTATGTAAATTAATCAATCGCGAAACGTGAATATGTATTGTGGGAAAATCTCCGTTACCGATTCGCTGGATTTACGATCCAGATGATAGACGTAACGACGACAATGGAGAATGCGAGCATTTAACGAACATATATGAATTTAATTGTTTTTATGTTAATATTCCCTGAGAACATTAATAACATACATTTATTCTCGTTATAGGTGATACCGGCAGATCGCCGGCCGCCGGAGAAAGAAGAGACATGGACCCTGGCTACTGATCAACAGGATTCGTGCGTTTGTTTTGACAGTACGGTCGATTCCAAAGTGAAAGACGCACAGAATTCCGAGAAAACGCAATTAAAACCGCCTACGGAAGTAATATCCGTAGATCCGAGCGATAACGTGGACAATACTTTGCCACGCAGCCAAGAGACCCGGAAGAGTAAGACCAAGAAAGTGAAGAGCTACCTGAAGAAGTGCAAGGGCGCGTTGTCGAAAGGTGATGAGAACGTCACGGAGAAGAGACGCCAGGAGAACTGCACTTCGTGGTACTTGGAGGACGTTGCAACCTGCGCGAGTCAGCAGGAGGATCGTGACGAACCTCCGGAGAAGTACACGGAATTCTCCGAAGAGAGACTCAAGGGGCCGGCCCGCGATGCGGAGCCCGTCGAAGATCCCGCGTCTGAAACGCTCGAGGAGAATTCCTCGAGGGGCGAGAACCTTGAGGAGACTCCGCACGAGGCTCTCATCAGGCTGTTGGAAGAGGATCGCCGGGCCGATCTTAGCAGAAGCAGGACGTCTTTGTACGAGGATGCCAGAGACGCGAATCCGGAGCAGAATCTTGTCTCGGACGAGAAAACCCCGACAAAGGAACCAGAGCCTTTCCGTGATGAAGAAAGAAAAGACGCGGCGGTCTCACTCGAGACATTGACGACGGAAGATACTAATCTGAACAAGTGCGACTCGAGCGACACATTGATCGCGGAAGTTCCGGAAGCAACCGAGAACGCGACGGATATCAACTCGGAATTGACAATTATTGTCAAAGAAGAGGAAAACGCGTCGAAAGAACTTACAGACGAAGAGTTACCTGCAGTTCTTGCATGCTGCGGGGTGAGTGTTATTTGAACATCAGCATTTTGAGTTGGCGATTAATAAGATTTATATAAAATAATATCTTAGAGTAGTAAAATTTTAATTTTAAAATCTGTTTTCGATATAACTAAAAGTTCGATTTCCACACTTAAACAATATAACGCTAAGTTTCTAAAGAACCGTTCGTACGTGTATATGCTTAGGTTTTATTCGATAAAGTGTGGAATGAATCGGACGTCGTGTTTCGCGAGAGAACGATCGTCGGTATAAATCATGACGAAGAAAAATAAAGCGCTGTAAATCAAAGCGAAGGAAAACGCAAGTACGCCGTATTTCTTCCTATCCGTGGAAATTACGTTTTAATCATTGCTAGTAGCGCATTAAGAGCAAGAACATAAATTACGTACGGGGAAGCCTTCCTTTGCCCATACGCGGTATATGTGTTGCAATTCGCTTTACTGCCTTGCGCGCGGTAACCATAGTTGCGGTTTGTATTCAAATGGACATTGTACGCTTCTTTTAACGTGTATGCATCCGTTCTTTGACGGCACCGCTAGTGACGGCACGTAAGATTACGGTCATCGAACGGCTCATCGAATATCGGGAAGATTTAATATAATTTGCAATTATAAAGTTCTGTCGTTTATTTATTATAAATATTCACGCTGATGATAATCATAAAGCAACCGCAATACAGCACAATTTATTAGCGAGAGACATTTACCGTCATGCAAATGTTTTTTAAAAGACGGCTTCACATTATTCGCATTATATTTTGCATTTAACAATAAGCTCTTACGTGCTAATTTCGGATACTGTTTGTAATTCTTTTATCTGTTTTGTCGCTTTTTATTCTTCTTTATCTTTTTGTATCAAATTTTTTTCCTGCATCTAGATTTTTAACTATCGTTAACAATAAATATTGATCGTATTGTCCGGTCGCGTGATATCAGTTTTATTCAATCGATCGCCGTGGAATTTAGTGTGGGCGTATCGATGAGAATTCATCTCCTTTGATCGCATCTTGCCAGTGACAATTCGCGCGAGGAAATATGGCTCATTGTCAGTGAATAAATCTGATATGGAATGTTATTTCGCCTAACGTTTATGACATCCTGATTGAAAGTTTAAGCATCTCAACTTTCTCTGCACGACCTCGTCCAGAGACATGCCCCTCGCGCCACTTGACTTATTCGCATTTATGCACATCGCATGGAACTGAAGTCACTTGTCTAATCAGCATTAATACAGTCTATATAAAATACTTATTTATATTCATTAACATTCTTATTATAATATTTTTGTTAAAATTTAATAGAACTATTACGTATTTGAACATTAGATATTGGATTATTCAGTATTCACATTTTCTTTCTGTAGACAATTGCCATATTTACGATATAAAAGTAAGAAAACAATAATGATTAGTTCTTTATTTGATTGATTTTTTATGCTTATCTCTTTAGTATTGAGATATAATAATATCACTGTTTCATAAAAAATAATAATATTATTATAATAAGCGTTTTTTATCATGAGCTTTAGGAAACATCTCTCAAATGCTGTTAATGTACATAAATATATATGATGTGCGTATAATAAAAAAAGCACTACTCGTATACAATAATAAGAAAAAGTACTTAAATATTTTAAAAGTCTAATCTGTGTTATATCTGACAATATTTATACTTAAAAATTATTCTAAAAATAAGCAGGTATAAGCGTACAATGTTTCCCATTGTAAAAATCTATACATCATAGACATGATTACTGGTTCGATGGTATATCGTCGTTTAAGATAACATGCCATTCGTATAATTGGCGACTGGTACGATCGGCCGAATCGTAATCGCCAATTTTTATCGGAAAGATCGCGAGTAGGGAAGCGCGGGCTCTCTCACCCAGATACCTACATAATGCCTCCTCGCCGCGAACGGAACAGTTCGACTTCTCGGTTGCACGGGTTAGCTTAGGTTCGCCGAGGTGCTTGTTAGGGCGGACCGGGCGAGCCGGAGGTGTGTATGGGAATTGCGGGTCGTGCTCATTAATTATATCAGACGTGATCTATCTGGACCACGGCTGTGTGGTTGCGCGGTCGCTGGAGAGTCACCACGTGCACTCCAATGCGGGCGTCGTGCATCGGCGGCCACGCCGTTTTGCTGGAGTCTCTTTCAGGAGGCAGAATCGTAACAAGTCTAACTAGTACCCCTGGTTAATCTACCTTTTACATTGCCTGATCCAGTAATGTTCTCTGTTTTACTCTTCCTATATACTATACCCTTCGTAGCCACCAAGTTCGTTAATCCCTCGGCTTTGTTAAATGTGTCAGGCTTATAGACTCATATATATGTAAAGCTAGTTAGTGTAGAGCCGTAGAGGTGAATAAACTTTGAATAAGCCTTGAATTGAATTTCCTTCACGGTAGAGAATATTCTTACATATTAAAATTTAACTTTATACCTTATGCTGCACGATATATTTGATTTACTCTTATATACAGATGCGTTACCAAAAGACAAATTGTATATTTGAGAAATCGAGCTTATCGTATATAGTCTTTTAACTAAAAATAATGAAAAAACTGTAAAATTTTCATTTTACTCCGTGTAACTGTATAAATAACAGTTAGATTTCCACACACGATTCCGCACGTTCGAAATCGATCGTCCGACTACAATTCAGAGTAATCAGTAATCATCTGCATATAGCGGGACCCGGTTTTATTAGCGGGCGAGCTGACGCGCCTCGCGGAAGTCCCATGGATGCGTGCGAGTTCATTCCACTTGTCTCTAGACGGCGAAGTCTCGAGGCGATGTATAGCGGAGCTCCGCGAGTGAGCACCAAGTGGTATCCGCGCGGTGGTTGCGTTTACACCGGCATTAGCTCGGGCGCGAGTCGCGTCCGCGAATGTGCCGGGCGACGTACGCATGCACGCATGCATATGCACGTATGCACGCACGCGGCGCGCGTACGCACACGTACATTACAGGGTGGAGTAAATCTGGCCGATCGCCGCTGAAACGCTACCCGATCATCAGTCGTGAAAGTGTAGCCGCGGAAAATGATTACCCGCGCGCCGCGCCGCACCAGTTGTGCTCGCCGCGCACACCCGCTTTCCTCCGTCTTTTTGCCGATTCCTCACTCCGTTACTCTCTCCCTTCGCTCCCTCTTTTTCTCTTTCGTTCCGTTCCTCTCACGAGAGAGAGCCTCTCTTTTGAAACTCACATCTATACGGAGTGTCTCGATATTCGCGATATATATCTTGGCGATGGCTCCTCAAGCGTACTGGGAATAAAAATATTTTTTTAAAACTTGATAAGAGATTTTATTACAACGTTTTTTATATTAAATATTTTGTCTATCTTGATGAGCAAACTATTGGAGAATAATTATTATAATTCATCGCTACTTGAACACCCTTGAAAAATCGTTATAGTATTCTTTGAGTTTCAAGGATTTTTAAGGAATTGGGAATTATGCCTTTGCATCAAAGAAGCTATTTTTCTTTATGTCTAACGCATGCTATTAATTTATGGAATATAGCACGTTTGGAACACCCCGTATATCTATGCCCCCCATTACCTTCACATCGGATTATAGATTAAACCGCACCTTGAACGTAGACGCATGGAAAACGATAAGCGGAGAATACAGCGCGGGATTTATTGTAATTGGCGGTAATGACGGTTTTATGCTGCCGCCGCCGCCGCCGCCGACAATCACTATACTCTTCACGGCTGTGCTCTTCGTCAATATGTTACGGTCGTAAGTCAGGAAAACCGATTGCGAACGCACGCGCTTGCATTCATATGTGATAGGTTTTAAAAGTTAGAAAGGGAAGATCCCGTTCGGGTATTATATATTATATAGCAAATCTATCAAAACTACATAACATACGAAAAATAAGTAAAGATAATGTGGATAATTTTATACATTATTTTTAAGTAGTATATATTTTTTGGAATGATGTAGCTTCGTGGGTTGACGAACGAGATAATTTTTTTGTAAATTTTGTAATATGTCATTATTATATACAGGAAACTTAAAGATCACTCAAATTATTGTCTTGCAAATTAAATTAATCAATTATCTTGTTATTTATGAGATATTTAATTTTAATATCAATGGGGTTTCCGAATAAGTATTTACTATGAAAATCGACTTTATTCTAACTTGTTCGTTGATCAATTCGTGATTGAAAAAGATAATTTGGCATTTTTTGAGCATCCTGATAAACTCTCTTATCGTGAAAACTTGACTTGTAAAAATAAAAGGTGATATCGAAAGTTACTTTCGGCTAACGTTTTCCGGTTTCGGATAATTCGCAACAGTCACAAAAATATCCGCAGTGATTTTATTCTTTTTTTTTGTCGCCCAAGTCTCGACATGTAAGTATTTTTACAAAGGTTCTTTTGCGTTTCGAAAGCGGGGAAGGTATAAGAATCGTAACGACTTTTTTACGTGATATTTGCTACCCAAGGCAAGGGTAACGTGATACCACGAAACCGATATAGGTTTATTGTGTCTCTTTTTGTGCTCTTCAATTCTTCGTCGTTTTCTTCGGTAATTCGGCACGGCGTTTGCGTTCATCTGTGAAAGATGAATCGTTCTCTCGCAGAAGAATAAGAATGAGGAGAAGGAGAAGGAGAAGGAGAAGGAGTAACTGTAACACGTAGTGCATCCTTCTTTGTCATCTCAAGATCCCTTTCACGCTGTTTTTTTTTTATTAAACTTAACCTCCGACCTCATAAATCTCGTCTTCTAACCACGAAAATTACTATCTTATTACGATTCTTTTTCTCATCGCTCGATACCTCGCAATATCCAATTTCACAATTTACGATGTTGGATTTTATAATAACCAATCGTATAATATTTTATATAAAAATCTAGACAATGATATTTAGTCAGTACGAATCATTAAGCACAAGTAAATTTACATATTTATATATAAAAGGTGTATTTATCCATTAGGCAATGTCATTTACAACCTGTTCATTTTAATGTTAACAATGGCGTGTTTTGCATAAGGAACCATATTGAATCACTTTTCCGTTTGCTACTCAAAACAGATTAGAGTCCATGATTCACAAAGAAGTCGGACAAAGTTTGACCGAGTTTCTCTTCAGCTTTTTTTTACTTCGACGTTCCGAGGTATGTAAGGGTTAAATAAAGAGTCGTTCTCTTATTGAACCGTGGTCGGCACTCGAGATCATCGGTGCTCGCCGGTGCTGCGATCGAATCGCATGGCGCGCGAGTCTCTCGAGAGCGACAGGCCGAGCCAGGATTATCCCGCGTGACTTCCGATCAGTATATAGTTTAGCGGGCCATTCTTTCCTCCCAGCGACTTTCGCCGCAGCGCGGCGAGACGCGGAGATCGCAGAGAGCGCCGATGTCTTCCTGACGATCGCAGCCCGAGGCGCGACGATAATAAGGTGTCAACGTTCACGGACCTCGGTGCATATCGGGTCCCGATGTCGGACGATTTCCGGGTTATGTTCGTGCGTACCCAAAGGGCTCGCTCGTTCTCTTTTTAATTGCAGAATCATGCCGCGGACACGGAGCGAACAAATAATCGACGAACTCGTTAGAATCGAAAGTCGTAACAATTGGGCTAAGATTATTTCTTGCACTGTGAGGATAAAGAACATATTACAGTTTCAATAACTAGGTTTTTTCTCCCGCAATTAATAGATCCATAATAGAAGTCTTTGTTATTATGGAAACGTATCTTTTTCTTATATCTTACGAATTACAGGTGTAGCCTGTTACTCGTAAGATATAAGACTTGTTGGAGTTTTTGAATGAATACGAGTCATCTATCGTAAGATTGAAGCAAACCACGTGATTAGCGACCGGTGGGACGCGTTTACTTCTTTCTGCTTGGCAATTAGTTGCATAAGACATCCTTGCATCGCGGTAATTACGTTTTTGCGCGGCGACGCTAAGATAACGAAAGCCGATGAACTTTCTCGAAACGGCTGCGTGCTCTCGTCATTAATATTGTCCGACTGCGGAACAGCAACATTCGATACCTACCACTTTAAACGTATACGATTACAATCCTTGCTACGGTACCCGACTACCGTTAAATATATGTTTTACATCGTGTTTGTGCCTGGGCTCGAGTTGAATCAGGGGAGGCAGCGAGTGTTACGTGTTTCACATCGTGTTCAACGTGCTGCGCCGCGCCGGTTAGAGCGGCTGAGGTTCGGGATCGACTTTCAAGGTCGCGAGCTTTTCTCATTCGACGGCGAGCTAGAGAGAAGGCGGGTAACTAATAACCAATTAAATTTCGCGGTTTGTCGTTTTCATATTCATGATACATGGTAAAGTGACTTTGCGGCCTACCACACGCGAATATAATTGATTCCGCTTGGCCGACCTTTTCTTTCCGATTAACCGAGAGAGCCGCGAATGGAACCCCACTTATTGATGTCCTATGTTTTTTAGCTTGCATCTTTATCCGAGTCGCGCTCGCTCATTAATGCACTAATTCACATTAAAGCACGTTATCTATCAGGTGAATGTTCACTATATTTATTTTACTAATAGAGACAAGAATCAAGGTAATGATTCATGAAAGTTTTCATTTACATCAGCGATATTTCTTTATTTTCGTGAGACTTGAAAATCCAATTGACTTAAACTTAAATAAATACTTTTACAAAGTCGTGCGTTCCGTGTTGCATACTGATCGAATTGTTCGCAGACGCGCGAACCGATTCATTCGTTATACTCGTCGCACGATTCTAAAAGGAGGACGTGTCGCTCGCGCCAGTCCGGACGTTTCTCTCAGGCCAAGCGACAGCACGATCCATCGATTTCCGAGCATCGCGGTCCCAGGCGGGATCGAAAACTGATCGGTTCGCCCGTTAGCGCCCTGCTCTGACAGATGAGAATCGTCCGGGACGTGTTCAGCGGGAGAAAGTGATTTGACGGCGGACGTCTCTCGTAGCGCGGATCTCTCGTGATAGTCGTGATACGACGATATCTTTCAGGCAACATCCGATCTCGCATACGCCATGCCGCCGCCGCGTGTCACTGCCGCGCGTCGAGCGGGTCACGTTTCGGGTAATTAATGGCTCGCGTCATCGCCGAGGTCGGGGCGAACGGTTACATCTGTCGGATGGATTGTTCGTTGCATGCGGACGCGGACCTCCGATGTGAGCGAATTGCGAGGGAATGGCCCGAGCGATACAAAGAGTTCCACTTGGTCTCTCGAAGATTTCCCTCGTGAGAAACGTCGAATGGAGATCGTTAAGTCGACCTCGAAACGACTAGTACTTTAAAATGCATGGAAATCCATACGTGCAATACAGCTTTACTTTCTTCCTATGAATAACCAAAGTAGCAAAAAAAACAACATTTTTGACATTAGGTACGTTCTTGGAAAATGTGAAAGGAAAATACTTTTCCTCTCGGCGCTAAGTTGATTCAAGGTCATAACAATTGATTTTGAAAAAGAGAAAGCTATGATTATGATGAAGTTTAGAATAATCACATTCCAATCTATTCTTTAAATCGTTTACATCCGCAGAGGCATAATAGCGTGTGTTGCCTAGTGTATATCTATAATAGGTATAGTACGTAGCATGAGAGTGATATACAGCCTTGGTTTTTACCTACTCGAGCCGAATCTTTATCGTATATATCACACACACACGTTCCGAAAGACTGCAGTATACGATCGATTAATGTCCAGTGGTGAGACATCATTTCCTTGAGATCGCACGTGATTCACAATGAAGAATCGCTCCCCCCGTATTTAGGACAAACCTTGCATGATTTTATTTCCAAGTTCCGCACGCGTGCAACGTGCTTGGCCTATATTCCAGTGCATACCTCGGTGCATACATTACGAGTGATCGATCGCGAGTACCTTGCGCGGTGTTTCACTCGTAAACTCGTTAACTTATAGTCTACACTACGTCAACTTTATAGTTCTACAGCGTGATGACAATCGAGTTACTTTTGATTTGTGCCTACTAATCGAGCTAGTCACTCATTTCAGGCTTTTTAACATATAGAAACCTAGTCATGAAACACGTGTTGTATTAACTTGAGACGGAATTTAAAATATATGTGTATCTAAAAGTACAACGTATTTTTTGTTATTTTAATTGAAAGCAATGAAAGAAAGACAAATAAAATTAATTGAAATAGTTAAAGTTTATGAAACAGTTTTATTATACTATACAAATAAGTCTCCGCCGTTTTTTTAATCAAAAATTGGGCATTTATTGTGAAAGGACGGTACTTTATGTTTTCAAATGTTTATGTTATTCAAAGTATTGTCCGTTGCTAGCCACTACTTTTTCCCATCTTTCTGGCAGCATATGGATACCGCGTCGGAAGAACGCTTCATCTTTTGAGGCTATCCACAAATCGACCCAATTTTTGGTATCTTCATATGATGTGAAATGCTGCTCAGACAGGCCGTGCGTCATCGATCGAAACAAATGATAATTAGAGGGAGCAATGTCTGGTGAATACGGCGGGTGGGGTAAAACTTCCCAATTGAGTGTTTCCAAGTAGGTTTTGACCGGCGCCGCAACATGTGGACGAGCATTATCATGCAGGAGAATAATTTTGTCGTGTCTGGAGTAGTAGTGGGCGCGTTTTTCCTTGAGTGCTCGGCTCAATCTCATCAATTGTGTTCGGTAGACAGCCCCAGTAATGGTTTCGTTCGGTTTGAGCAACTCATAATACACGACACCAAGCTGATCCCACCAAATACACAACATGAGTTTTTTTCCATGAATATTCGGCTTGGCTGTCGATGTTGAAGCATGGCCAGGTGGTGCCCATGATTTCCTCTTCTTTGGGTTATCATAGTGGATCCATTTTTCATCACCAGTGACTATACGATGCAAAAAACCCTTTCGTTTATGCCTGGCAAGCAGCATTTCACATGTGCAAAATCGGCGTTCAACGTTTCTCGGCTTCAGTTCATATGGAACCCAATTTCCTTGCTTTTGAATCATTCCCAACAATTTTAAACGATGTGAAATTGCTTGTTGAGTCACTCCTAATGTAAGTGCAAGTTCTTTTTGCGTTTGGCATGAATCTTTTTCCAATAATGCTTCCAATTCCGCGTCTTCGTACACTTTCGGCCTTCCGCTACGTTCTTTGTCTTCGACGTCAAATTCACCGTTCTTAAACTTTTGAAACCACTCACGACAACTTCTCTCACTTAAAGCAGCCTCATCATATGCTTCTACAAGTAATCGATGCGCCTCAGCTGCAGATTTCTTCAAATTAAAGAAGTGAATCAAAAGTTCCCGCAAATGACGCTTATTCGGCTCAAAACTCGACATTTTCGCACGAAAAAAATTATGTGATGCTGATACAAAATCGCTAATATTTCGAGGTTATGGTGTTGCCAGATGTCCAACCTTACGATATGACGTTTTACATCTGACAATTTCAATCATAACCTCCTGGTGGGGCCATCTTTTGTCAAACGGCGGAGACTTATTTGTACTAACTAAATATATTCGGTATTTTCGCCTTTTATGGAAATTTCACTCTTATATTGTTATTCTTTAAATATTAGTTAATATTAACTAAAATTCATAATATTTTATTCATTTTTTATTTTTTCTCTAAAAAAAATAAATAGTTAATTGATGTTAAAATTTTAGGAAAACGGTTTTTAATCAACTATCCTATAGTTTATAGTGGCAAATTAAAGAGAAAAGAAGAAATTTATTTATAGAAAAATAACTTTTGATTTACGGATAATACTCATAACGATATCACGCGTAGAAGTCTCGATCGAGTGTCAACGCCAGTATCACATCAACGGTAACGCATCGTTCGTGCGGCATCGAAAATCACGGGCTCGGTCCTTGCACGGGTATTAGGTAATAGCCGGTCATTATAGGCGTGACGTGAGTGTCTCCGGGGGTCGCGCCTGCCAACGTCGCCGCGTCGGCTGTATGTACAGAGTCTATACTAGACGCCGCAACCGCGTGCGCCTCGTTCCTCTCTTCTTTTTCGCCGGTGTGATCACACCCAGACCCGGCGACCCACATCCCACGCTTGGAGCACACGTCGAGGCTCCTCTTCCGCCACGAAGATGACATTTTCCACATCGTAGCCACGTCCTAGACCCCCTCGTCCGCGACTCCATCGCTTGGCACGGGCACGATCGTGCGCGGTCCGCGTGCTCTCGCGTGTACCGTACGTACCGTACCGTGTACGGTTTCGCGCACTATCTCCGTACGTTGTGACAAATTTATGGCGCTGACTCCGCCGTTATGATTGAAGTTCACGGGACGTAACCCGATGGAGAAGGGCCCTGTAACGACGATGCGGAAAGACGCATTGAAGACACCGCTATTGCGCCGCGAGGAAAGTAGAACGGTGTATTTATCTTCGTGATACAAAGGGTTGCCGATACCGCTCAACGTTGATCATCGGATAGGATTGAACTTTAATTTTAACAAAGAATTTCGCAGGATAAACGTGCGACGTTTTATTTTATGGGAATCAAAACGTTCCTCGCCGAGCGAAATGTTCTTATTTGTAAATTTTTCTCAAAACATTTTAAATTTAGAAACTCGACTTTCATTTTTTATATCTTAAAGCAAGTAAGGATAACGAGAGAAAGGATTTACTTGATTTTTTCTCCGATCTAAGATACCCTTGTAAGATATGCTTGCCTTTTTTTACGTTTGTGACCGGTAGAAAGTATCTGGCAGCAAGTTGATCGCACCTTAGCGGTTTCTTTGGCAAAGAAAGCCGAACGTACGGTCGAGGCGCGAAGGGTCGCTCGAAAGTCTGCAGAGGTGGTGGACGAAGGAGAAGATGAGCAGCAGGAAGATGGGAAAGGAATAAGACGACGAGGAAGAACGATCGTTGCCGCGTTAGCAACGCTTGTAGTCCGTCAAGCATCGCGACGCTGGATGTCTCTCTTCATTAAAGTTCGTTCTGGCGTCCTGGTGTGTCGGAACGTTCACCTGGACGGCTCAATCGGGTCCTGGAACGACGTGAGGATATCACATCCTCCTCCCGCGTCATCTTCTCCTTCTTCATCCAGCTACTAGCAGGTCCTCTCTTCTAGGCGCGAAAGCTCCCGATAGTTGGTGTTCTTCGAGGTCATGTCGGTATCTGGCACCGCAATTAAAGGTCATCTCTCGAGTCGCGGAGAAACGCTATGCTAGCAACAAGGCTCAAGTTTGATTTTTTAAATTCTTGAGTATTGCATCAAGTTTTCCTTCGCGATTTGACCTTTATCTCGTCTACAGTTCATCGATCAAGTCAGAATATTGAAAAAAGTAATAATATCAATGAGACATCTAAATTGATAATTTTACTTACAATTGGCATTTCATGGTAAAAATCTTGTAACTTTGTGAAACTTTCGAATTAAAAAAGACACTTGAAAAACATGTTGAGATCTCCAACTTAAAAAAAAACGTATGAAGTAAAATGAAAAATTAATATATTTTGGATAAAAAAAGTTTTATTTAGAAAGATATTTGTGGCAAACTTTTTCAGCTATTAGAATAGTATATTTTATTGATGCGTGATTAATTCCCCAAAGCTGTTATTTATTTTTTTGTTCTCTTTAATTGCTATTAAATTCTCGGGTAAATAGTCCTGCATTGTAAGAGCTTGCCGGATAGAGTTCTGCGCTGATATATGGTATGTAGCAGTTTGATGAGTCAGGTCTGATGAAATGGGAACTAAGCCGCGGTGCGACATGTAAGTAGATACACAATGCCGGATTCGGATCGTCAGATGAATAGCAAGAAAAGATAATTGTCAGCAGAAAACCCACGCATTCCTATCTGTTGCCGATACTGTGCATGCCACTCGTTCAATATTATTACTTACCATAATCGCAATGTGTAGATATAAGTACGATTTTGATTGACGATTTTTTACAAAAAATCAAATATGTTATATATTATTATAAAAATAGTTCTAATATTGGCAATATTGCATGATATTTGATCATCGAAAAATTCTATCTATTTGATTGCTGTGTTTTCACGCTAATTCTACGTTATATAAAAAGACCTTGAGGCCATTTAAGATCAAGGACTGCATAGATGTAAGTATAATATTTTATTTTTTGTTCAATTTTTATCAATCTTTAGTTTATTTTCTTGATATCATAATCTTTGTTTGCGTAGTTTACTTGCCTGAGAATGTCGACGCATTCTACATGTATATCTATTAAACTATTATATATACATTAAAAATATTAAATTAATTACTTATCGAATTAATCGATATATTACGTATATATCGTGATTGATAAAACGTACGTTTTATACTAGTTAATAATTTATTATCAAATTCTAAAAGGTTGTCATGTGAAAATAGATTAAAAGCCACCCATAAACGCGGTATCTTATTCTAAAAGTAGAAATGAAACTTGATCATTATTACGAACTTCATGTGAGGTTGTCTCGTGATATTAGTTACAGCCAAATTGTAGCTCATTCTTAGCTCGCGTAATAATATGTCAGTTGGTCGTGATCGTTTTTAGAATGAAAGAGTTAAACGAGATACGACAGGAGCGCGACCGTTGTAATTTCATGATTCATCGGCAGTAGTCGGCCGGTAAATGCGCGGTTGAATTCCGTATAGATGATTACTTTGCGAGGTATGATATCGCTTCGACTGCATATGTCTTCGAGGAGCTATACTTTATCGTGGAGGCACGTGGGCGCTAATATGCCGAGAAATGCATCGAATATATTCACACGTGAAAGGCGAACATAATTGTGCTCGACGTTCTTAGCTCCATCCCGCAATTAGTTTCTTTTTATATTATAGATAAAAAAATAGATCGTGCATTTACAGAATTGTAATATTATATGTTAATTTTACAGTATTTGCATTGCAAGGTGTTATTTTAAATCAAATATGTAAATCCTAGGATTTTCGAGTCTATAAAGTCGAGAATATAAAGTCGATTTCTTTCTTCATTCTAAATAGACTATTTATAACACAAAGAAATTTTATCATTGTGTTTCCCCTTTTCTTTCACATCTTTCTTATTCATTTTTTAAGGTTGGTCCTCATTTCATAAATGACAATGAAAACGTGACTGTGCATGTCGACCTATTAAATTTGCAAACTAATAGTTAAATGCCGTTCTCGCCTTTCGTTTTCCGCTCTCATTAGCATGGTATTAGCCCCTTAGGGGGGTACACTACGATGAGAAGGAAAAATAGTACGCGCGCCCACCTATGCTTCTGGCTATATCGACCACTCAGTTGGATTTCGTTGCAAAAGGCACCGCGTCGTCGATCCCACGAAAAAGCACATGACAGAACACGCTCACTGTGCTGTCCGATGGGGCAACACGCGCGACAGTCCGTGTACGTTTAACGTTAAATGCAGCTGTCTGATTCTCGTTGCCGTGAGCAATCCCCGTATTAGTCAAGCAAATTGTTAGACTCGGACAGCAACGTTTAACCCGGTGAAAACACGAATCTAATGTGCTCGCTTTTAACGTCTTATCAGCTATTATATTAATCCGTATAGTTTAAAATACTCGGTGCATGAAGTCATGCAACAAATTTCTATAACGTGCCCGTATCTGGTTTTTTCCCTTTTCGATAATCTCAGGATCGGTTTCACCGATCTCGATTAATGACGTAGCCCAACACGTGATGCCGACCGCTGACGCGCCGCGAGCGAAAAGCTCTCCGGGGCGCGATCGCCGACATTGACGAAATCAATCGCATCTAGGCGTTTAACGGCCGCCATAAATCAGGACTTAATCGCATACTAATCGCAGCGTCCGCAGGGGCGAGAGTGGATTCTCGCTTTCATGTGAGGCGAGATCTCGCGATTTTTTTTTCCTCTCAAAGTCGATTGGCCGTTTGCATAGCCGAAGTCATTAGCGACGACAGGTTCATATAGCGCTGTCGTGTTGGAGATTATAAATTCTAGAGTGAAACTACAGTTGGCACCGATTGAAGAGACGGGAGGGAGGCGCATTCCTCTTCGCGCGAAGATGTTTCTATTCTCACGCGTCCCCGGGGTTCTTCATTTATTTCGCTCTTCAATCGTACAATGTAACTTCATCGGAGTCGCTCGCTAACGTAATGCGTCCCATTACTCAGTTTTACAAAGATCGACGCGCGATTATCGTGCCAATCCTTAACGCGTAAGTAGGTACCTATGTATTGCCACTGGTTACCGTGATACGAAATATTGCCGTCACGAGGAGGCCAACTCGCGGCCTTAAAAACACGACGCGCGAGAATGATTACTTCACTTTGTTATTAGGAGTTGTAACGGCAAGAAATCATGTTGCTGCGCGTCACTTACAGAGAAACGTTAACCTTTGCATATTTGTTTTTAATAGCCGGTTAAATAGTGTGATATTGAAATACATATTTTCTCACAGTTCTAACTTTCAATATATAGAATTGTTTATTTTAAAGCATTTTTGCCAAAATAGTAAACCACTCTTTTTTTAATTTAAGGATATGTTTAAATTTTAAGGGATTAACGGATTTTAAGGTTTAAAAAGGTGTTGATTAATTATCTTTCAAGACTATACAAGCTGATAGGTGCTCTCAGAACTTGAGACGCATGGGTGGTGGTCTCGCTTAATTATTCGCGCGAACGAGCTCTCTTGAGCTACCCGTTCCTCTTTCATGGTGTATTCGTATCTGTTACCAGGTGTAATATGTCGTAAATGGGCGCGCCGAGACAGAGAAAGAGAGAAGAACAGAAAAAGAGAGAAAGGGCGAGCCCGGCAAATGAATTGAAATTCCGATTGAGCGATCGTCATATCCTCTTGTTTCTGTCGCGTAACGAACGTGGAATGACGTCATTTTTTTTCGTACAGCACTTTGTATGGCTTCGTAGAGAGAACTTACTTTGCTTAGAAATGACTGATGTCATCGACTGTAAATGCGCGCGCGTCAAAAAAGGGGTCTCTCTGACTTTCTATCGCGCATATAATTGCGTATTGAGAAAAGGGAGGTACACAAGGCAATACGAATATTTTGCGGAGTAACAATCGGAATATAGTTCGTGTTATAACAATGTTATCTATCGGGGAAGCTAATAACATCTCAATCTTAATACAAAGATGAGAGATGAATACAGTGGTACAAAATATTTGTAATATGTTTTTGTTCGGTAAAAATATTGAAAAGATATCGCGATTAGAATCATCGATGGTGTTAACTTTCTCGTCGACGCGGAAGCGTTTGGACAGGGAAAGTTGTAATGTGCAGTTGATGAATTTCTTGTGTTGAATTTTGATCGAGATGATCGAGACGATCGAGACGATCGAGGCGATCGAGATTGTCAGAGAAGAGTAATTCGACTTCATCAAAGTGTTCTTGCTACACACAAAAGTGATTGTTGCTCTTATGACAAAGCAATCCTAACGAAAGATGATCTTTCTGTCGCAACCGAGTGTCGTGATTCACTCATAAGCATAAATTTCGTAAGACGAAACTACTATGATTATCGGGAAATTATTGCTAATCATTGCTGCCATTTTTTGTCTTTCTCTAGAAGTCAGCCTAATATCTCAGCGATTGGCAGTCACGTTTTAGGCCTAATCGCACCTTAAAACTGAATCACGATTTTTGTCGTAACTGTCCACGGATATTACACCGGTAATTTAAGGTAACGTTGCACTCTGGAGCCTGATGAGGTTTTTGCGGTGAAATCTGATTAATCTACTTGAGAAACGAAGACATTTTAGTACAAAATATCCCGTTCTGATTTTCAGCTGAGTTAATGTTTCGTTATTTAGTCTATTACAGGGTGAATTATTATGTAATAAATATCTTTAGATTTGTATTATTGAGGAAAATACACAATGTTTAGGTACCCAATGTCTGATGTGTGAAGAAGATAATTTTTTGCATAACCGGAAGTTTTGACGACAATTGACATTTTTCTGCTTTTGTGGTGGACCATTCCGTACAGCTTCATAATAATTCCCATCGCGACTGTCGACGAAGGGCAGCGACCTTTCCGCTTCCTCTCCGCCGCCTGTGAACGGCGTAGAATCGGTGGACAAATATTTGCAGTATCGTCGCTGCCAGAAGCGTGTACGGTTGGTTCAGGGTTAATAAAAGCAGCCCGAGTAAGCGGAAAAAGCCGAGAAGATAGAAAGAAGCGGAGAGATAGAGCGAGAAAGGGAGAGAGAGACGGAGAAAGAGAGCGAGAGCGAGAGCGGACGAGCGAACACGGTGCACTCGCCTCTCATGCCACTCAAGAGGTGGTTGCTCCTGTGGTCGATCGGTACGAGCACGGGACTTGAGTTTCCACCTACGAGTCGCCAGGAGGGACGTTTCCGTGCGCCGCGCCGCGCCGAGCTGAGCCGAGTCGGTCCGCGCGCCGGTAGAAGAGGGATTTCATTCCGCGTGCTGTTCCGTTTGAAGAGCTGCCCGCCGCTCGCGCGCCAAGGGATTCATCCTCTCCTTCATGTACGAGAGTAAATCCTTTGTGATCGTCGTGCTAAGCGCGCGCGCGCGCGAGGCCGTGGCCGAGGTGAAAGTCTCTCCCTTTTCTCTTCTTTTAAGCGGACAAGTTTACTTTGCCTTCGCACGGGTGAAGTAGTCGAAGTAATCTGCTCGCGGAAAATAGCGAACTTAACGGAATCCCTGGCTCTTCCTATCCTTATTTTCCTTTATATGAACTTTTCGTATGCTCTATTCATGTAGTCCAGTTTTTATCTGTCATTCTTATCTGCTTATCCTTAGGGTACAAGAATACAAGGTGATAATCTGTTATCTGTGTGATAACCGTTATTATTTATCTATAGCACAGACTCGTTGTTAGATGAAATGAATATTCTATGAGATAAAAGAGTGCCGCGTGATAAAAGCAATGTATAACATTTTTTTAACGTTGACGGTTCGTATATACATGGCTTATTAACATACTCCATCGCACAATTTCGACGGGTCGTTTCCCTCGGTTATATTTGTTTTGCGACACGGCCCATTGTCGCGGTAGAATTTTCTGTTATGTAACTATTGCCGGTGCGCTTGATTCCCGGTTAATCGACGCGGTTTCGAAAACGGTGCGATTTAAGGGAATGGAGAAAATTATCGTGGCGTTGGTGTAACGAAATCGACTTTTCGGCGCGAGGCGTGGACGAGGGCAAGCTCGTTCGCATGCAAAGTACCGTTCGCTTTACAGTCGGATAACACGAACGGCAATTATACGTGACTCACTCGATTAGTATTTATTAGTACTAATTAGTATACTACGAACACTCTCCTTGTCGGTAACGAGCTTTCTTTCGACGTTCTTCACGTCGCTGCGGTACTCTTTGTCGCCGCTTTTCACATGAATCATACTAGAAACAAATGGTACACTCGTCAGTATCGCGAAACGCGCATGGTCAAATCACTGTCATTAAGTCTCGCGAGATATTTCTTTCTGTAAAGAACGGGTTTTGTCGAGAATGTCAATCCAATTCGCGCGAATAACTTCCTGAATTTTTCAAACAGTCGGAGAGAGTTGAACGACAAGGATTTATAAATGAGCGTCTCGATCCGCGATCTGTCACATCTCCATTATTATCGTTCGTTATTGGACGTTATTTGACTTTCCCCTATTTATTTCGAAAGGCAAGTATACGCGAGTATGCATGAATATTTGCTGCTACCGTGGAATTACTTTCGAGGAAATAAAGGTGCAAACACGATTATGAACTCAAGTCCTCGATACTTTTTAAGCCTAAGTGCAGGATTCTTTGTTCTCGTTTAGCGTACTTCCTTGCTTACATCTTTTGTATACAGATTTTTGACTTTGCTAACGCGAATGGAATATCCATTATTATTGTCGACTTGTAATAGATCGTATTGCCGACTATTATTATCAAATGTTAATTAACAAATAGCATATGACGGGAAAGAAGAGAGAGAGAGAGAGAAAGAGAAAAAGAGATCTGATGCATGGTAGTCGCTTAAATTGCTGTTTCTACGAGTGTGCGCGTCTACGGGTAAAAACTTCCCGAAAGTATTTTTAACTCGAGAGTAAATTTCTCTCTCGCGCACACACATATGGCGAACGCGAGCACCGAAGAATCGATCTTCAGGAAGTTACTGTGCGCTGCCGACGCGCGATCCGAGATCGTTTCCTCTATTCTTTAGCGTCACGCGATTTAGCGTGTAACGCAAATTAAGCGTGCAATTACGGGAATTAAAGCGCCTACTCCGCTCGCGATTAGTTCTCTCGCCGGTCTCATTCCTTTCTTCCTTCACTCCTACAAATATATCGCGTGTGCATGTGAAACTGTGTGGGGTATATCATTTTATAGAAATTCATAAACTATGTAGAGCTTTGGTTTTATTTTTAATAGCGTCATTCTTGATTGATCAAATAAATAGTTCTGATTATATTAAACCAAAGAAATTGCCTCAGGATAAAACTGACAGATGCATGAACCTGACATTTCAATCCGTCTCGCAAGAATTCCTTAATTCTTGTTTTTCTTTTTTTCGTTAGATTTCTCGAAAGGCAAAAGAGGCAGAATCTGTCTCGAAGATAGAATTGCGATTTCGATCCCAGGCAAGCTTAGAATTTAAAGCTGACAAAATGGGATCCAGTCGCGCGCGACGGTGCGCGCACGATTACCTTCCCTTTCGTGCCGCGGTTAAACGGCGGCGTTTGTAATAGCGGCCTCGTCGCTCCTAGCGCCAGCCGGAGTCACAAAGGGTATGGGAGCGACACACCCACCGGATGCATTTTATACACACTTCGCTCTCGTAGGTAACCCACGGTGACGTCATCGTCCTATATACAGGGTTCCGTGGCAGCCGTGACCCGTCGCCGCGACCCGTGGCAGCGACTAATCTTTCGTCGCGCGGTCGCTATTACGAGAAGTTAACTCACGGATTTCTCGGTTTCGCTAATAACGGTGCTTGCGCACGATGACATTTCCTCGTGATTTATACGAGGATTAATTAATTGATTTCTTCCTCGAAGCACGGATTTCTCGCATTTATAAATATTTTGATGAGAAAATAACGCGCTTCTCTTGTAACAGGAGACGAAAGAAATATTTTTGATATCTTTTCTTCACAATTAGCTATCTTTTAGAACGTCCCTGTGTCTAGAAGTTCTGATTCATCTTGTACGAGAAAGTATAAATAATACGTAATGTGCAATTTTAACTTCTATTATAAACTTTCAATGGAAGCGACATACCTACTATAATTATAGCGCAAGTTTTACGTGCGTTTTGTTTCCGCGTGATTATGATTTTCTGTCCTGCTTGGCAATGATTAATGTACGTGTCAGAATGTAAACTTCGATGCGGTTGATGCACTTTGGACGATGTCCTCGAGCAGTTCGATCGCAGCGAGTACGATGTAGGTATAGTCGGATCATGAAAGCACTTGATATGCTAATTCATCCTTCAATCTCATGCTTCTTCTGTTGTACGAAACAAAACTTGGAAATTGGGATAACATTTCCAACCGTAAAAATTCGTAATAATAAAAACTTGCAATAACATGTGACGCGTATGTGCATAGAAACTAGAAATATACATATAAAAGGAAGGAAAGTTACATTATCGATAGGCAAGGTGACGGTATTAGTGCTGCTTCTAAATCTAATCTTTATAAATAATGAGTTATATTGTTTGGTATTTTATATATACGATAAGCATTAACGTTTACCGTTGTAATCTGAATCACAAGATGCATTAAATTAAATTATTGTTGCACAATTACAGTTATGACACTTTAAATTGCTGAAAATCGCGCAATAAATTGCGAAAAAATTGCGAATATATGTGAATAAATCGTTCGATGTTAAAGTCTAATCCGAGAAATGATCATATCAAGCTCCTTATCTACTTTTATGACGCGCAGTAGGCCGATCTTTTAATTGGCGGACATTTAAGAAGTACCGAGAGGCGTTTCACGTATCACGGTACACTCGTATGGAGAGAATGTTGCTACGATGGAGAACGTGACGGACAGACACGTGGTGCTTTTTAAACGGGCGTAAACGGTCTTCTTATAGATATGCACGCGGATAGCGTAACGCGTGTCACGCGTCTAATCACGTGTACATGCACAGAAACGATTTGCAACTTTATTAAGCCAAGTGAGGCACCGCTCCGTCCCGCTAAACCGCCGCTGCTTTCCACGTGCGCGGATTGATTAATGCCCGTTTCCATGCTGCGTACCTCTCCCGGCTTCTTCTCTTTCTCTCCCTTTTCTCCGTCTCTCTCTCGCGCGGACTCAGCCTCCCTTTCGCGAATCTCTCTCTAACGGCTCGCAACGGTGGTCCGTTGCATTATCCGTGGCTCCGAACAGAGCGTAGCATTGATGGATATTGCGGTTGCTTCTGGTGTATTGTGTAACGGCGCGCAGCCGCTTCGCTTCCGATAGGTTTCCCCCGTATTCGTGCGGCTATTTAATTAATGACGGCCGACCCCTTCGCGCATTTTTCGATAATTATCGGGACGTCGCGTCGCGGCGCGTATACCGCGCTCGCGGGAATACATGGCTGGCTGTATGGGCGGTCGACAGACACGGTCGAGAAAATATCGTCGAGAGTTGCCCCACGCCAGGCGGTTCTTAATATTTCGTAACATGCATGTACCACTTTCTTAATCCTCGTTGAATCTTTGGGTACGTAAAGTACCGCAATGGTTTCGCGTTGCGAATTAATTTAACATGTTCGAAGGAGTGTAGTAATTTCTGATTTGTAACATTCTAACAAAAGAGGCTTTAATGTCATGCAATGTATAAATTTCAAATATATCCTCTATAATACGTCTTAAAGAACATGTTGAAAAGTTTTTTTTTCCAAGGCGTGTGTTTGAGCAACAAATCCTCTTGCAATAGATCATCGGGGATCGGGGATGGGTACGCAAAACGGTGGGAAATTTGGAAGTTGACTAAACAAGTAAACGCGCTGTAAGCGTGTGCACGAGACGAATTTGACATGCGTCTGGGTTAATTTGAAATTCGACACGCGTAATGTAATGGGGAACTGAGAGACTTGATCAATATTCTAGGGAGAATAGTCACGGACCCTTTCACAGACTAAATACGCTTAACTACGTCAAAATTTAATCAACTGTCGCATTACCTATTCATTTTAGCACTATTCCCAGAAATCCCCTTGGTAACATATACCTACATAAAACTTAGATATAATTAATATGCTTAATCTTGATTTTTTATTATCATTGTTATATGCATTTTTTTATATTTTCAAAGTGTAGTCTTTTATGATTCTGAATTTTATGTCGAGCATTATGTGATAAATCGAATTTAATTAGAAGTTTAAAAATACTTTAATTAGAAAATTTTAAATATTTGAAAAATCTTTATTGTTTTATTTTTATTACATTCGATGTAAATTTCCATAAAATTTAATCAAAGTAATTTTTATTTACATTACATTATTTACATTATATAATATATACTTTTATTTATATTATTATTCTAAAATCCTTCTATATTGTTTTTGAAATTCTACAATGCTTGTTTAATTCATTGGTGCATATTATTTCGTTTTTCATTTTTTCTCTTCAACCCCGATCTGTATTTTAAAATATTCTTGCCTAAAGTTTCCCATATATAGCTTTGCAGCTGTGAAATGAGATTCCGTCGATCAAAATGCAAATTGCCGCGATGAGCTCACGAGCAGTGGCGCTATTATGCAAGGCGGGCTACTAAACAAAGAGACTAATCAAGACCTACCTCGGTGTAAAAGCGTGATTCTAATTTCACGGACGAAACGCTTTACCTTTCATCGCATTGGCTCAAGTGCACACAAAGCATAGGGAACAAATATCTCTGACATAGTGCTTGACATAACGCGGCAAGATGCATTTTTATTATTGAATTTATTAATTCTTGATCTCTTTTTTATACTTTTGCACAATGTACATATTACATACAAAATAAGATGCTTTACGTATGTTTGGTTTTTAAATGTATATGTTTCTCAATAGTTTCGAAAGGAATCCATTAAATTTTTGTTTCTAATAATAAAAATAAAATAATTTACTGATAGTTACAATTATTATTTTTACAATATGGTCTTTTGACATATAATTTTATTTTTGAACAATTTATAGAGATTTATGGGAGCAGATATATATATTATAAAATTTTAGTTTTATTGTAGTAGTCTTCCTGTTCTGTGTGGATTCTATTCTTTGAGAAAAGACGTTAAACCCTTCACTCATTGTAGACCGCTTCGCATTGACACGTGAATATGTGATAGTAAATCACAGTTTGTCTATTCATACGAGTAAATACATTAATAAACAACATGTGCCCATAAGGTAGATGATTAAAACCGCCGCCACGTGAATCGCGGTTAATTTATATGCGGACCCAGACAGCCCAGACTACGTGTGTCCGTTTTCATCCCTACGAATCCCCTGCGGGAGATGCGCGCCTCCCCTAACGAGCCCTTTATGCACAATGCCGACTTACCCTTTTCCCATAAATTTCAGGTGGTCAAATATTGGTACTGACTCGTGTCGGCCTGTTATTATGATCGGCACACCCCGTGGGATGGCACTACGTGACAGAACAAGAATTATCGATAGTATTTCTTCCCGAAGTAATTATAACCCCAGATAGTGATTTTTTTTATTCATGATATACTAACGCGAAATAATACATATAATAATATTTTTTATTGCTGAATTATTATTTAGTTTTTGTTTTTAAAACTTTAAATTTATGAATATCTCTTGCATGATCTGATCTAAATCTCACAATGTATAAATTTTGACAATTTTGTAGATGAACATTTATGATAAATTTTTTATATTAAAAATAATATTCAAATTATTGTACAGAAAATATCTCAGAAAATTATTTATCAATTCATCATTCATTTATTGATCAACTAATTTTAAGCAAATGCTTTTTGAAACTCCATCTTTTTGCCAATTCCTTAATTTTTAATATTAATTATTTTAATAAATGTGGTTTAGAATACAGTTTCGCCGAAGTAAATTTTACTTGAAATTTAATAAAGAACATTGTTAAGAGCACTATATACGCGGTCGTAGTCGCGTACACCGTAGTCGCACTTTTTGTACGCGTCGCACATACTCGCCACATCCGGTTTCGCTCTCGATCACCCAGATCCCACGTGAAACCCTCGGCGGTGGTGTGCGTTTCTCCGAAAAGACAAGTCTCGCGCGCTCTCAACACTCCGCCGATCGCGTTGCGGTCGACCATCCGCACGCACCATGAGGGCGGAAATACGTGGGCGATCGGGCGCACATATAATGGTTACACCGCGCGTCGTTTTCCCCTCCTCCCCCGTTTCTCGTATGCCCTCGCTAAACCTCAATGTTTATGCACTCCGAGGCGGTGATGCGGCTCGATATAATGCACCCACATCGGGCGCAAGACGACACAGCCACTTGTTCACGTTGGTATTCGAATCTCGATGGGAAAGCGATGCTAGGGCAAATTGCGCCAATGGCGCAATATCGACGTTTCGCAAAAGAGATTGCGTCGCTTTTATCGGAGGTATGCGAAGAATTGGTCGTTTAAATTGGAATTTCGTTCGAAACGTGTATCTATTTATGGAGTTCTAGGTTGCGCCGGAATTATATCGATCTTATCGAATTATCGAAGATTTTGGAGTCTTGAAAAGTTAAATATGTAAATGTATTGTTATGGTATGTAATATTAGATAAATATTAGATAAATAAGGTAATTGAAGATAACTATTTTCAAAATGCACGATACGGAAGAAAAGAGATCTCATTACTTGTTAAAATAATTCAAAAATTGATTTAATAATGAAATAAATTGTAAAGTAATTTTTCGGAAAAAAAGAGATGAGAGAAACATTTTTTATAAAAACACAAGCAATTAAGGATAAGCATTTGTTATCATATAGTCCATTCAGACATTGCCAGAATTTATAATTATAATAAACTATTGTTACATTATATATAACCACGAGAGTGTTCAAAAGCTATTGGTTTATTTCACGCTGTTTGCATTGGCAAGTTAAGGATATCAAGCACTATACGCAGCTGATACGATTTTGCACAGATGCGATTCAGAAATAATGTTCTAACCGGTATTGGTTTAAGCGATGCGCTCGGGAGGAATATTGACGTTTCTCTCCCGTGGGTGTTGCTGCACCCCTGGTCAGAGATTCTGCCAGCTTTTGTCACAGAGCCCAAATCACATTCCCCTTGTTTACCCTCGCGTCGAGGGGGATAACTGCCAGTAACAGATTTTGCGTGTGACCGCCGTGATTCCGTAGCGATGTGAATAGATCCGCGAAACTGCTCGATCCCTTCCGTCTCGATTGCTTCCGGTGTCTGGACATGTGTTGAAAACGTGTGATTAATGTTGCGGTGTGTAGCCCACAAAATGAGCCGTGGTAATTTTTACATTAGATTTATGAAAAGATTCTTGATTGAAAGAAATTTCTCATTGAAATTTCTCTTTATTTCTTACATTATAATTGTCTCACGTACGATATGTGTTCACGCTCTTCAAAGGTGTTCAGCTGTATCCGTATGTGCGACAAAAATTAATTGTTAATCGCGCAATCGCAATCTTGAAATTAGTTTTCGTACAAAAGTCAGCGAAATCATTTTACTGTGCTACAGAATCGTGGAGACTTCGCTTCCCTGGTCCGGAATTTGCTCGGACCGATTTATGGCGACAGTGTTATGGAACTTCTGATAAGACAAGCACGGGATATCCTAGTTTGCGCTTATCATGGCAACTTGGAAAATTTCGTGCGGACTTATCTCTCACCTGCTGCAACGCTGCTAGCGGAAGTCAAGAATGTCGCCGCCTCCGAAACGGTGAGTTTCTTTATAACGTGATGATTGTGCCATTAGTGTATTATCCTGAAACGTTCACAGTACGATGAAAAAAGAACGCAATTAAAGAAAGCTGCTTACACAGATAGATAATTCTGCGAAGCAATTAAAGTAATCAGGCGCATGCTCTCCATGTACGGTTAGATATCTGGGATCCTGTTTGTGAGTATGATTACAAAGTTCCAGTTACTCTGATTTTTAAAATACTACGGGTATCGAGGGTCGTAAAATTAGATGGAGAGGCCTATCATTCGTGCAATTTTGCTCACAGTGTGCTTTATCTAGTTGAATTATTTTAATATAGTTTAGTTATGAAAATAAAGAGAATATAGTGGTATACTATATTATATTAATGTATACATTTTTTTATAGTAATCTATTAATCTTCTTAAATATTTTTGTTGAGTAATTGTTTAAATTCAAGGAATAAAGCATATAATAGAACTTCTCGATCAAATTGTGGATGATGCACTGTGGCTGAAATTTAGATTATTTGAAAGATTATTCTCTTAATTGCCTTAACCCTTTTCGAGGGGTCTTAATTAACGCACTCACGGATTTAAGAAATCGGTTGGGTGCGTCTGCGAATACTCTCTCGAGACATCCCGTACCCTCGTAATCCGAAATTAAACACGTGTAGGCCACGTGCTCCTTTCGCTCTCTCGAGGGTAAAGGGTTGCCCGCGAGAACAGATATTAAAGGCGGGGTTGTTTTTTTCGTTATGTCGCTTTGAGGGCTGGATCACCGACAGTCGTTTCAGCCATCGTTTAAATTTAATTGAACTCGTCGTCATTAGCACGAGATTGCTACTCAAAGTGTGCGCGGTTCGTTCTATTGCGCGCGATAAGATAACGTCACATAAACCACGCCATGGCGATTTGCGTAACAATGCGGCTGGTACTTCAGCCAAATTGATTCGGAATACAAACACATAAATTTTCAACAGCAACTCGTGTGTATTCCTCTAAAGTTTCTCTAATATGTATTAAAAATGTGATTTCGTAATAGCTTGTGATTTCGGTGAAGAGTATAATAAGAATAGATTACAATTTCGTTCTTTTTCTCTCTCGTTCACGCGAGGTAAATTTGCGCACGATTTATTGGCGAGGCATACAGTCTACAGCAAACACGCGAGAAATGAGAAAGTAAACGTAAGAGCGGATTATACAAGATTTAGAATTCGCAAACTGCTCGGCCGGCCGCTGTTCTATATTACTCGTGCAGCTAAGGAACGATAAGCTGGACAATTCGATACTATGATAGAGCACATGCTCTTGCAGGTGATATTTTTTAAGATGGCGCAAAAAAGATTTCTCGCTCTGGACGCGCACCTGCATTGTCAGTCTAGTATCTTTACTAGGGGGGCAGGCGCCCACGCGCGCCCTGTACGAATATTTACACCTCGTATCTCGCCCGTCCGTCCTCTTTCTCTCTTGTCACTTTTTTTCTTATCCGTCCGCTTGCGCTTTATCGTCGTTCTGCACCGAGCGAAAATGTGCCACGGAGAGGCACTTCGTCCGAGCTAACTGTTACATACGCGAACAGCCAGGCTCATAAAATCTATTTGCTTGGACCAAACATCCTCCGCGCTCTCGTACTCCAGTCCCCGATCTTACTTATCCTACTTATCAATGTCGGTTACGAGCGGAGCAATCTCAGCGAGCGGCAGTATTCTGTGTCGCGCGTCTTCTTCTCTGTCTGTATGTCTACGATTATAAGTGAGGACACAAACGTCGTTCAGTCTCGTAAAACGAGAAGACTGTATCCAAACTAAATTAGATATCCCCGCATAGTACTTGAAACATTTCTATTTCTTGCAACAATATCTTCTGATGATGACTGTTTATTCGCACGAAAGCTTTGCTGGATCAATATGACAAAGTATTATGTATCGAATTTTTAATTGGAAGCGATGATACTCGTACGCTACACATCGTAAAAGATATTGTTCAATTAGGTAGAAGATATTTATATAATCATTTTTTAAACAAGTGCAGCAATTTCGTTTGTTCTTTAGAAGACTCAGCAAAGTGTAATGTATGCAATACATGACACTAATGAACTCGGCGATGTGCCCTCGCAAATATTCGCGGAGAACGGGACTGCGTAGCGACGTAGGAATGTTGTCAAAGAATGGTAGGTGTATCCCATGGGACAACGATAGCACGAAGACACCATAACGGTGCTCCGTCCGAACCGATTGACAATGATTGAAGGCTGCGGGTCTCGACTTTCAACCGTTCGGACCAGGGTCTCAACCTTCGTGTAGACCACCAATATATATCTTCGCCATGCTATCCGTTGATCTCCTTCTGCCTTAATCTCGTGGATGCATATAGCTCGGCGCCGCCGAATAGAAACGGGAAACGCCGGCTCATGCGTTCACTATCGCGCGGTAATACGATTTCACGATCATTTCGAGCGCGATGTTACCTCCTATGGTGCTTCCACTTTTCCACGTTGAATTTTTCGAACGTATTTCAAGTGTACTTATTGCGCCGTAATACCATACCGTGTGAATTTTGCCTTCACCTCGTTATATCGACGCTTTTAACTTTTACTGATAACTTTAGTAGTATTTTATTTCATGAGTTGAGTAAAGAGTTTGGAAGTCATTAATATATTAGTGTCTCATTTTGATTTGGCAAAAATTATAGCAAAAGTTTGCTCATTTATAGTAATTTTTAAATCGGTTTTTAATTCTGTTATAAAATCTGATATTATCACGTACTGAGATTGCTCCGAGATTTATGAACAAGAAGATTGACATTTTTTATTATTCACTTATATATATATATTATATATATAAAAGAGAAAATATATATATATTAATTAATAACAAATTAAAATCAAAGCCATACGGTCCAAGCTTAGATCTTTGACAGCCTCATATTAATTTTGGCGCGCGCGCGTGTGTGTATGTGTGTACACACACATACACACACACACACAGGGAAATTAATATAAGGCTGTCAAAGATCTAAGCTTGAACCGTATGGCTTTGATTTTAATTTGTTATTAATTAATATTTTCTCTTTTGCGTTTATATTTTACATTAAAAATTACTACGTTATATACATTTTAATGGAAGAAACTGCTACACTTTTTATAAAATGTTAATGCACAAGAATAATTATATAAAACTTCTTTCTTTGGTACGCGAAGTTGCATAAAATTACATAGAAATGTCGACATAATTTTCCGAAGGAAAAAATGAATTAAAGCGAAGATGTAATGGCCGATCAATAATACTACTTCGTTTTTTTTAATCCAGTTATTGAGACCTGTATTATTAGTTCAGGTTCTCGATTGAACGCCGCATAATTATTCGGTAATTTACGTAATAATTATGAGAGTAATGAAATGCCCACTCATAGAGTGGACATTATTTTGCATAAGCCAGGAAGGCGACGGATTGCATAATCGTTTGTTGCCTCCGGCGTTGATTCGCGCAAAAAGTGAGACGAATTTCTAATGATACCCTTGGTCACATCGTCGAATTGCCAAGGGGATCCGGCCGGCGGCAGCGGCGGTGCCGCGCATACTGTGCGTGCACGCACGAAACAGTAATGTGGCTATAAAACACGTAAGTACGCGTCGCTTCGATAGTAGATCGCGATAAGATAGTCTCTGCCGGTTGTCATCGCTTCGCGAAGGTAGCGGCGAAGATAGTAACGACAACAACGCGACAATCGGGAAGCGGAAGATACATTGGTCGACAACTTGTTTCCATCAATCGCATTTTACTTTTTTTGCATTAGTTTTATATAGCGCTTTGCGTACAGAAGCGTATATACATAAATTTCTTTAAAATGTTGCATTATATATATATATATATATATTAATTCAAGACTAAAATAGTAACGTAATAACGAAGATAATAAAAGTAATTACGGTTATGTGGAATAATGTAGGTATAATTTTATTGAGTTACAACGATAATTGCAGATATATGTACAGTTGTGCGAAAATAAATAAAATTGAAGTAATATAAAGCTATACATTTTTCAAAAATTAAATTTAAAAAAAGTGCAAATAATAACTTATGATTATTTATGATTATTTAACTTATGATTATTTTGCGATGATTTTAACTTATGATTATTTTGCGATGTATGACGTTGGCTGTTCCGCCTTCGAGATATCGACGTCGCCGCCGTATTCGGCTTTTCTCGGCAAGAAAGCAACGCGGAGAAATCTCAGGGATCGAAGCACTTGTACTTTAGGAAGATTGGAACGAAGATTGAGCGGTTTCTTGCGCTTCCCGGGGAGCGCGCGCGCTCGCGCGTAGGATAGAACCGCCCGAAGAACGGTTCCGTGATGTTCCATGTCCGGGCGGCTAATAAATTAGCCTCATAAAACTACGGGCGCCGCAAAAACCACGCGGCTACTTCGTAAGCTCATAGAGCCGCGTCGAGAAATCCGCCTTGGACAAGCCGCACGCGAGTTATCTGTAGTCTCTCGGCGGTCCTCTTGAAGGTACGATTTAATTGGTAGTCAGCCTCGTCGTGCCTTTCACCTCCAGCGCATCCTTCAGCCGTGAATTGCGCTTCTTAAGCAGGGAGAGAATATTGTATCTGTTCCATTCGGTATATATAGCTCGGTTTGTAGGGAATTTATCTGTACCAATAACTGTTAATTGCGCCATCATTTCCAATTTAATCAACTTGGAAGTGAGGTAGAATAATTGTAACACACACACAAAGCCGCGTTCAGGTTCAGAGATAATAGTACCCGATTAGAATGCGCACGCAATCGCGAGATTGTAATTATCGAAAGCGGGCAGCTGAAGCACAATGTCACCGCACGATCGTGGTCAACGAAATTCAATTAAGCCGTACCTCCCTCGAAACGAGAACTCGATTTACGTATAGTAGTCTCGCGAGATCCATTACGCGCGGAAAATCCTGTGCACGCGATACATCATACCTCGCTGTTGTCGCGCCACAATGCGAAGGATCAAATTGGAAATCGGAGAAAGTAGCTACTGTAAATCGGCAAATCGATTGGCAGCCGTTAGATCTGTTGTGAGAAAGCGGGCGTGGAAACTGCAATTCCGGCTCTCCGAAGCTTTTCCGTTTGTTCTTTCTACTAGAAAATCGTTTCTGTTCTCTTGTGTGTGCGAATAAATGTATGCACAATTCTGCGGTTTGCACGCATGCACTTACGCACGCACGTACGCACTGTGGCTTCCTGTTCTCTCGGTTGTTAAGCAGTCGCCGCCGTCGCCGCCGTCTTCGCTGTCACTGCATGGTATCTGTGTACTAGCGAGTACCGACACGTAAAAGCTCGTCCGATCGTAAGTCGTGGGCGTAAAAGTGCCTACCGGCCCTGGCGGATGTATACGCACGTTACGCGTATGCGTGTCGGAAATATCTCGTGTGGATCACGGTGTCTGGTCTTCTCCTCTCGCAAAAACTCATAGTTGTCTGCTCGGAATGTTACAACGCGCAATTTTATTCGAAATACACATATACGAAAGTGGGTTATTTTTTATATGATTTAAGTATGTGATTAGAATTATCGCGCGCGAACATTTCTATTACGATATTGATCGCGCGCGTAATCGCTTCTCATCGGCTTTCATTTTCTCTAAATTCTTTACCATGCAAGTTAAATATCAACAAATATACATCTATATATTAAATATATTAGATTTATTTGACGTTATCCACAATGAATAATTTATAATAACCTGCAAGTATTAATATTTATTTCATAAAGTTCTAATAGATATATATCATGAATTCTCGTTCACAATTTCAAAAGCTATTCATATATTTGAATTATATCATAGATAACATCAGCTGATACTAAAATTTGTAATCTATGTATTCAGGTTCTATATCTGGTATATTGTGGTATATTATCATTTATCGGGTATCAATAATAATCACGGACATTGAACTATCCTTATCAATAGATCTCAATTAATTCTCATTTGATTATCTTTGTACATATTATAAGAATACGTGCAATATGTGCAATATGTGCAATATGTAAAGGAATAATTTTAAATTAATTATATTATAGATAAGCAGTTTAAACATCTATAAAATATTTACATAAATTAACAAATAAATCCTTTTTTATTTTAGAAAACAAAAACATTTGAATTTCGTTCAAACTCAAATAATGATAACGAGAAATGACTGATGAAGAAGTAATATGGTGCGTTATTGTTATGTTCATAAAATTTTCTGATAACTATATACATGAAGCTGTATAATTCTTTTATGATTTTCGCGTTTTGACTAAAGTACATTGTAGTTCAAAGATTAACACGTGTGCCAAGTTTTCTATCTCGAACGGAGGTAAACTGAAGTAAACTAAACGAATGCAATGTATTCCCTATTTAATCCGTCCAACGCCCCAGCATCGGGGCTCTTCCGTTCTCCCTTTCCTTTTGCCTGTGCTCGTACTTCATAAGCTCGTAATCGTATCTCTTTACGTCGTTATCTCAGGCGGAACGTACCACATAATCCGCCTATGCGGTCGTTGTACCCCAAAAAAGACACGATTCTAGCGACGACGAGTCAGAGCGCGGCGGTATATAAATTCTGCGTCGCACCGAAGAAGACGGAAAAAGATTATCTCCGTGTCTCCGCAATAACGCGCGCGATTATCATTATTATCCAGCCTTTGCGCGCGGTCATTTGATGCATTGCAGCATCTAATGTGTCGCGTAAATGCGTAAAAGTGTTCTACATGGTGTGTGACGATAATTTAGAATCGTTTAATCACTGAGAACGCCGGCGGGAATTCGCCTTGTCTCCGTAACCATAACTCCTCCGGTAAGCGCAGTAGCTTCGAACTGGTCAGATCAGCCGCGGGAGTTAACTTGTAGCTTTTAGTCCCCTTTAATACGCTGTAATTAATCCTCGGTGGTGTTCGAGCATTTTTTTTATCTCGCGTAAAACGTATATATGTAATACACATACATATACACATGATTCGAAGCGTATACGTGTCTCACTGATATAGTGACATTTCAAAGAAAAGATCGAAGATGAAATTCTAAAGATAAATCTTCAGCAACTCAGGGATTCGATTTTATTTCGGTCCAGGTATCACTAAAAATTAATTAGTATTGCTGAATTAAATTTCGGTAGTTGAAATTAGGAGACAGTGCACGACTTCTGATATACTTCGTAAACACGTAAACACGTGGAGCTTTTTTATTGTTCAAACGGTCGGCACACGCGCACATATCGACTTTCCAGCCGGACATTCGCGCTCGGATATTAATTGAACGATTGCCACTTTCGGCTACTCATTATACACGCTTTAATTCGCACGGAGTTGGGCTCGGCGCGATGCGACGCGACGCGGCATCGCATTCGTATTCTGGTCGGACGGTTGTCGTTCCCGATCGCTTGCCGAGACTCGCGTTATCCCGCACGAGCCCGCGGAACGGTGCTGCAAGTCGAACGGGAGACTCGCGCGGAAACCCATTACACGCCTTGTAATAAGCACTTTAACGTGCCGCCGTGCCACGCGCACACTCAGGAAGATTTTCATACGTTGAGATATAATACGGTAGTAAACCTGAGATCATCAGTGAAGTAATTAGATCGATATTGCGGTGTCTTTTTACTGGAGAGTGGTAAATCCTTTTCCCTAACTTTTCTAGAAGCTCCGTGTGATTTATCGTTTATTATCTTGTTTATTATCTTGTCATTTAATGCAAGCATATGAAGAAGTAAAAGCGGTAGTTAAAAGCAGTCGGTATTCGGGTCGAACGTATATAGAGAAGTTGCGGAAAATCAAATAGTAACGGTAATTGACCCGTCGTTTTCGTCGGAGATAGACCGCGTGATAGACGGGGGAAGCGCCTTGAATAGCGAGGAATATGCGAAGTGAATTCTGACGAAGAAGCCGAACGGCGCTCACAGTGAAAGCGTAGCAGTAGTTCCCGTTCTGATTGATTGTCAAGAAGATTGAGTATCTCGGATTTATCTCGCGTATGCGCGAACGACGCCGCATAATGACGCGGGCGCGTTGCAGCACGCGTACGAGCGAAATTATTCGCGCCGTGTATATACACGATTACGTCTTATCGTGCGAAAATCAGTTTATCGACGGCCTGTCGGATTTTCCATTAATGACCGCGTCCCCGACTGCGGAAGGCAGGCAGATATACCATTACCGCGACGCCAGGGCGACAATGTCCGATAGAGTAGCAGCACCCGACATTCGTACACAAAGTACACATACTTTCCTTCTTCTTATCTATTCCCCCCCTCCCCTCGTTGGCTGTACTTCCTGCATATGGAAATATTTCGAAGTGTGTTTCTACCTGACGGGATAATCTTTTATATCTATGTTGCGCAGTTTGCGGCTAATTGATCGAGGATTTATGCGACATTGCGAGCCCGAGTTCTCATGAAGTTCTGAAAGCGCAACGAAAGTTGTAATTGGAGAAATAATGACCCAGTTGTGGGCGTGTGGAATCCATGGCTGTTGGTGGAGAAAGTGTAACATACGCGTTTGCCGACACCGCCGCTGCGCGATCGCCGGATGATTTCCACGCGCCGGGGATTTTCTATGTGTTCTCGCACTCATCGAGTCTCGATCGCGCCGCGCCGCGCCGCGCCGCGCCGGTGCCGGTGCCGCTTTTCTCGGTGTATTTCCTCGTGTCGGGAGATAAATCAGTCGAAAAGCGAAACACGCCGCGCATTAAATTTCATTCGTAGCCCGATTTGATTTATGAAAATTAGTACCGATTTTTTTTCTACGTTGAACGAATGCACGTTGCATTCGCTGCACGCAACTCGAATCAATCTGCGTCGCGAACCTATTATTCAACGCTGCCGCGGTCATTGGCGGCACAAACGCGCCGCGATGTTGCGGCAACGTGACTATAATCCCGGCGCCGACTGTTTGCTTAATAAGAGGAAAATTTGTATTTTTATGAGTTTTTGATGAGACTGATGAGTTTGGCGAAAGAATTACAATATTTCATACATTGCGTCTAACGTCTGACTTATTTGTTGTCGTTCCAACGTATGCGTTCGGAGAAGATTACGTCACATAACACACGTTGGGAAACTGGTAATTAATTTTTGACCGTGCTCATAAACTTCGTTCATCTTCTTTTGGAGATGGGGTCTGAACGAATAGGGCCCAAATAATAACTCGTTTTTGTGCCGCGTCAAACGTTTCTTCCCCTACGAATGGGTGGAGCGTTTTCAGGATCATGGGATGTATCCTATATTGGCAGCTAGCTATCTTTCTTGGCTGAAACCAGTTTGTAGCATTATGAACGTCATTGTTTGCCTAGACCGGTCAGGCACGTCAAGAAATATCAATACAACTCCCTGCGGTACTATATTACCACTTCAGAGCTTCTATTCCTGTGAAAGTATTAAATCGTATGTTTATTCTAACAACAAACCAATAATATAGGGACGATTATGGGAATTTTGAAAAAATATTACAGATGCAAAATTTCATATACAATGTTTTATTGAAGATACGTTTCACGATGAAGTTATAATAATTTTTCAAGATAATTATAATTTATAATATTACGTAATTATAGCTATCTTGAAAATTATATTACATAATAATTTGGACAATTTTTCTATGAAGATGAAAATAATGATGGTTATAAAAATGTTATATTATACAATAATTATTGTTGTTAATTTAAACTGACTATAAATTTTATAATTACAGATTGCACAGCAAAATGTAACAAAATTTAAATTAAATACAGTCATACGAACTTTTTGATGTAATTAAAACAGAAATTAGAGTTGACGCTAACTTTAATCACAATTATCCTTGCGCATTTTAATGAAACATATAAACTCTATATAATCTGGACAAAACTCACAATAAAAATAGATTAAATTAAGCTTATAAAAGTCGAGTGAGACATATTAGATGGCGAAAGCAATTAGAAACTTTTTCGTAATCAAAATTCCCGCAGGGATGACTGATCCGCACAGTCATTTGGGCTTAGCGGACCCGAGCTGAATATATCGCGGACACTCGTATACATTGCATCTACACATTACATATACAATATAACATACAACCATGTACAGATGCTTCTATGAGTAATAATGCAATAAACAGTTGAGAAAAGATGACAAGAGAGATAAAATTATTAAAAATGTGGATGTGTTATAAAACAGGATTTTTATTTTCCAGAAATAATTTATTCTAATAAAATTATATTATTGATATAATACATTGTATATTGAGTGCATATTGCGTATAACAATATTATTATTAAAAGAAAATTAGATATATAAAATTACTGATAATATAAACATTTTAGAGCCATACTTAGCACTTGAAATATTACAATTAATCTTTCTAATTGATTCTATTTTATAAATATAACATATTGAAAAGCTTACTGAGCATACATTGAATTTCAAGTAGTCGATTGGCTTCGAACGAGTAGTCGAGGATGTTTTATAATTAAACAAGCAAGCATTTAGTCCACCTCATTGACTCCCGATTTCTCTTCGTGAAGAAGATTCTCATCGATCTCCGCTCATCGTATCGCAACACCAACTGTGTCATTAGACCGAGCGGCACTCGCAAAGGCCGAATGTATCTCTCACATAGCGCGTGAGACGCGAAAGGATGCGTACGCGTGTGCGTGCGTGCCGCTGTCGTTCCGTAATGGGTCGGGGTCGACATTTAGGGCCCTATCGACCGTGCGATTTCCGTTAAACCGGCAACTTGAATAGGCCATTTGTGTAGTCGCACAACAGGCACATAGTATGCTGAAGACTGCACTCACGGAGGACGAACGATGGCGCGGTTAACCTATTTACGTATCGATTGGCGAGGCCTTTTATTCGCCTCGTTCCGGTTGCAACGCGTGTCATATATCTGCAATCGCCGAGAAAGAGATTCAATTATATCTGCAGTGTAGTTCCGCAGTCGGAAATATATATTTAGATCCTCTGCGTGTGAATGAATGAACTCTGACACGAGTTATTCTTAGGAGTCGATAAAGAGTCAATATATGCTAATTATTTTTTGCTTTAACATATTTTTTTTATTTTAAAGACGAATTGAAACTATAGGATGCATTTATGCTCATTTAGCTTCTATATATTTTATACACTGGGTAGTTAACTCGTTAGTTCGGTTAAATGTATCAAGACTTACTGATATAGGTAGCTTCGGTAGTCTGCTTCTTGTTTAACGTATGGCGATGTTGGTAATCGGGAAAACAAACGTTCAAATAGACAAGAAATAACTTTTCCTCTCGGACGCGGCGGACCGTAAGCGCTATTGTTCATCAGAATCGCTACGCGAGTCAATAGTGATTCATAGCAATCTGCGGTATACAATTTAATTTGCGCTGATCTCGCATAGTACAGTCCTCGCAACGTACGTAACATCGCACCTTGATATAAATTGCACGAGATTAGTACGGCGCGAGCCATACACCGTATCGAGACTCATATTTCACGGGCGATTCGAGAATTCGCCATATGTTCGCTAATATATACATCATTGTATGCAAGAAGTGGTTGGACGTTTAGCGCCGTTTCAACATTTCTGTAATCATTTTGCGCGAAATGCGATTTTCCATGCGACTTTCACCTTTCGCCATGTAATAATCTTATACTCTGTTGCTGACAGATTAAAACGCTTGTGGTGCATCCAGTGCATGTGCTAACTTGTAATTAATAAGCATAAATGAGCGGTCTTCTTCTCTTAACATTCGCTTTAATTCAGGATTATAGCATACACGTATTGTAACACACACACACACACACAAGTTCGTGTTTATCGATTTATTAAAAAAAATTAACAAATAAATTCAAATAGAAGATGCAAACTCGGTAAAGAAATTAAGAGAATATCTCTAAAAAAATATAAATTGTGACTATAAATGTTATTATTTACAGATAGCACAGCAAAATGTGTCAACTGTAACAAAATTTAAATTAAAAAATAATCAACTTTTTTGCTCTTTTGATTAGGACTGACTTGCATTACGAATGCACTTTGTTTTTAAAAATAGTTCATGACACAATCAATACAGATGTTGTTTTACATAATCTATTTATACGAATGTGTTTCGATACAAAGTAGCGCGCTATAATCATCTTTCCTTTGTTTCACAACACACCTAATCCATTCTGGCGTTTGTTGTGAATTTGTCGAAAAGAGTTTTTTGTCGGCAACACGCATCCGCCGCAACCGTAGCCACGCAACGGAAGTCGTTATAGTATTATACGAAAGACGGGGCGCGCGCGAAAAGCGGGACCCACATCTGTCCGCAAGACTTTTAATTGCATAATTTGCGGCGTAACTTACGCGCCGGAGCGCCGTTCGCCGTTCGTTCGTTTTATTTCGAGCGAGGAAGCTTATCTTTCGCTTCCACGTGCTCCGGGACTTGCGGTGGAGTAATTAAAAGTCCGCCGTCGTCAATCAGAGTCTCTTCTGCCCCCGCTCTCGCCCCCCGCTGTCGCCTAAGGGTGAGATAGAAAGGCGCGCCTCGCCTCGCCTCGCATCGCGCCGCGAAAGTTCGAAGTTTCTGCGGGCTTTCGCGCCCGCGAAAGTTTCCAAATGAACACTTTGCGGGACCCGAAGCTTGCGGGGCGTGTACCGTTTAAAACGAGACGGTGCGAGCTTTTTGCATGGAGAGCACCGTTCTTTCATCAGGTTAACGTCCGCTAGGGAACGATGAGCTTTTAAATAACGCCTCGAATGAATAATCTCAGGAGCGGGAATGAATTTGGTGACAGATTAAGTTTTGGAATTAATTTCAATTTACCTATAATACCCTATTGCGTCCTAATTTGTTTTTTGTTTTCAATTTCATCGAATTTATTCAAATTGAAATTAACTTCTTGGGATGCCTCTTACATTAAAATGCATTAAAATGAGCAAATTGGTTGTAAAACTCTTTAGGGAGAAAAGTTACACAAATATTATTATATTATTTTATTAGACAAAGATCTAAGTAAGCAAACTCGTTCTTTACTTTTAAGAATTAATTTAAAACTGAGAGGTATGCGATTACAGACGTAGCCTCTGTATGAAAATCTGTAGAACATATATAGCATCAGCATAAGTATATCGTGAGATAATCTTGATAATAAATAATATATCTCCTTTGAGATCGACGATAACTCGCGATCTCAAATTATACGTTCATCCCGGCTGATTATAATACGGTCCATTAATGTGGCAATTGGAAAATACGATAAAGCAGATGCGGACGGTGCACCATTAGCGAGGGGCAACTCTCTCTTTCTCACATTATGTACTATCGGCGAAACGTATTTCCCTCCATAAATCGGTCTTCTCTAAAATTAAGTTTTACATGCGAGAAAGGTGCGCTCGTACGCTAATATCGACGATCTTGCGAATTGCTCTTTTCCGGCCATCAACCGTCTGTCAATAGCTAAAAAAATATTGCATACATATGAAATACTGAAAATAATATAAACTTAAAGTCTTTATATCATGTTTATTTTTATCTAAATAAAAACTAAATAATAGTGTAATTAACTAATGATGATACATTATAGGTAAATTATGGGAAAGATATAAATTCAATTTTATTATTTAAATTTTTTGAATAATAAACTTTAGCCTTTCAATCAATTTTAATTCAGTCAAAATTTTACTTAAAACTCTCTTGCCGGAAAATTTAATATTGGAAAAAGTGCGAGAAGCGACGTCTTCCGATAAAAAATTGACCATAAATTTCTCGACGTACCTACTCGAAGTCTAAAATATTTTTCAGTCGTTTTGACATATTCTTTACACATTGGTACGCCAGGAGGGATTCGCGTTGCGACCGCGGGAAATCGAGGTAATCTTCTCGCGTCTTCTCCGGCGCGCGCGGGTTTTCGGCGGAAATGGATCTGCGGTGAGCCCGTTTAAAGTGCCCCGGCGCGGCTATTTGTCTTCGTTTTGCCACGTTCACGCACTGATAGGCGATGCCATTAATCATATCACCGTGGTGCATGTACACTCCGCGGTACGACTTGGCGCATCCACTCGCTCGCTACGTCGATACGCGTTATTATTATATGCGCCGCTGAACGCGAACGCGAGTGCGAGTGCGAGTGCTGACGCGCGATGGATTAATTGCGTATCACGTCTCACGTCGTCACGGCGATTATAATATCTCGGTGCTGGCCGGCTCGCGTAGCCGGCCGCGGGCGATATTCTGGCAGTGAACGCGCGCGTTAGGCGAATAATAAATTTAATTCGTCGGCATGCCACGCGATGATAGCCGCCGAGCTATTGAACCCACCCTCGCCGTTTTCACTGCGCTAGGAAAAAATTGCACCGCGATCAACCTATCGGTGCGACGCGACATGTTTCCCCCCCTCGCGTGCAACGTGATCCTTCGGCCGGAAAATCGATTCACTTTCGAATTAAGGCGCGATAACGAAGGCGTGTTTTGACACGCGCGATAAGACGGCGGATATCGATTGTGAATACCGCATCCGCCCACTTCAATGTACCCCGCCCTCTTTGCACCTTCCTTCTGTATGTATGTACACTGTTGATTTTATTTAACGATTTCTTCCGTATCAGATGTTTGTTTCGCGATTTTAGCCGACTTCGTATTAAGTTGGACCGAGTCATTTCTCTTTACATAATTGCTTTCAATTCGAAAACGCGACATTAACAAAGATTGAACAAGGAACTGATCAGTGAAATCTCCATTACCACTTAAATATAAATATTTTATAATTTAATATTATTTCCTGTTATCATAATTCGTATGTTATTTTATTTTCCTAGTACTTAACATTTTTTCTACATCTACAATTACTAGTGATCATTTCTTACGATTAATTGCGTATAATATATTTTTGCATTAAACAAAAGTTTATTAAGTTATACTCTTGATTGATCTCTTTGTGATTAGAGCGAACCAAATGTTTCTCACCGTGAAGGAAAACATAACTTTACGGGTGTTTGCCTTTGTTTACGAAAGGGTTAACCGTGTGCCAGCTTATGCTCTAACGAGAACGTATCGCCCGTAAAGTCACGTAGTAAAGAAGTGGCAGCCGTTTAGCAATCGCTCGAAGTTCACGGCTCCGTGGCAATCGATACCTACCTACGCGCAGCGTTGCTAAAACAACCGCGGCGCACGTTCGGGTCGTCGCACCTTCCGGTCTTGGGCCCTCTTCCTACTCTGGGCTCCCTTCGTGTTGGATAATGGATGAGACCCGATATTTACATATTTTTCCATGTTCGTGCCGTGGAGACGGGTAGGTCAGGCGAGGCACAGCCTAGCACAAAGTTGCACCGAACTTACCTCTGTCTATTCATCTATTCCGGTTTACTCCGTATCGTTTGGTGCATCATAAAGGGCAGGATATTTCGGTGTGGTGTCGCTGTGCATGTAAAATTAGAACAGCCCGAAATCGGAGTTTTTTATAGCGACATAAAATTTTATTCGTAGTCTTTTTCTCGTCTACATTAGCTAATTGCTAATTTCGCCTAGTAGTATTTCGTGTTTGTTTTCGGCGATTATTTAGGGCACGACTAAATTGTATTTTATTAGAGGCATATTAAATTGTTTATAACCTAAGCCATACTTATTTTATGGCCGCTGTTCTAAAAAACGACTCTGTAAATCTTCTAGTCAATCTAGTCAATCTATATGACTAACATTTTTTCCCCATTGTATAGCGTGTTTTATTTAAGAATCTTGTTATATGTGACAGAAATTTACATATTTTGATTAACAAGTCAGATTTATATATAGTTTTAGAGTTGATAAATTTTTAGTGTGTGAATATTCTGGCTTATAATTTTTATAATTGCGGTTTTATTTTGTTCCAAACTTTCTGGGATTTAATTTCAACTTTTAAGGAAATAAATTTTTGGACATTTTCGGACTGCCGTATTTAAAGTCAATTCTTTCTTTTTCTTTTGATAGAATTGCGTGAACGATGTTATTAATATTTTATTTCTACTGAAGAATTTTAACCACAGACTTCCATTTCTTTGATTTGAAAAGCGGCGGTTAAATTCATGTTTTATTTGTCTTTTGGTCCGTCTACATTTCGAGGTCTTTCATAGTATGTACATGAAGTACAGAAAGCTTGTGCACGATAGGCCGGGTTGTTGGTTTCATTGTTCTTTCTCCTCTCTATCATGAAGGCGGAGGTAATCTACGTCAGACCGGAATAATGGAAAATTGTTCCGGCTACCCGAGCTCCGCCGGGGTGTTCCTAAAGCCTCCGGCATCCGTTATGTAGCAGAAGAACAAGGTTAGGCTGGGGCGACCGTCTGCTGTCCTGGCGACGGGGTGAACGGAGGTTACTACCCCTTGCAGACGCGGGCGCACTCCGAGGCCATTTTTCACGGTCGCCTCTCACCACTTTCTCCATTACTGGTAATGCACGAATACTTTTTTTTTTGCTACTCGCCGCCGCATTTCCAGCGGCGACGCGTTTTCAAAGATGAAGGATAAAAAATACACTGTTAACACCTTACGTTATTCAAAGTTCGTCTTGTCTAAAGAAGTCTCTACACAATAAATCTTAGACATTTTTTCACGGTATTGTATTATGTGAACTGGTAAAAACACTCAACCAACATTTATTTATCTTTCATAACATTAATGGAAAGTACATTTACCATTTTGATATAATTAAACTTCCATCTTTACATCAAATTTTACATTAAATAGAATTTATGGAATATTCTGATTTCTACTGTAATTTGTTCTAAAAAATAATTTGAGTTCTTGTTAGGAGAAATACGATCTGAAACTCCTAGCTTAATTAAAGTGAAACAAAAATTTTCTATGTTATATGTGTCAAAACAAAATGTTAGAACCGTTTCAGTCTTTGTATATTAGAACGATACTAAAACAGGCAGTAGAAGATTGACAACTTGTTAATTGTATTCGAATGCATGGATGCTAAAATTATACGTCAAAATCGATTATAAAGAAACTCTTGTTTAGATCGGTACCGATTGATATATCGATTGACAATTGCTGATTGCTATTCGATGATTAATTCTCGGCGCATAAATGCGGTGCCTCTATTCAAGCGGAAAGTTTCAAGTTTCCTCGCGGACGGCAGACACCTTGGCCAATACGGAAGAGGGTATCAGCAAACACTTGAGAGAAATACGGCATATTGCCATCGTTTGATAATTATTCAGGTATCGAATGTCATGCTTTTATCCACTTCCTCCGTTTTTTCGTCTTTGCCAATATTCCGCCACAGAAACGGCCATGAGGGCCATTCCTCCAGTTCGTTCGCATTGCCGAGGGCAATGTTCGATAATGCACTCAATCAATATCGAATCTCGCTCTTTTCGCATTCGGGTTCCAGAAATTATGCATTATTGCGCTTGTGATGAAAGCAATAACGATTTGTGATAAGTCTGACAGTTATATTAGATTCATATTGAAAGTTTTCTCCTTGACAGTCTTGTCAATCGATCTTTCTTTCACGCTATCTCTTCGTCGAGATCCCGAAGAAAATTTGTTGAGTATTTTCGTTCCGATTATTTCGCCTTCGATATTTATTTCATGAAAGACGTCTGCTCCGATAATCGCGCATGCGAAAAAAGTTATTATACAGATTCGCTTGGAATAAAAAGTACGTTTCATAATGTTGTTCCCATATCGGATACCTCGTGATTATTCTGTACGATATTTCAAGATCGTATCTTTGGTAATAAGCGCAAAGAACAGAAACAAAATCACCCTTCTCTGATGTACTTGTAACGAAACCAATTTCGACTAATGCGTTGTTACCATATTCAGCATTGCGCTTTCCATCACTTCGCGTCCGATATTTTGAGGTGCATTCACAAATGTCCGAGTTTGGAAAAGAACGTAAACAACTTTGATTAAAATATATAACTATTAAGCGAAGTTTTATGAAATATTTTATTGCTAATATTTAATATAAAATACTTTTTTTATAACTGAATCGCGGCAAGAAGAACTTTTCAATGAATTCTGAACTTCGAATAGATTTTTAATTCTTTAATTAGCAAAGTACAACTCGAATCAATGTGTGTTATTATCTAATAATTAAAAACATCTTTCTACTAATTTCATATTGGCTTGGAAATGCATACAATATTAACCATGTCTAAAAAAAAATATGTTCGGCATATCTTTAAAGAAAATTTGCGAAAAATTTTAAATGGAAATTATAAGTATAGAAGTATAGAATTTGTACTAAGATTCAAACTGTTGTACGTATCGCGATCGCTTTCTGATTGGGGTTTCTGTGGGAGAGGATAATTCTTATCCATCCATGATTCCTTTTTTGAACTCGTGACGAGACGAAGATTCATCACAGTTTTGGGTCCATTCGGAGCGAAAGCTGTATGTGCATCGTCGGCTGGGTGCACGTCAATGCCAGGCCATGGGGAAACCGGTGTTGTGTATGTCACCGAAAGAAACGGCGGTGGGGGCCGGCCGGCCGGTGGTTCTTCATGGTGGGGGGCCGCAGCCAGGGTTTCCGACCGCGTCGGCGGCGCTTAAGTCTCCGACGCGGGGGCATTGCCGTCGTGGCTGCGGTACGATCCGATCCGGCTGCTGTCTCGCAGTGCGCGCTGCTCCTCTTGCCGCACGTGTCGACGGTCTTCGTGCCGAAGGATATTCATTTCTTTTTTCCTGTCCCTTTTCTGCGCGAGAGATAACCGCGTGGCGACATATATCAGCCGCGGACCCCTGCGATCTTCGCAATTCGCGATTTCCTCAGTGTGCTACGAGTGCGATGATGATGATGGACCCATGAGAGATGGTGTGCGCGTGTGATGATCTGAGGGAACGCTTCTCTCTCGTCGTTCGCGACCATCGCAAGTAATGCGCTGACGAATAAGGGGTGATTCCCGAGAGGGGTATCTCGAAGGGTTACATCGTGATGGCACGCGATCGCGCGTGAGAAGTCGATGTAGCGTGCGAGAGGAACGAACATTCCTTTTTTTTTCCTAGAATTGAACACTCTTTTTTTTCCTTCATTCAAATTGTCGTACGTTGCACGTAAGTCTCGCGAGGATTTTAATATGCGTATCGAGGGTACAGTGAGCGCGTGGTAGTGCGTCGGTGTTTTCGGAGTACGGTGGTTCATTCACTACGGATAGTGAATGAAGGGCGATCGGGTTCGTGTCAGCGAAGGCAAAACAGTTTTGTCGTAGGTCAGTCCGCAGTAATCGAGCGCTGTCCCTCCGTTTCGTCGCTTGACGCGCGGCCTTCGATCGGCCGGGATGCCTCATTTCCGATCTCGCGCCGGATATTGAGCGAGGTTGAATCGGAACGCGATAACGAGATCGCGAAGACTCGACGGGATCATCAACCTCTTCCGACTTCACCGAATTTTTTAGTTTAAACGAACGTTGGTGTCTTCCGCCGATTGTCTGACCGGTGTCATTTTCACTATCGTTCGGTGCTAGTTATAAATCGTCTTGCGTGTGAGACAGCATTATTTATATTTACGTGCGCGATATACACTGTTTACGATTGGACCTCGTGACTAGCATTCTCGTGACAAGTGTCAATTGTACGTAGTGAATGAGACTCGACTTCTCTGTAGTTTATTCCTAAGTGCTACGAGTAATGCGAAGCTTATAAGTTCTGCCGCTTATAAATGCCACATTGAGTCTCCGCGGAGCTATTACTGGGATTATAAAAGCGTTCCTCACATCTAGGTAAGAATTAATGCGAGTGTTTAATACTTATTATGCATGCAAAAATAGTGTTTAATATTTATTCTGCATGCAAAATCTAAATAAAAAAATTTTTGACAGACATGTATCGTATTTACATAAATAAATAGTAATTAAGTACAAACTTTATGTATTTAAATGCTTTTTTTTTCTACTAGTAAGATGAAACATTATAATAGAAATAGAAGAACTCAAAAATAGTGACACGATTTTATTTTTTATTCTATTCTTTCGATTATGCTCCTGTTATTGTTTTATACGAATATAATACAATATATTTTATAATTGGAATAGTGATTAATAAAATATCTATATTAGAAGATGAGGGTATTGTATTTTAATACCATAAAGATCGAGCTATTCTGTGCGAAAGATAAGCCATATACAAAACATTTCCTTGAGAACTCATATATCATACTGTGTTCATTCACTTGTAACATGAACATTCATTTACGTGAAGTATCTCATGTACCACTGTTCTCACCTAACGAGAATTATAAAGGAATAAGATAAGCTATTAAATCTGAACCAGACAGTATTGTCATCGAATTATTAAAATTTTTTAACTCGGCTACACCGACAGTTGGAGTTAAATAAGCCTGGCTTATCAATTTGCCATCCTTTCAACATTAAAATGTCTGATGATAATGTATATAAAAAGAAAATATAATTATGCAAAATTAGAACGTCTAAGGGCCAGTTTCACCATCTCCGATTATAACTGTTACCTTCAATTAAACTCTTCGTCTCTTTCTAAGGAGAACAGTTAGAAAGAAATGAAGAGTGAGTTTACTCGAAGGTTACAGTTAATCGACGTTGGTGAAACTAGCCCTAAATGGTGTTGATGTAACCGTTAATCCGAGTCAATTTAAACAAATACTGAACGCAGTGCATTTGAGTGACGAATTTCTTTTTGCAGTATTAGCTTCATTCTTATTCACATGACACGATTTTATCAGTTTGGCAAATATTTGTTAAGCGCAAGTATCGCTTAGAGCTACCCTGATGAGCACCACTCGTTTCCATCGCAAAACGCGCGCTTGTGATCAGTCGCGCGAGAAAGTCGATCGTTGTTCTTGCAAGCACACGCACGATCTGCGAAGAGTATATACCTCCTGCGGCATCTCGCCAACCTCTTTCAACACGGTTAAATATTAGCGGGAAAGACCAGTGCGCTACGATAAATTCTAGCCACACGACACGCCAGCGCGCGCCGGCTCGTAAATCGGCCCCGCGCGACATGTATACTTCCAGGCGTCATTAATTAAAAGCTACGCTCGTTGCCTAGCACCCTCTTGTTCCTTCCTTGAAGATCGGCAGTTCCGTGGCATTCTCGCGAGATATTTTATAAACGTAGAGATGCTGAATGTATCCGTGTAGCGCAAAACCCTTCTTGAGAGTCGGTCAAGTAATGTTTTCAGAAACGAGAAACTGAGCAGCGAGAATTTTGTTTATAGTTTTGATTACGTAATGTTTATCGAATTTTTTGTGAATGTTAGTGTCGATTTTCGAATTTTGTTTCATATCTATTTTCAGATTATTAATATTAAAAATTATTATTGACACTAATTATTACTCGATTTTATTACTGACTAGTTAATGACGCAAAAAAATTACATTTTTATTTATGTTTTACTTGCTAATTAATAATATCTTCAATAATATTATTTATTTTTAATTGTTATCTCTATAATTAAATTGTAAAATACAGACGATATATTTTTCTATATATCGACATATTTAATTATTTCGATAATATTAAAATAGATTTTTAGTATCACTTGTAGAGCCCTCACAATTAACTAAAACTAAACTAATAACTCGATATTATTTTAAATAGATCGCATTGTAGTTTGATCAGCAGTATATAATAAATAAGAACTTATTTTGTTAGTAATATATATTTGCAATTTTTTCCATGAAGAGTTGTGCAAAACTGGATTAGTGAATGTTTAGTTAACATTTGCGTCACAAATGTCATATCACAGTTATTAGATGCAATCTTCATTGCGAAATAGAAAAAAGATGTTTTTTTTTCTAATATTACGTTGAGTAGGAGCAAGAAACGGATAATTGTGCAAGAGTAGGAAGAAGACGACTCGTTCCACTTCCAATCTCACCTCCATTCACGACGTTACGCCGTTGCAATCACGCGAAAACGAGTTTGACAGGTCGGTTGGTCCAACCAGCATAATCTCGCTTATCTCAGTTTGGTCTGATCGGGTAAGAACGGTTCGGAGCAACGCGAAAAAAAATATACACGCCGCGCGGTATGAATGGTCGAGTTATTTGAATTATGTCCAATGTAATCCTTTGATTACACAGTAAACTAACAAGACAAATAAGGAACTCTCGGAATTTTAGTCAGAGAAAAATATAACACAATGTATATAATGCTTATTTATTATTTTACAAATGAAGTATACAAGATTACAGATAGGTTTTAATATTTATGAGTTGACATGTAACTTTGGAAAATGCCATTGACGTTTATGATAATAGAAAAGAAATAACTTTTCTGTGGCGTTGACGGTCGTCATCAATTAGTAAGAGGGAATCCTGATGCCCCAGAGAACATACAGCAAATCCTTGATGGCTACGAGATCAATACCGGCATTTCTAGCGTGTGCCAAAAGCTCCTGGGTTTTGGGGTGAGCGTAAACCTTGTTGACGATCTCCTGGAAGTTCGGGGATTCCAATTGCCTGATGAAATCGGCGAATGCTGGCGATTCTCGCAACTTCTTTTCGTACAATGCATCAAGCTGTGCCCTGGGCAAAACGGCCAGGATATCATCCACGAATCCTCTAATTCCACCGGTGATCTGTGTACCGTAGGCATAGGAGGGCGGGGTAAGAGGAGGAAGTCCGAGAACTTCGTTCAGTAGGTTCACGATCTTGTAAATGTCAATGCCGGCATTATGAATGTAATCCATCAAAACTTTAATCTCAGGCAGTTGCTCTACTTCTAGAACCAGCTGCTTAAATCCTGGACTTTGGAAGTATGCAATCATTCTCTGGAACTCCGCATCTTGATGGTAGTATTGAAGAGTGATTTGGAATATCTGTTCGACAGGCAAAAGGTCCAAGAACTCTTGGATATCCTTGTGGAGTTCACCTCTGCCAAAATTGGGGATCTCAATTCTGGCGGAGGCCGTAGCCACGAAGGCCAACAGTACCAATGCGAACTTCATCTGCAAAAATAAATAATTTCGTTCAGATTATTGATGTATTTGAGAATTACATTATATATATATAAAATATTTGGATACATTATACTTATTATACTTGATATTATTATACATAAAACATATATTTAAATAAATCAAACTTATTTAAAAATTATATTAACAAAAGCGACTTCTTGATATGACGTTTGTGCATCAACAAATATTGGTTAAACATTTATTATTTTGGCTTTGTGTAATTTTTCATGGAGAAAAAAATTCAAATATTACTCAATTTTTATTGTACATCGTTAATCAAACTATATCATGGCGTATTGATCTATTTAAAATACACACATATGATCTATTAGTTTAGTTAACTAAATCAATAAAATACCGAAAATCGGTATTTTACGATATCAAACTGAATGAACACGGTAATTGAAGAATAATATAGTTATAATTATTTACATAAAATTTTTTTATTTATATTTTTTAACTTGTCTGAGAACAGTTTTATTTATTGTTAAATTAAGCAGGAAGTAAATGATTTAGTGTATTGCGTATTTTTTCGTGTGTATAATATTCAAATTCAAAATGTTTAACTCGGTTTAATAACTCATAGTCTATTGATACTCACCTTTGAAATATTGATGATACTTCTGCGTATGATCTCGCAAACTGATGCTTTACAATTCTTGCCTCTGTCTTATATACGAAATTACATCTTATTTGTTCAATCTGTGTGATAAGATTATTTATTATCTACAAGTACCTACTTATATGATTTTAGGACAAAACATTTAAGATTATTTTAAAAAATTATGCAATGATTTTAGATTATCCTCTCACCTTTATAACCGGTTTTTTACTTACTTGATTACTTACTTAAGTTTCGATAATTGCACGGGCGGAATAATTACAAATATTGTTAAGAGCACTTAAAATGTTTGAGAGAATTGCAATTAATGTGTCGCATCCAATTCATTATTGATAAATTATAATAAGGTGTTCAGTACATTTTAATATCATTTTAGTTTTATCAATATATTTGTAGAAGATTTTATTTAAATAATCTTTTGCTTTTAGATGGAAAGAGAACATTCCTAAGATAAAAAGAAAATAATGATATCAGATTTAATTTAATACATAATCTTTAAATTTTAATATATTTTCGTAATATTTTCTGTTCAATAATTAAATATATTGAAATACACATTTCTTTGTAATGTGGAGTTTTTTAATTTTCTTTTTTATATAATATTTCTTATATTTTATATAAAAATTGGAAAATATATATATGTTGATAAAATCAGTTGGTACTTATCTTGTTCCAAATAGATCGATAACGTGCAGGTGTGTTTTATCGAGCGAAATTAACCATTGCCCCCTCTCATATCATATATAGTACGTAATAAAAGTTTCCGTTAAATCAGATAGTTTCAGTAAGTTTTGTGGAAAAATAGGATATCTCGTCTAAAGTTTTGCTATTTGTGAGAAATTCATTTATTTTAGCATAGCCCATATTCCTGAATTACCTTTTTCCGCTTTTACTGTCCAATTATCGTATCTTTTCATAGCGGGTGCCCTAAGCGATGTGTTTTTGTTTTTTTTTAAATAATTCTCCCGCATATTACGTTATGTTACATTCGTCACGAACTATCATCATCGCATTACCAGTGTTTCTGTAGCGTGCTTTACACTTATCCGTTCGTATACCTTAATCAATTAAAATCCGCTTAAGATCTATTATTCTTTTCCGTTTGTTTCATTATCCGATTCGATTCAGAATTTACGGAAACAAAGTCTTACTTTTAAACGAGATTTACCTTTATAACTCTTTGAATCTTTTTTCTTTTTTCTTCAATAGTTAATCCGCCGCTGAAAAAAAACTCTTCTTAAATTGAATTGTTCCCATATCGATTGCGAGAATTAAATTGGTGTTTCTAAAATTCATAAAATGTACGCAAGCGAGCAATAATTCGCAACCGTGAGAAAATGCCTCTTATGCGTCATCGCGATGGGGAAATGATCTTACCTATTCCTTAATCGTGTCTTGATCATGTCGATGTTCGATCTCACGCCTCGTCGATCGCCGATTTTAGATGCTTTAGTTCCGCTTTCGTTATCGCTGCCGGGCGCGTACATGTGTTTCGCTAAATGGAATAACGTTGTTTCTGTCGTAAAAACAGTTCTTTGTCGATTAGGCCAGGATTCATGAATATGTATCGGTCTTAAAGAAACAATCGCATGTAATAAATCATATGCTGATAAATCATTACAGCGGGCTAGTTTAGTCATTCTTGAGTTACTTCTGTACATCGAGGAAAATAGTCGGTACTTTTACCATTAAATGCAATTAATATGTAGGTATCCAAATAACAAGTTATTTTTGTAAGTTCTTAATCTGATTCATAACCGTATCTGTATGATCTCTATAAATTTTATCGATGAGGAAAATCCGAAACTTTGTGTAATCTCTGGCTTAAGTGTTTTTTGAATTGCCGTTTAATGTCCACAGCTGTGTCAGTATCACGAGTCGCTTACACGAGAGATGTGTACGAGAGATTCCCCGTTGTTTACGCGTTATTGATCACGCAATCACGTAATCATGGGTTTATCCATTTTTTCGCGAGTCTCTTCGCGGATCTTTACTTCGATCGTTATTAATTATTATTAACGCGATTTACTGCTTCGTCGTACATCAACATCGTAGTTAACACTAACTGAACGCGAATGGGTTGCCGATATTTTTATTGTATCGCTGTCTTTTCCTTTCGACAATTGTCATCGAACATTTATATTCATCTCTTGAAGTTTTGGTTAATTACTAAGATCAGTGATGTATTCATGCAGTATTAAAGAAATCGATATAATTTCAGTGAATTTGGACTTCGATATTTCAGTATATACTATAAGAGTTTATAGTTTTTACCACATGAGATTAAACAAAAGTGTTAAAAATGAAAACCAAGAAATATTTAAAGTGATTTTTAATTCTGGCCTGCAACATTTTAAATCATCTCATTTAGACGTTATCGATGTTTAAAGCGATGTACATGTTTAACATTCATCGAACATTAATTGATAAATGCTCCATTTATTTTAAATATAAATTTATTCGGTATTTGTGCCCACACACAAACTTTTAGTTTTGTCAACGGGTGAAAGTTGATCGTTCTTTCGAAGAAAGCAATGTTTTTACAAGATTTGGTTGCGTTATCCATTGAGTTCAAGTCTGGCTTTAGTTACACTCTTGATTATATGCCGCTATTCGACGTTCGAGCCACTTCGTGCGGTTGAAGTGTTCCAGTATGCGTTTGTTATGCTAATCTACAGTAACCATGCTCTTTGCTCCGTCCGACACGGCGAGACGAGCACGTCAATCTCTCAAAAAGAATGACGTAATGGCTCCAAAATCGTTTTTTTCCGCCTGCCGGCCTCTCCCTCCTCGCTTTGCATCGCTGCTTAAAGATGCACGCGTCGGCTTGAACGCATGAAGCGTTTACTAAGAGTCATTATTTTTCTTTCGTTTCGAGACTCGCGAAGCGACTCTCCGCCGCGATTTAGGAGTCATAAAGTCAGCCACGCCAGAGTTTGAAAAAATGAGAGCCGAAAACCACCACCGCGCGCGGAAGAGGCCTTCCGCGTTCAGAAGTTTAGCGAAATTGCACCGGTTGATGACTGTAATTACTGACGAAATTAAACCCGTTCCGAGAGTATTCTACAGACCGATCTTCCGACTGCAAAAAAAGTGATTTAAAAGGCGAGGCGAAGATTAAATAATTCCTTTCACGAACGCGCAATAAAACGTGCATGTGATATTCTCACGTAACGGCGCTGGATAGTAAAAGTTTTGCGAACTTTATCCTCGTTTCTTGCCCCATGCGGGATATTTCGGAGCACGACTCCAAGTCGATAGATTGGAAGGTTGGGAAGTTTGAGTCGTTACTGTTGTAATAAAATCATGGGTCAATGGCCGATGCAATGTCGTTGTTGCCGGCAAAGATAAAAACATTTTGGGAGTCGTGCAGCTAGAATTTAATCAAGCAAGAGTTTTCTAGATTGCCATTGGGAAGCGAAAGTGCTCCCGGGAGATCGAAATCAACCATTTGATATTCTAGAAAGACATTGTCTTGGAAAGTAAGATCCCTCTTCGATGCGGGCGGAATATTAGAACTGCGAGTAATCAGAGGAAATTGATCTAAGTTTGATTAACTTAGCAATCACTCCCTTAGAGATATAAAATTGATTCGAAATCGAAACGTCATTGTAATACAATATCAAAAGTTTAGAAAATTGTTCAAATATAATATAATTTTATATATTGAATTATATAGAATTATATATGTATAATCGATATGCGAGATAAAGTTTTATAAATTATAAAAATTAACACATTTGAAACATTTATGATTATTTATTATTTTTATTACTTAGAAATATTGTAAAACTAAATATAATGATTGATTATAATAAAAAAATCGAGATACATAATTTCATTATTGAAAAGTTGCAAGGCAGAGTATGTGGTTCACTGAAGCGTAACGTATGTACATCCTGCTGGAAGATAGCCTTTAGAATCATTTGTTATCTTTATCGATCTGTTATTTCAATCATTCGCACTTCATTGTTCCGTATATTTCTCACGAATTAACTCGTTCCATTTGTGTGTATTTAGCGTAACATTTCCTGAAGGATTGCAGAACTAAAATTCGACGTAAATGAGGGCAGATTCTTTTCATTCAACGTTGATTATTTCCGGGTCCGGTGTACCAAATAGTGTTACACCATAGAGTTATAGAAAATTTCTTGCTGATATTAAAACGGTTTAGCTCAGAATTATAATTTACTACATTATTAATGCATTAAATGTTGAATTTCATGAAAACTTTGATTAGATTGATTCCGCAATACTAATCTCTCGAGTAACTTTCTGTCGATGACTTATTAAGCCCACCATCCGTAATTATTTCAATGATATCCGGGAGTTACGACTTCGTCGTCGGGGCGATGGACGACGACACCCGCAGTTGGCAATTCCGTTTGCATATAATTGCACAGGAAGGAGACAGCATCATAAACAATTTTTGTGCCGCTTTTTCGTCGTCGTATTAATTCGCGATTAATCTTCGAGGCGAAAGTCGAGGCGAGCGTCGAGCCCTACTTTAACTCGAACGTGTTAAAAAAATGTATGCTCGCGGCCGCTCGCGTTAATGCTTTCCCGGGGAGAACTACAAGCGTAATGGGTGCCGGGCAGTTGTAATTAAAATAACGATCAACGGCATTAATGCTGTCATAAACGATATGTGCCTGGAACTCGTTTCAAACTGCTTCGATCTTCCCGCATGTGAGATCAGATTGTGTCCCAGCTATTTTTCTATGATTTAGAACGAGCTATCGAAAAAATGTACAGTAATGGCAGCAATGCATTCCGATAAATGATTTCTTTCTTCTGTATGTCGATTTCACGTGTGTACTTACAGACATCGTCCAACAGAATATACATTAATTAACTTAATTAATAATTGGATGCGTATGAAAGATCTGAGCTATTAAATAGAGAATCACGCTATTAAATATATAAAATGCTTTAGAATCCTCTTCTCCTTCTTCGAATTACAGATGTGAATTATAGAAACGAAGCAGAAAAGCAATTGCTTTTGATATTAGGAAATTAAAGCGTTTTAATAATATAGAAATTTCAGAGTAAAATTACTAATTTGATGAAACAACTAATATGTTTAAATTTTGAAATAGAAATTTAATTTCTAATTTGAATGAAATTTTGTAGTGATTATTATAGGAATTTAAATTATTGAAGACAAGTATTCTAACAGACATTTATCACAATTTTTTAATGTTAAATTTTTCTTTAAATTTCTCCATGTAAAATGGGACTAATCAAATAATAAATTTTGTTATTCGTTTATAGTTCTAGAGCATAATTTGCTCTCAAGTTGTTAAAATATCTCTATATTTAGTTTCATAATTAAATTTCAATATAGTCTTTCCCGAAAATAATTTTCGTTAGATATGGAACACTCCGCGCACTAACTTGTATCCAGTATAATGACTGACGCATGCAAAATGTTTAGCACGGGCTATTATTGAATTTTTCTGCATAATTTTACGGCGTAACTGCGATATCTTGAGCCGCGCGACCGGCCGATCTCGCAGTTGTCGGCGCACGTGGCGATAACGACGTGTCCGCGGGCGCGCTCGGCGATATTTACGGTGCTCTTTGCATCGAATACGGTGGGATCGAGCGAGCACACGAGGTATATACATTTATACATATCTCGCTTTGAGTTTTCGATCGCGAGCCGATCGTTCCTGCGACTTTTTTCGACGACGCTGGATCGCGTAACGAACGGGAGTGACTGCGGTCGCCGCGAATGTTACAGTATGTGCATTAGGCGTGCGTGCGGAATGCGTACGGCGTGGCGAATGCCGCGTACGCACCCGTCGAATCGCGAATCTTGCGGAGCAATCTTTACTGCGAACGATACCACAGCTAACGATATTATACCGTGCACTCTTTCAGTGCGTTGCCCGCGGGTTCGCGTAATATCAACGGTACGAATTATCTAACTGGTATCTTCGTTCACTAAACAATTTTTTATGTATATACATATACATATATGCACAAATTATAAGAAAAATCTCTTTCGAAAATTGTATTTTGATATTATCATTTCCGAAAAATAATATTAATGATACTTAATTATTGAGACCGTAAACTCTATACGAGTTTATCTACGAGTTTATTTTTTATATTATATTATTATATTATTATATTATTAAAAGCCCACTTGTAGAGTTTAACGTTTTATGCATACATTTTATAGGCGAATGTTATTTTTGTCAAAGTTTTAATTTCTAATGTTAAGTATATATGAATTAAATTTTAGTCTCTACAATTTTTGACGCGTTAAATAAAGAGTAAAAATCATGCATGAATGTAGTTAGTTTTTAAGATTTTAAAAGAGAGTACGAAGTAGAGGACATGTATGAATACTCAGGAATGCATCTTAAATTGTCTCCGCGTGCACGCATGTCGACAGATGGAGATATGCTGCAATAAGCGTTTGCGCAATAGTTCTCGGATCAATGACATAAGTGTACGCGAGAGCAGCGATCGGTGATGATATGCGCACAAGTACGCACTGCACGAAATATACCACGGTATATTATTGTAAGAATGACGTTGTGTCAATCAATCCGGTTGATTCACGATTGTTGAATTCGAATGTTGGCGCCGTCTCTGTTGTCACTTTATTTCGATACTTGCATGATTATTCTTATCGATGAAAGAAGAAGTACATTAGTTACACTTGAGTCCCGTTTGTTACGTTCAGAAACCATTGATTCTTTTTATAAAAATCAATAATAATGTAAAATAGACGTAATATAACGAACTATTCGTTTTTTGTTAAAACAACAAAACTATCTTTATAATAGAGGCATATAAATACTTTATTATTTAATTACGCTTTGCATTAGTCTCTTCATTATATAATTATATACTTATTATAACATATAACAGTGCAAATGTGCACCATTGTCAAGTATTTGAATTGCAATATTTGTTTTATTATTCATGATTGTATGGCGTATTCAATGTATTAGATTGATGGAATTTTAACAACGTGATATTTTATTACTCTATTTTATTTTATGTATATATTTGTTTTCTTCTCTTCGATAAAAAGAGGAATGTTTTCTTATAAGTTTTTAATTTTTTACTTAAAATTATTTCTTATTAGATATATAATTATTGTGATGAGAATTTTATGGCTCAAGTTTTGTTGTTCTACTTGTTAGATAAGAGGATTGTCAAGCAATTGAAAAACTTCTATAGATCTCCTAGATAAATTTAATTAGAAATGCCCGAACACACATTATCTTATTGTTAGTTGATTAGATCTACAAAAAGTACAACGTCAGATTCGTTAAATATCAATTTAAGTCAACGATTGTGATCGGTATATAACTGGCGCGTTGAAAACGAAAGTATTTCTTCGTTTCGAAGGGCGTCCTGTTATACCTGTACTTACGCCCACTGCAAGTGCGTTGGCCGACGTTTCGCAAAGTGTATCGGACCGAGCCGACCGGCTCTCGAGCTTTCCTGCCGTCGTCGTCGCCTTGGCCGGCCACTGGGGCGAACTCGTAACGAGTTCGCAACGATCGCCCGGAACGATTGTCCCGTGATTTATAGCTACGCGTACATCGCACCGAGTGTATCGCACGTTTGCACGTATATGCCGCGCGTATCCTCCGCAAAAATATTATAACCGCGCGCGCCGAGGATGCGGGCGATGTCCGAGGAGAATCAATCCACACTCGGGTTTCTCCGTTTCCGGCTTCTCTCGAGTCAGGTCGAATTCATCTCGAAAGCTCTCGCCTCTTCTCTATTATCCCGATCGGCTAGAACGCATTATTGCGCGGGAGACCGGGAATTTCCTCGATTGGTGTAATCGAGCAACGAGAGCCCGTTCGGAAGTAACCATACGGCGATCTTCTCAGCCGGATGTCGGACCATCCAATTATCGATTCAATTATCGATATATTTCTGATGCTCCGCGCAGGTGGAAAAGACGGTTCGCCGACGAGTTTTTGTCGTCTACGATTTACCGCGGGAAACAGAACGGAGAGTTGGCGTATCGGGAGTGCCCAACGCTCAACGCTTCGTCCGAGCCGGGGCTGTATTTCGTCGCTCGCGCATCGAGTGAAAACGAGACATATCGCGAGACGACGATAAATAATACCTGGTTGGCCGCACTACGACAATGTAGTCAGGTGGAAGTAATTGAAAGAGAACGGTACGGATATACAGTATTTTGCGCCGATTTATTTCCTTTCACCGAGTCCGCCGTGAGTTTTCTCGCGACTCGTATGACGTTATGCGTCGCTCAGGGTTCACGCGGTGGTGCCGATCTTATGCCAATCGGACCACTATAACTAGCGTTCGCCCTCTGTGTGTCTACCGATTCGATATAGCTACCGTCGAGCGTGTTCCACACCATTGTTCGCTTCTTGCAATGGCGGCTGTTTCCGGTTTGGGTAATCTCTCATTATGGCCATGACGCTCGTCACGATAATCGCTAGTGTAAAACCGTATATCTCCAGTCAGAGAAAGAGAGAGAGAACAGAGGGTGTGTTAGGGAGAGTTATCAGCGTTTTTTCGTGAAACGATTGCTGATAAATGTTCTTTTAGGTATTTGTTACATTGAAAAAAAGTCTTATCGATACATTAATGATAAAGCTATATAAAGTGCTCTCTCTTAAATTTTCTAGAAAATAATACAAGAAATAAAGATTTATTTAATCGATAGTCTCTAATCGATAGTGATGAAAAAAATTAAGTATAATTATAAAAATGAGTTACGAGAGTAAATTAAAGTGTTACCTTTTATTTGTATTTTTTTCAAGTCTTCGAATCTTAAGAAAAAAATTTCTTCTATCTCCTCATTTTACATATTGCGTCATATAATTATCATTATTTTAATGTTACAAAATAGATGAAACGTATATATATGTAGATAATTTAATATTAAACCTTATACAATTTTTTTTCTTTTTCAATGATTATATATCTTTATATATCTTTAAAAAAAAATAACAACAGAAAAAAATAACTGGAAAATTTTTAATAATTTTTATTTTCAGAGCTATGTAATTCTGTAATTCACTTCTCGAATATCTCTTCTGACATTTCTTTTCTCCAAAAAGAGCGTTACTCATGTCTCTGCCGGAAGATTATTTTTTACGAGGACATTGTGTGAAAATGCGGAATGTATGTGTGAATGTGTGTGTCTATATGTTGGTCTGCATATCATGGACGGAACGAGTCGTCGACCTCTTCCGTGGGAACGTTAATAACACCGAGCGCGCGTTGGATCATGGTAATCGGTTATCAAGCCCATTGCACCCCGCGTTGCTCTGTTTCTTTCTCTTCGGGTGGAAAGAAACCATCAATGCACATAATACTTGGGAATACGCGTCACAGTTGTGTCTAGCCGTCGATATCTCTTTAAGACGACTGGCTGTTAAATAAGGGAGGCTGAGCAGAAAAGTTCCAACTGACAAGGAGCGTTTTTGTACATCGATTAACGCAGGAGCGGCTTGAAAGATACACTTGTCTTGTAGATATATCAAAGATAGCAAAGTAAAAAACAACATTCACATTCGTAGAATGTAACGAATAATCAGGATCCCTTTTTACCGCTTCGTCGAATCGACGGGAAGTCATCACTTCCCGCCGCATTGCCAGCGATTCTACGAAATAGACTGTCAGAGAATCCGGGGGCGTGCATCGAGAGGGGTAAAAACGCCACGCCACCCTGATGGCGATTATCTGGAAAAGGAAATGGGTTCCGGACGGTTTTTCTGTCGACGGTTATCGCAATCGATCCGCCAATAAATATTAGCACGCACGCGCGCGTTTGCGTACCGCTGACAAATTAGCGGTGTTACGTCGAGTGGGCGAACAGCATGAATCGTATCAACGCGCCTGTATAACCGCCTCGATTAATAACGCTATCTTAACAAGTAGCATACGAGAGCCGTGTGTCGACACTTGCGCGCGCATGGCACTTGTATGCGATGCAGCAGGCGGACGATGCATCGCTGTTGCGCTAAGTATAGTTGCGAATGGTATACCGTCGTGAATACGGGAGAAACTGGCCTAGTAGACTTTATATCTTTCAATTAATACTTGATATACGTTTTTTGAATAGTTTCGTGGAACGTTCAGTGAGGTAGCGTAGTTACCCCGTTGAAATAGAGAACACTTCTCGAAAACAATTTTACTTACTTTGCATAATTAACAGAACAAAAAAGCGATATTCATATCTGTTGCTGATAGTCCAGCTGATAATCTCGTGTAACTGCTTGAAAGTTGTCTTCTCTCTCCGGATTGACAAGATATTGACAAACTCGTTGGACTTCCTATATTTTTCTATGTATTTACTTATCGTATCTTATGTTTATCTTGTCTGATTGTATTGTAGAATGGATTTACCTCCCTAAACGCGTGTAGCATTTTTTTAGTCATTTGGTAATATTAATTAATGTTTGACTTGGCTTCCACTTTCATTTTCTAGTCGAGTCGTTTGTATCGCGTGTAACAAAATACCTTGCCGAGCTATCGATCACCGCGCTGTCACGAAATGATTTTATGATATTTTATATCATATATAACGGGCCTTTAGTCTGTTGGATCCGTCAACTCTCTACTTTAGCTCTCTACTATGTTCAGCTCTGTAACTATCGCTTCTGAGAATTGTCGCGATTTATCAGACACATTGTGTTTCGAAGAAACAGAAGTTCGCCCACGATTGTGCAGAACAAAAATTATTCTATCTTAATGACTTGTCATTTGATTTAAGGCGGTAATACAACGATAATGTACACGTAATACGCTTGTTTCTATGTACAATACGGTTACATCAAACTGCATGATAAATATATGTATATCTTGAAGAACGTTTTGACTCGCGAGAGTCAATACTTTACCTAATACTTTATTTCTATTTATCTATGTTATTGATCATGCACTATATCGTAAAATTATTTTATGACAATACATAATAATGGTTTTCTGTCTCTTCTTTCTACGCTATTAATCTTTATTGCTACTGATTACTGATAATTTATAAAAAGAGTGATGTGGCTAACTTATACACATATACGCCGATGGCATTAATTATATATTTAAATTACTTCTTTGATGACATTTAATTCTTTGTATTATGTTATCCTTTTATACAATTAACGCTTTCGGCAGAAATTATGGACATACAAAATGCGTACAATTTTCTGCCGCTCTATCTTAACGATTATAAATTTGCAAGATTCAAGTGTCAGCTCCGACGTGTTACACAGCGACCTTTTTGCAAGTTCTCCCGCCATTGATTGTGCGGTATCGCGTGAGCAATTTTTACGGTTACAGATCATCGCCTCGCGCGATTCACGTGTTTCTCCCTTTCCCTGCTGCCTCGAGCAGCCGAACCGCGTCAAAGATCCGCCGCAATTTGTAAACGGCTATCGTAGCAGTCTCATCGCGCATTTGTAAGGCGCTGGTACTTATTGTCTGACCTTACGCGGAGTATCTCCTTCGCGCGTTGTTACAAAGCCTCCCTTTGTTTAGCCGCGTTATTGATTGCGCACCGTCATAACAGGGCATTTTTCGCCTGTGGCCCTCGGCGCCACGGTACGCTCTTTTTTTTTCTTCAGTCTCCACGGAAAACCGACTGAACGGTCTTCCCTCGGAGACATTGTTACATAAAAGGAGAACTCTTCGTAGTTGTTATTCCGAGTGTCGTCCTGTGAGTAATATGTGTATGTTGCGGGTCAGCGCGGTCACGGGGGGGTTTCTTTTTTTTTTTGCAGTCCGCGCATCCGTATCGTGGACGTACCGGAGATGCGACTGGACGGAAACCCTCGTTCTATAATCCGAGAAAGTTTTAATGCGTTTAAAGGATACATTATGTAAATAAGCGATATATTTTGTGATTATCTCCGGTGAAACGCGACAAACCTTAAAAAAGAAATATAAATCCGGCATGTTATAGAAAGTTATTACTACTTTAATGATTACATTTAATACCTTTATTTATTGCATATTATAAAATAGCTATTTTATTACTTCAAATATTAATTAATAAGAAACATAACTGTCGTAATTAGTATTTTATGAACAATGATGAGAAATGGAAAAGATCAATTATATTTGGCATATAACTAATTAAGACTGCATAATTCTGTACTTTTTTATTAATATAATGTATGCTATAAATTATAAAAATAATGACTTTTTCTGATATATCGTATGTAATGTCCAATATGATTAATGTTATAACTAACAAAGAGTCAGAATAAGGGAAATACAGATACAAAACTTCTGTTAATTGTTCCAATTTTTAACTGAAAAATAACGAAGATGTGTTACGTTTCTTACAAAACTTTTGTGATATAAGATATTTGCACCATGGCTGAATCAGGAACAAAGAATCCATTTTTTTCCAATATATGCATATTTGGGTGCTTGTATTCTTTTGTCATACAAAGTGATATACGATATATTACGGGTCAGCGGTCGTGCGTTTCGTTCACACAGCGGTTCACCGACCCGGAGTCGCCCGGCAGTTTCAGATTTCGCAAGCGAATCCGAACGTTTGCCCGGCCGCCGCGCCGCTCTCGGTATGCGATAACACGTTGCTCGGCATTTGCGTGTCACGTCGTAATGCCGTAAGTGCAGGCAAAGGGGGAAAGGCCCTGCAGCTAATCGAAGATTAGCTCGCGATCGACACGAGATCAAGAAAGTGATCGATGGAAATCGTGAACGCGCGATCGGCACTACAAAGCCGTTTGATTTTGTTGTCGGAGAAATGCATATGTACCTGCCGACTGTATTGAATGTCATGAATATTATAAAACGTTAGCAATTGGTGACATTGAGAAGTGCTGAAGCGATCTCTTGCAATTGATGAGATATAAACTCGTCACAGAATAAATCTAGATTGAATGAGAGAGAGAGAGAGAGAGAGAGAGAGAGAGAGAGTTGAACTTTAGCTAAAAATTATTTTAAAATCAAACTGCACATAAAGAAAACTTATTTTCGCGGACATGCATTGAACATATCTCTCACATGACAAGACATCACATATATTTTTTCAATGATATTGCCAATTATTCAACGCACTAGAAATATAATTAACATTTTTCTTATAGATAGGTTCTCTTACTGAGAAATATTATGAATAAATTGCAATTAAAAATTTTCTTTTTGTAGAAATTGCAATTAAAGAAAAATAAAATATAACTATTTAAGATTTAAACTACAAAAAATAGAAGAATTATGCAACTGTTCTATCTTTTTGGAGCGAAAAAGGGAAAATATATTTTAATAATGTGTTATCTTTGTTTTTTATTTTTATAATTAAAATGTTATTCAAAAAACATTTATGCTGTTACAACTGTTTGGCTTTATTGCATTTGGTTTACATCTCTGGTGAGGTTCTTTTTTTTTCACCGATAATAAAGATTTACTCAGGGCTTACATAAGGATCGATTGCGTGATCGGTCGTGGCAAGATGCAAATTTGGCAATTTTTAGAATGACGTTGCTTTCCAAACAAGAGAAAATTCGCAGATGGAGATCCGTCGTTGTCGCAAACGGAGAGAGTTGCGACCGGTGACTCAAACCGGTTCGCCCGTTTTTTATGCCCACGCAAATTAATAAAGTAATTGATTTGCTACTGAACGACATTCTCCACGGTCGTGCCAGATATTACATCCGGCTCCCGAAAAAAGCTCATGATCGATAACGTAAGACCTAGCGGATAAACCATTCACAGTTTTATCGCGCGTTATCGCTCACTACATAATCGGTTAGGTACAGTTTCGTAACGAGTTTGTTGAGTATTATGCACTCATTATATGGTGCATTGAGTACACGTGCCGGCAACTGTCATCCCGTGAGTCCATTAAGATCGATTCGATCACGCGACTCGGTGGCGACATTAATCGGTTCGTTGCGTTTCGTGAACGAAATATCGATCGTCGGAATCGCAACGCAAATCAAACACTTGAGAAGTAAACTTTACGGCCGATAGTAAATAACCAGTAGTCTGATAACGAGATATTAACTTTTCTATTCCCATATTAGTATCTCCTATCAGAAATAGACATATATATTCTTTAGTCACGGTATAGATGTGCAGATATAATTTCAGAATCATTCTCTGTGCTATTGATCCTCTCTCAACGTTTATAAAATATCTATAGTCAGGTATAAATAGTTCCCGCTGTAGAAGTTTAGATTTCTCTTTTAATAAGCAAAGGCTCAGAGCGCACTGAGAGAGTTAAATCTTTGTAAAGTCTGGGATTTCGAGCACGTGCTCGGCACGATAGCACGTTAACATTTGCACGGCGCTCAAGTGACTTAGGAGTTTGCACACGCGTCTATACGGCGGCACAAAGTGCATCGGTGAACAGCCACCTGTGTCCACACGATTGGTAACAAGGTTCACGGAAAGCGCCGTTTCTTCCACCTGCGGGGGGGGGGGGGGAACGGGAAATAAAAAATGCATCAAAGACACGACGTGGCACATGCTCGCTTTTTACGGTCGATAAACTGCAATGAACCGCGTCTCCTCGATAACGCTTTGCAAAACAGCGCATGTGGGCGGTTATGGGTTAATTTATTATCGAGAGCGGAACTACTTATTTTTTCTCCTACCCTGTATTTTTTAAACTTATGTAACGCTGTAAAAAGAATGCAAGAATTTTTTTCTGCATAATTTTACGTATTAGGTATTATATTAAGCTTTCCAAACATTTATTAAATCTGACTTTTAACTTTGAAGTTTTCTCTTCCTCTGGTTTTCACGGTTGAAAATGAATTTAATATTTCATTAATGAATAGAAAACGCTCTGAATTTTTTAACGAAAAAAAGAACATTTTTATGGGAAAACATGCTAAAGAGATAAAAGCCGTGAAATTTCGGAAGCGGCGAGAACGGAGAAAGCAAACGCTTTCTTTATATTACGGAAAGAGAGGGGAAAGAGAAGGGAGGAAGAAAGAGAGAGATAGAGAGATCTCATTCGTCACGGAATGCTTATATTACTTAATTCTAATCCATTGACTTGCTGTATACAACCGTAATTGCTATTCATGTGCTGTGCATACGCCGCGCATAATAGCCGCGGGCTCATGAATGAAGCAAACAATTCGAGAGGGTGGGCGTCCCGGGAAGAAAGGAAAGACGCACGGTTTGGCCTTTTCGAGGGCCAGCGATCGGTAATTCATATGTGTACACACGAGAACGCTAAACAATAGGCGGATAATCGAGGCGCGCACATGTTCGACCGGCTGCAACTGTGCGTGGCGGAATCGATATTGCTCGATTCGACGAAACGATGCGTGTAACGCGCGCGTGCATCACGAGGGGGGAAAATTACTTAACGACTCTAATTAAAAAAGGAAATAGGGGAGGGGATAGCGATTCCGGGAATGCCGCGATCCGCCCGACGATAACGTCGCCGGCCGTATAACGACCGCTTTGCGCAACAATAGATGAGTGTTGCACCGCCGGCTCTTTGTCGCCCGATCGGCTACCATGCGAGCGAGATACGGTGCAAAGACCGCGCGCGCGCGCTCATCGACAAGACAAAGATTGTTTATCGAGCGCGCGGCAGTTAATGGGGTTGTCTGAATGGAGCGATTGGCACGTAGTCGCCAAGGGGAAAGATAGCTCGAGAAATGGAGGTAAATGCATAGGATGAATAGATACATAACGCATGTTATCTTTGTCTACAAGATGCTAGTAAAAAGTTCGCGTTTTTAATCGGAATTGCGGATAGTTATAACTTTATAACGTCTGCCTCTTTGCGAAAAATCCAAAGTTTGAGAAGAGAAGAGCGCTGATAGAGGGCTAATTGTCAGATTAAAGCGCATAAACGCTTGATGGCCCTATGCTGATGCATCGGATTCCTCATTTTAGATTTCAAGAGCCCCAAGACTCCGTGTTTATTCGTTATGTACATTAGTCGTTGTCTATTCTTATATCTCTATTCTCGTGTCTATACGGCTGCCGGTCTCTCGTATTGCTTCGATAGGTATAATATTTTTTTACGCGCCCCCGTATGTCGCACGTGTATGTCGAGTGTAAGCGACTGAACAACCGGAGTAAGAGATATAAAAGCAATGCAGCGCCGCATGGTATGGAATTAGTGGGCGGAGCGAAGAGACAATGCTTGTTATGCATTGTTCGGGCTGAGTGCACCGTGTGTACAACAGACCGGTGCATCGACAAAGAGATAGAAAGAGAGAGAGAAAGAACCCCACGCTCGCGGCACGATGGCTTATTAGTTTCGTACCGACAATGAATGACACAATTTATCTCAATGGAATCGAAATCGACTGTACGAGAGCGTTATTTACTCGCGACGTTCTTATTACGTCGCAAAATACCTGGTAAAACGCTTGCATGGTAGCAAATCGGGACAGAAATCAGTATTCATTTTAGATATCAGCATTCTTTGGTCGCTTCGCGTGCCATACGCTGCTGGGAATAATTATTAATAAATATATTTATTTGCGTCTATTATCGTTCAATACCGTTCAGTTACCGTCTTAATGCCGAGCAAGAGTAACTTCAATAATCCTATCACTTCACGGCGCTTCGTTTACGTCGCGATAGGTGAGAAAATGAGCGTTCCTCGGATGGTAGTTAGCGCACGGCGAGGCGCAAAAGACGTCGGCGCGTGAATTTATAGACTAACGGTATAACCGGGCGGCAATTTGCGATACTTGTAACATAAGACCGCAATTACCCGCGGTTCGAGAGAGGAGAGCCTCAAGAGAGTGAGCCTGATCTCGAAAGATTGCCCGGTAAGATGGAAAGGGATCGAGAACTTGGTCGCCCGCCGCCGCGCCGCGCCGCGGTGAGAGCTTGGCGCGGTTCTTTAATGGATAATGAGTCACGCTAATCGGAAATAGACCCGGCGAGAATGGTTCGATCACCATTCTCACGGGGAACACGATCCAGTGACGCGTGTAACTACGTGAGACGGAATATGATACACTCCGCCGTGTGTCGTGTACAAGGAGCTCGCGCGCAGGAACCGCTTTGTTGGAGAGTAGATACACCAAGGCTCTCTGCCAGAAGTTGCGCCACTTCCTGTCCTACCATTATGTTAGTTGTCCTGTGTGCACGGCACGCCGACATTCGCGCGCGCACACTGCCGCAGTCTCGTATCGTAAACTGTGCCGTTGCACGCGATGTATCCGATCGTTTCTGGAACAATACGCTGCCATTCGAGCAGAGGCACGCGCGCGTATGCCGCGTCTCCATATGGCCGTTTATCCTAGATCGCTGCACTTATTACGTATTCGCTTTGCTTGCACACCTTCGTAGACGAACAGCATCGCGTGAGATGCACCTTCGATGCATCGCAGTCTGTCACGGTCATTTTCGGGAAATCTCGTTTTTTTCTAATAGGTATTAAGTTTTTATAGCTCGAAGATTAGTAGTTTTTAGAATCATTCTTTATTCTCTTAATTGGAATAAAATATATCTATTCTTGCAAAGAAAAAGCGTAATATAAATGCAAAAGATTTATATATATTAATGGTAGTCTTAGTTTTAAAAAGTTAAGTAATATGAATTGGATAAAATATTCTCTCATATCTTGTTATTACTTTATGTATTTTGAAGTTATGGCCTGTAAGGCAATGTGTTTTATCTTGCAACAAGGAAGATCCAAAACGTCTTTGATTTGAGAATACTTGTATGTTCGATCCTATAAAAATTATTGTTATAATAAAAACGATTGATATAAATGGATATTATGAATTGATGTCGATGTAAGTATTCAGTTAACTTCTTGGCATCATTACTTTGTTCTTGTTTATTTATATATATATATAGGATACATAGAATACATGTATGACAAAGAAAATCAACGTGCAAAAATTAATTACTCATGTCAGATACCGGTGTTCCGTGAAAAATTCATGTTCTCATGCAAGGCACACAGCACATTCGCCTTATCACAAACGGCTTTGCTACGTGACACCGTGCTGCTCGCTTCGGCTTATCGCACATCCAGCAGGTAGAAAATTCATTTACACGGTCGGTCGTAATTATTATGTAATCGACGTCAGTGTCGTTGAAGCGGCCGAGCGGTGGAAAGGCGGGCGCCGGACACGAATCGATTTCCAATAAATCAGGGAGAGGCCATCGGCTGCTCCACGGCTTTAAGTATGCGCATATTAAACGCGACGCACAGCACGCGCGTCTATCCTTTCCTTAAATCGCAAGGCACGCGCCTTGAACTTATCGAAAATTTATTCCACCGTCCGTCGTTTCTCTCGCGCGCGTTTGCGTTTTCCCAATTAGATCCAATGTCGTGCCAGGATGATTTCGTGCGGTCGGGGCGAGATGTGCTCGCGATTTCTCCCTGTATCTCTCTCTTTCTTTCGTGAGAGCACGCATTCGCTGAGCGTACGAACACGCGAGTAAATACATCGTGCGTGTCAGTGACTTGACTGAAGACCAGATAGAGACACGTGTACGCACTTGCTGCCGACGTGTTAACGCGATTTGAGACCTCGCGCAATTTGTCGCGGAATGTCTCACACAGATTGTCAACGGTTACACACGGTGGTCGGCAGCCGCGGTCTGGAGCTGCGCGATTTAGTACTGAAAATCGATGCATCTGTTTCATTGGCGCATATATCACGATAATAAGTTAACGTTAAACGGGTCGACAAAAGCGGAAAGGACAAGGAGTGTGAATAGAAAATAGAAAATAGCTCTAGTTTTGTAATATCATTCTGTATTGTAAGTGAGAATTTTTAATTCCCAATTTTCTAAGCTCTCTTAGGCCCAGTTTCACAAGTGTCGGTTAACTTTTAACCTTAGATTAACTCACTCTTCGTCTCCTTCTAACGTCCCCCTTAGAAAGAGATACAGAATGATATTACAAAACTTGGGCCTTATTGGTTTAACAATAAGTACATTTATCCTAATGTTTCACATAACGTTTACGTTATGAGATTATTTTAAAAGTATTAAATGTTGATTACGACAAATTCACATTCGATTACAGGTGTACACCAAGGCAATTAGATCAAATGATGGAAAACACAGCGAACGAGTAACTAACTGCACTTTGGTTTCCGCGCGAGTCTCGGTCCGAATACACGGTTGCGCGGATAAATCGTCTTATTTCTTTGCTATTTTCATTGTGTGGTGGCCTTCTAGGTGCCGGTGTCACTGACCAGGGCAACACGGTTATTACAGACCCTGCATTTCCCCGTACACACGTGCGTGCGTGGGATCATTTATTTGCGGCTACAAACGCGCTACCAAATCGTCACGCGTCGCCATCCAATGCACACACGTGAATACGCGCGATAATGCATTTGCATAAGCAGGTTGCACAGCGTGAACCGTCTGTAGCGGACAATATATCAATTGTACATTCTCGAGCCGTTCAATTGCGATACCGCTTTAATCGCATTGCAAACTGCGTGTACATTTTTGACTGATATTATATTCAGGAATATTCCAATAACGCAATTGCAGTATGGGACTGGCTTTTAAAGAATGATCGTTATGCATTACGAAGTATTCTACCTATAATTCTGAATTAAAAACTTTCTAGTGATAAAAATGAAATTTTTTGCATAGTAAAAATAAATTACTTTTATTTTATATGAATAATTGCTATTATATTGCGATATTACACAATAATGTGTTATTTTTTGATGATTTCTTCATTTTACTTGCTTTTCATGATACATGCAGAGCATGCTCGGAGAGAATCATGTAATCGCGAGCATTTTATCTATTATCCGTTGACTTGTTCTTATAAGTTGCGCGCGACAAGAACGTGTATGCGTACAGTTTGGTATGCGACAAGCAGAGAGCGCCTTTCAGAGCGTTGGCGCCGATACCAAACCGGTAGAAACAGGTAGTCCATCTACGTCGTGGTGCTGCATGACGACTGCTGCACGACGTGTTCTGCGCTACGCACCGCGATTTTATGAGATCAATCGATTCGTCGAATTGATACTTAACGTGCGATACAGGGTGTTTCAGATTTACGCGCGATATCTTAAAGATACGTTTCCCCATAAATGCCAAGTAAATTTTTTCTCAATTTTATTTTGTACAAGGATATAATTATGGTGATATATCTTATATGTCATAAAGTAAAAGCATTTTTCTGAATTAAATATTATAGGATATGAATAGGTATCAAACACTGCTTTTTGGACAATTACGGATATAAGAAGGTTTGCTTATTGAAAAATTCGCTTGGAAATTGAAAGATGAGCGAAAAGTAGTTTTTACTCATATCTATTATTTGATAACAAATACGTAGATACATGTTTCTCCTTTTATTTAACACTTATCTAACATTTGAAATAATGTTTTGTCTATCACGTGTCTTTGCGAGCAAAGTGCGCTCCGTATTCACATGGATATAGATTGTGAATCGAGTAAGGGGTAAGTTCATCGAGCGATGAGTTATACGATCGACATTGCCGGCCGATAGCGGTAACAATAAGTATTCTGCGCGTGGTGGTGCGACGGTTTCGACACGGTTCTCTCGTTGGTATGCGAGCTCGTTAAATATGTTGAACCGTAGCCGAAGGGTACCGTCGTCGATACGAGGTCAATAGCACCGTACCGATAACGAAGTGCGAGGACCCGAGACTCGTTTCTCTCCTCTCGCGTGATTGTGTCTCCGGCTCCGAGAGATGTACTTCACCTATTTCAGAACACGTCTGTTGCGCGGCGCTTTATCTTCGCGCGGGTCGCGTTTTCGATGGCTTTGATATCGGTGAACTATAAAAGCGGCCGAGTGTCCGCAGTCATCATTTGAGAGCCTGAAAGCAAGAGTCGCTTATCGGACTTCTCATTTTGATATACACCTCTTGTTAGGGCAAACGCAATACTATTTTCTTAACTAATGCAATATTCACGTACGCTATGCAGTTTTTTAAATATAGCTGCAGTGAAGATTTAAAATATTTTGAATTTTGATTTTGACAAATGGAACGTTAGAAATATTTTGGCTGCTACTTATTGTGCTACATTTGTTTAATTTTTCATCTTTTGTTGTCGTTGATTTTAATTCTTCAAAAATCGCTCGCATTTCGGCAGTCGTAAATCGTGTAAATGTTTTCCCGACAATTCGCGAAATTGCAAGGTTCCTTTGTTCATGGTCTATAGGTTGAAGAGGGAGGATGAAGAGGGGCAACAAGAGAATCCAGTAGCAGCACGCTGCGGCAGCTTGCGTCCAGGAGAAGTACCAGAGAATTATGTCCTTATTGTATGTTAATAGGATCCCATCGCACGAGTCTCCCGTAAAAATAGCACGCGGAGCCTCGGCGCCGACTTTTTTTCTTTTTGATCGGTATTTTCTAGTTTGTGGAACTCGTATCTTAAACGGTCAGCCACGACCCAAAGACGCTTTGTAGTCCACCGGTGTTCTTATTATGCATCATTGTGAAAGCCCGCGATCTAAATCCGGACCAAAAGATTGTCCCGATTTCCTGGGACTAAGTATATTATTAGGCCGAAGGTTTATTACGCCCAATTCTTACGCTAATAAAAATTAATTTTATATTTTTTTTATAGGTCGATCGACGATACTTAAAAAATGAGATACTCCAGATATATTATAAACATTCAATTTTTTAATGACAACTTTCTTCTTTATACACATTTCGATTTTCCAATTCCTTTCTGCACACGTGTTCTTGACAGTGACATTGTTTCGTGCTGTTCAACGCTAAATGCAGCTGTACGATTCTGAGGTCTGTGCTCTTAATATGCGGGAATTACGTTCAATGCCAACGCGAGAGATCAGAGTCGAAGAGTCGCATATAGTTGGGAACGCGTGACGGGAATACGGTACTTCGCGCGCGGCGCTCACGCGTGGAGCCCTCTCGTAAGTTTCGCGCGATAGCGAGGCGGTTTTTAGAACCGCGCGGCCGCGGCGTAGGGAATATTGTCTCCTATTTTGAGCGGACACGCAACGTCGGCCGTACACCTCGGCGTACGCATCAACGCCGTCTTTAACGAGGTGTAATGTGCTGTAACGTATGACAGTTTGCATAAATTCCGCCGACGTGACGCGAAAACACTCGTGCCAGGGACTTCTTCACGGTACACACGGTCGCTACGTAAGCCGTAAGTCATACGTTTATGTCCTCGAGGACCGCTCTTTTCGGCGGCGCGGGCGGCGCGCGGCGTGTCGCTGCTGCGTCCGACACATGTTCGCACTTGTGCCCTCTTCTCCTTTCTCGTTACTCCTCAACGACCTCTTCAACGCGGATTTTCAAGGCGTATTACGTATACGACACTCTCGAGCGCCGAATCTTTCTCCTGGCAAACGGCTATCCCCCCTCTAGCATGGACAATTACACTGACAATGAGAACTTCACCAAACTGACCACTAAATTACACGGTTTCGCTCAATTCGACAATCCTTTCGGACAATCCTTTTTAACGTTTGGAAAGTTTGTCATTAAAAACGTTAACCAGATTTGTTTCCCGCCCCCTCCTCCCGAGAAACCGATATTTCCGTCACGTTTTTTCGTCGCATCTTCAACTAACTGGCACAGTTTCACCCTCAAGGAGATATTATCGGTCTTCGAAAGTGGGCGTGTCGAAAAAACACGCTCTCGATTTTTGGTTTCCACGCTCGAATTTTACGAGCCGCTCGTAAATGCAGCAGCACCGCGTTGCTCCTCGTCCTCTGTCTCGTCTTTGCGGCTTTGTACGTATTACGTTTCTCGTTAACGCTCGTCGTAACTTTATCGTTGGAAGCACTTGTCACGTGAACAAGACTAGTTTATTACGCGGCGAAGTGCGAAACAATATTTGAAAGTCTTTTGGCGATTGACACTGACTGTTCCCGTGTTTCATCCTTTTTTGATACTTTGATAGAATAAGTCCGTTTATACACCTTAAAAAATAAGATCGACTTTTGTAAATAATGTCGAAAAATTTTTTATTAAATCACCTTGATAAACATAATTTTTTTCCATCAAAATTTTTCAATTTGATTGATAATGTCGTCATTATAATATGATTAATATCTTATTGTTGCTGTGTATGTATTTATAATTTATTATAATTATTAAAATTTATAATTATATATATTATATATAATTATATATATAAATATATTATAACATATATAATAATTTGTATATATAATTTTATACATACATACATATATATAAAATATAATTGTGAACTTTGAAAGTGCAGCATCGTCAAGGCTACGCTATACTTCAGCTAACTTTAGCTTCATCTAATTTTTCAACCGGTCCCTGAGTTATTCTGTAGATGGCATTTTGCCAAGGATATGCATTTACTCATCAGGTTATTTGCGTACTTTAAACACGACGCGTGCACCTTTATGAGATTTTTTATCGCGTAAATGTTTCAGTCATCGTAATAACTGAAGTATACTCACGATGTTGACATATATCTAATTGCTTCGTTTTACAACACAATCCCTAAGAACATTCATTTGCGATCTATGAACGTTTATCTTGTGAATTAATTGTGAATTAAGTGTCACTTCATGTAAGAAATAATCACTAATGAAACTTTTTTTTGTTTCAGGTATGTACCTCGACAGGTTTCTTAAACGATTTAGTATATCAGCGAAACAAAGTGAGTAAAAATATGCAAGAAGGTTGATCCAATCATGCAAGTTAAACATTAAATTAATGGAGTGTGTCGATTTATACAAAAAATTTTTGGAATTGGAATCACTCAAATAGCTTATATATTTATTTAATCTTTTATAGTACATATCTCGTATTTAACTGAGAGTACACATTATTTTTTTATATTCTAGTTTATATCCAGCAAACACAAAATATTCTATTTGACAAGAACATGCTTTCATTGCTATTTCTATACACGAACGTGACGTACATGCATTGCTCAGCACAACTGCTGCACGCTGCTTCATAGCCCGAAGCGATGTGCATTTTATGCGGCGACGCGTATTTTACGGCACTAAAAAAACTATTACGAAACTTTGACGGCCACGACGATTGTATCGTATCGATATGCGATTTCCTCGAATGCGCCGGACATATCGTAAATTTCGGAATATCGTTAAGCCTATCCCGGCGCGCGCCCGCGTGCTTACGATTTGAAGGTTGCGGCCACGATTTTTCGAGCACTACGCATTTTGTACATACAACTGGGTCAGGTATGAAGACACTGAAACCCCGAAACGGTACCACCGTCAGTGTTCGTCGTGTCTTTCTTTTTTAAGAGGCAGTAACGAGCCGACGGAACCACTCGGACCTTGATTCGTTCCGTGACACTTAAGTAGCGGCTTTAACAGCCCTTAAGACAACGTTCGGTAATCCGTGTGAACGGCCATTACGGCCGTTAAATTGAACAATTGCCGCGACGATGGGATCCCGGTTAAACACCTTCAGTCTCACGCGCCTCTCTTCCCACGCGTTAAACTTAACCGACGGGGATAGCAGCCGAGACTCTTACATTACATCTTGCGAACCCTTTTTGTTTCTGCGTCACGTATTTCAGTCTTGTATTGACATAAGCTTGATGTTAACGAAGGCATCGAGGAATATGTAGATAACAAATAGACATTAAATTATTATTGGCAAGACATATAATATCCGTTTTTTAGATAACAAAGAACAATAATCTTTTTGCGTTATATGAAGAAGTATCACTTTAATATCCGAAATATGTCGACAAATGTCGAGTCCAGTCTTGAAGATACGCGGTCACGTTGCGGAAACAATTCGAAACACAGTTATCGCGTGGTGCAATATACGCGAGAAAAACTCTTTCCTCATGTTTTATTCCACGGTCGACTGGGCGGTCCGTCGTCCGCCCTCCTTAAGATCGATTGCTAAATTCACGTCACATACGCGGTATACTGATAGGGATGCCGCGATGTATGCTGATCCAGCGTTGAAACGACAATGAATAGAGCGTAACACGAGTCCCCGAAGACAAACAGTGCGAGGAAGAAAAGGAGTGGACCGGCGCGACGCGGCGTGGCGCGGCGCGGTGTGATGAGACGCTGCCCTCCTCGTGGTTCCCAGCAAATGAATTCCGCCATGAATATGTATCGGCCGCTGGCATAACTGAATTCATACGGATACGGATTGCGTGGATGTATTAAGCAACGCTTCACGACGAACGGAAGCGAAGAACGGATCCTTCTCGGAACGTGGCGCGCGAGCTCTTTGTCGAACTTGGAGATTGTCGCGACCATCGATCGAGGGAAAGAGGAAAACGGGACGCGGCGTGACTGAATTTTCTATACGGCTTCCTTTCTTTGTACTCGAGGTAATTTTGTTTCAATCTATAATTCACTATTTCCCCTTATATTGTTTTGACTGAGATATACGAGATACGACACGTGCGTTCTGATACGGGTTTCAAGTTTAAACGGTACGCGATGTGAATTATAAAAATATCATATACAGCACAGATTGTTGCAGAAAGCTTCCAGAAAGGTTTCAAACCTTTCTGGAAGCTTTCTGCAAGGTTCAAAACCTTTCTGGAAGCTTTCTGCAACAATCTGTGCTGTATGGGATGTTTTACGTATATTATCTTGCAAATTATCGAGTGGATTTTTATGAAGTAAAATGTTCCACGTTTATCACATGGAGCATATATCAATTTCGCGACGGCAATAGACGTCGCCGTTAAATTGTCGAAGAATTTCAACCTGTTAAGGCGCAATTAATATTTTTCCGCAAATGGATTATTAGGAGAAAGACTGATACGTAAAGTGATATACAACACTCGTTTAGTCCAAGTTTATTACCTCGATAATAGGTCTAACAGGTGGTAAGTTTATTAGCCGAATATATCTTTCGCCTTGCGCAGACGTTCTTGACATTTAACACGCTTACGTAAAGGGGAGCGAGCAATGCATTGGTTTTCATGTCGGTCGGCCGACTGATAACTTTCCAGATCGGATTGTAGATCTTAATGCTTTTCTGCAACAAATAGATATCTGGAGTCTTGCGGAGATTATTACCACGGGCAAATTACGCACGGAATCTACGCATCGTAAATTGACACTCTTTTACGCCGCCTCGATCTTAGCCGACAGACTTTTATCCGTTGGTTGTTGTCGCCACTACAACGAATAGTATAGTATATCTAATCATTATAGCGGATAAAGTCTGAGACGGTTCGCCATGATGGTGAAATAAAATTGTTCGCGGGAACGTTAACCTTTGAGTATGAAGAAAAGCAACAAATATATTATGGGATATTGCTGAATTATCGCACTTTCTCTCAACCGTATGCTCTAAAGGATAAGGTAGAAAGAATGGCAATTATTTTCACGTTGAAAGATCTCGTTAGGCTTAATAGATAATAATATCTCTTTTTGATTTATAATTTTAATTAGATTTTTATGAAAAATATTTGGCGTTTTTATTTGTTATAATATTTAATACTGAAAGTTAAAAAGAATTTGGCAAAATAACGGTTTTTAATCTTTTATTTATCTAAGCAATCTGTGTAGCATTCTAATTAAAAAAAAATGTACCTGTTTTTTTTACAAAATGAAAGACGGTGACTGCCTCTATCGTTTCCATGGCCAATAAGCATTAGACCATTAGAGAGAGGCGAAACTGGCATATATGGTTTGCAACATCATCTATCGAAAGTAGCTCATATTTAATGTCATGAAGTGCAACGCTGCTCGGCGATAAACTAGCATTGCATTATATCTAACAGCTATTAATTATCTGTTGGGCTTATTATACTCTGATTGTACAATAAGGAATATCGTACAACTGAAGTATGATCTTTCCATTAATAGTTATCTGTCACTGAGCAGCGCCGTGAAATTGTAATATCTCTTAAATTCATGTATTATAGGGAAAGTGATAAGAGATAGGACGTGCAATACATATAGACGATCGCGTAAAGTGTGGCTCGATATTTCGCGGTTTTCTAATTTTATTAAATTTCTCCAATTGCGAGTAGCAAGCGGAATCGAGAATCTTACTATTCACTATAATTCTTAAATTCTCAGTTTTTTGTTTGCTTGTGTACGGTGTGGCCACGTCGCGGTCGGTTTAAACAGCGAGGACCCTTTCAAGTCAACCTTCGAAGGGGTCGCAGGGTCGACGATGTCGTGTCTCTGTTTTGCAACGCGTAATTACCGACAACGGGCAGTAGGCACGCCGTGCGGGCCGGGTGCACGGCCGAGCGAGCACACGCGGCATTAGGCAGTTTTTTATGCGAACGCGTAACGAACGGCGTTTTGCATATTCCATGACGAACAGCAACAGCAGCCGCAGCCGCCGCCGCCGCGAGCGCACTATGTGTCTTCGTTCGGATGTTATATACACTGTATGCTGCTGTTGCTCCTATGATGCTGTTTTTACTGCTGCTGCTGCTGCTGTTGCTGTTACTGCTGTTGCTTCGTCACGCGCGACGAACTGGAAAGTGATAGTTCGCAGTCTTAAAGATACGGCCGATCGTCGCTTATGATCGGGATGATTGATGCGAAACGCGCGCTCAAACGTGCATGCTCGAGGAATACGCATGTCGTCGCGCTTCGATCGTTCTCTGATGGAAGACGTTAGTGATATACCGTGGAGCGTGGTGAATGAAGCTATTTTTTAAATTCACAGTTTAATATCTTCGCGATTATTTCTTTCCGATTGGCGTATCGTAGACCTTCGTGGCCATTTCGAATAGAGCTATACAAATTTGAATCTGATTCTATATATTACATCCTATTGTACTCTAATGTGAGATATCAGGCAGAATCATTTATTTTGAATGAATTTTATTATATCTATATTATTAGATAATTATGTCAAATTTATTTAAAATTATTTTACAAATCTTTGATTATCTATCACAAAACAAAACATTATTTTTATTTAATAGATTAAATACATATATCAAAAGTTGAAAGAACAATCGTTAATACCGCTATTGCATTCTGCAACCGAGTTAGTTTCCGTTAGGGTACACCTCTATCTTCCCCTTCGTGATAGCTATGAGATCCTTCCTTCTTCGCCGGAATTATTATAGCTTCTGAAAAATTGCGAAAAGTTTTCCTTCGTGCTGGATGCTGTGTCTCCACGACACCGTAGCGATACAACTCGATGCTCGCCGTGCAGGTAGCCGTTATCGTTTCGTCGAATCACGTAAATCACGTACCGTTGTAAAACGCGGACCAGTTCTTGCGTGCAGGTCCGGAGGGACGCGCGACGTGTGTACAGTGTACACACGTATACGTGGCGTGCCACGTCGCCGCGATGAAAACGCCGATGCGGAAACGGGAATCGGTACCCGTCGGTTCCCGATCTCGGAGACTCGCCGTTGAGAACGGCCCACGTGGACATCACGTTTGACCGAACGTGGACATCGTCGATATAATTATATACGAGACAGGAATGATCGAATACTTCATTTCTTGAAATGATTCCTTGCACTGTCTTAAATCTATAAAAAAATCTTGGCTTTATGATGACCCGATAACCTGAAAATGTAGTTGGAAGAACAACATTGTAATTTCTAAGTGCAACGAGGACAGGGTATTTTTTTCTATTACTATTTCTTGAATAGAAACATATATGTCTTTGATAGGTTTATAATTTTGTAACTTTCGAAATATCATGAATTTCTAAATCTTCACATTTATATGGTGATACGTGACAACCTAGTGGAAGTTGAAGATATGTGGAAAGCATTATAATTCAGAACGCATTACTCCCCCTTCTCCTTCCATGAATGAATTACGCGTTCTCCCGAGCATGTTTTCTCCAGAGTCTTGAAAGATTTAAGTGGTATGATTCTTACGCGAGTGTCTACGTTTCTCACAATTTCACAATGCTAAGTTTTAATCTACTCTGAGTAATTTGAATCGGATAGCCCTGCTGAATTTTAATTTATTTTAAGCTTCAGTTCTAATTTATCTAAGCCACTTGAATACAAGACTTAAATTTAAATATTGGGATTATTTATATAGTGATATTGCGTGTTAAAATGTTTACACTAATATATGTATATTTCGATAAAATAAGTGCTTGAAATTTGCGGTATATATAATCCGTACTTTTAATATGTGCAAAATTATAATCAAAGTCTCAAGCTTTATTTTCTCGTAACGATAATGTAGGAATGTGAACGTTAACTTCTTGCAACACGTATAAAAAAGCTTAAACGAAAATGTCAATGAATTAAAACATGGAACCGGGCGCATTTAATATGTTACTATATCTAATCTCTTATTTCTAACTTATTTGCTTGAAAAATATAGATTTATTATATTCAACTAGGATTTCTTGAACCGGTTTTACGTGCGCCACCAATTCGATATTAACATCTCGAAAAGTTTCCCACGGATATATCTGGCGGATGAATATAGGTCTGTTAGATTGTACTTATATAGTTCCGCGGGTATATTATATTTTCTCAATAAACTTACCGTATTTGAATAACTACTGAACTAACGGCATAGACGACACGATGATAAAAATGATTTCCAAGGCTCTCTCTGTGCGCAATAGCGGCGCCAGCATGTCAAGGATTTATATTCTTTTGTCATCGTTGTAGATAAAAATGAATTTTAATAGCGTCTACATTCTTGTAAATCGAAAAAATTGCATTGTCATTTTTTAGTGTCATTTTTCTCGTTATATATTTTCGATACTCTTGTTTTTAAAGTGCAAAGTTCAAAGTTTTCAAACGCGGCTTTTATGAATATTTAATTAAAAAGATATTCGTATCTAAAGCGTTTATTAGCCAACAATTAAAAAATTAAATGGTTATTTTTGTAATATACATATAGAACACGTTTCGTGCGTTTCCGTCGAGTGCGCTAATTAATCGTGTCGATGCGTCGAGGCGAACGATCGGCTAATTTGAATGTTTCATTGCGCGGACCCCGACGACGCTGCAAGTGCAATACGTTTACCGAGTTATGCGCTGCGCGGCGATCGGCACGGGGGCGTGGGCGTGTCTGGTGCACTCGGAATCGTGAAGTACTTTCGAACTTGTCCGGTACGTGATCCTGGCCGAGTCCGGCTCGGTTTTAAATACGTGTTCAGGTTTTCGCTTTTGCGCTTAAGCCCTGTCACGATCTGAGGGATAACGGCAGACATCGAACACGCCAGCCGATACGGTGTCACCTCGCGGTGGTCGATAATGAATCTCAAGATTGAGATTGGTCACGTAGTCATATATGCGCGCGTAGCGGATATCGATTTTGAAAATTGCGACGATAATGTCGCCCGACAGCCTCGTGTCTCCGCGCGCGCGATTTCTCCGAGGAATTGATCTCCCGGTTGGGCCTCCTCGAGTTACCGTGGGATTGAAAATCCGCTTGCGTACATCTCCTCCTTTACCTTCCTACGTGAGCTTACCAACAAGAGGTCCTGCTTCGAGGGATACTTTATGCTATTTCGATAACATTGAGATATCGGTACTTGGTGTCCGATATCACGTTACTTTCGGTATCGATATTTCACCTTTGATAATAAACAGGCATTGATATACTTTGTGAGAAGCACCAATGGCCTGAAAAATATTGTGTAAACTCATTAGCAGTTCTAAATTATTTTGAGACAGTCTTATATTTTTATATTCAATAATGAATAACGTCCAACTCATTAAATATGTCTATACCTATGTAGTCGGAAAATAATGATACGGTGAACAAATCGAGAAGTCGTGAGAAATCTATTAGATGAGCATTTGGATAATACCACGTAACAAAAAATATTGGAGATTTGATAAAACGACTTGTCGTTGCTAGTATGAATGTAGCCTAACGTCCCGTTGGTTCCGCAGGGGCCTTAGACCGTGACCGGCGCGGCGCGACACGCGGGGCTCGCGTCACACGATCGCACGGTTCCCGATCTTGCCGATCCCCACTGTTGATCCTGCCTTCTTTCCTCGCTGTGTAAACGCTCCTTGGATCCCCCTTTATATGTATATATATATATATATATATATATATATATATATGTATGTATGTATGTATGTATACGCGAGAGCCACGAGCCCATGGAACTATTATGGGATCGTCACGCCGATAGCGCAGTTGCATCGTCCTCTTCGTCTCTCTTCCTTTGCCATTCGCTTCCTCGTCGATCGTCGTCGTTGTCGTTACTGATCGTCGTCACCGTCATCTAAGCACAATGTCACCATTCCATGACGCCGTTGCACCAGTTTCCCTGACCGATTTCGAAGCACCACGAACTCCCTTGCTCGCACGGAAGAAGGAGAGAGAGAGAGAGACTTTCGAGTCGGATCCGTGAGAATCACGAGAAAACGGTACACGGAGGACAGGATACGGGATACGATCGGCCGTGAATATTTTCGTAGATCGTTAGAGACTCTGGCCTTAGTTCAGTCTCTCTCTCGTAGCGCGCCGTTCAATTTCTAATTAGGTCCAGACAATGGGAAGTACATGTATGGACGGAGAACAATCCGCGTACGTGCATACGGGATGGAAAAGTCTTCGCGATCTCTTTTCGACCCTTGAACGCGCGTGTGTGCCCATATAATGCAATATCCGCGAGACGCGAAGCCGCGCGTGATTACGACGCAGGAAGAAGGCGTTATTCGGAATCGGCAGGGAGAGATCAGGCGCTACTTCTCCGTCCGTCGATTACCGTCGAGCATCGGCCGCGGGAACGCTTTTTGTGGGAAGAGGTAAGCAAGGAACTTTCTTACAAGAAGCGAGATTGCATTGGGTGTGCCCGATTCTCCTCCGCCGTGCTGCTGCAACCTTTACGTGATGCGCCGATCGTAGAAACGAGACGGTGGCGTATAACGCGGCAGTGGCGCGGCGACGACGGTTTTCCACTTCCATTCTCGTTCGGGATTCTCTTGTTCCCTCGGACGTTCGATGTGTGTCCTTTCCTCATAAGACATTCATATATTCGAACGATCGCGAAGCCGTTCCACGGCTTCTCGGAAGACTGGCATTAGAAACCGGCCACGAGAGGACCTACCGAAGAGCCGAGCGCTCGCTCTCCTCGCCTCTTCCCTTTCCTCTCTCTCGCAACCTCTCGGTCCCTCGGAGGCTGTGTTTATCTCACCCGGGATCCCACGCTGGCTAGGTGCCTTTCGTCCTTTGACCCTCCTCTCCGCTCCGCGAGAAGGTGAGGAATCGTCTCTAGGACCGGTAGCCGCAGGCGCACCGCGCGATCGAAATCAGGATGTGTGGGAGGCGAGAGATTTATCGCGATTCGATAATTTTTTTTTCGGCAACGCCCCGAGATCGTGATAAATATAGTTTCGCCATTGCAATTTTTATGAGACTCGAGAGCCCTAATTGACGAAATTATTACCTATCAAAAATCACTTTCTATACATATAAGATATTATCTCTTAAAGTTTATAAAAAAGCTCATTACTTATCACAAGTGATTTATATTTATTATTACATTATTACATAAATTTTTGAAAACATTCTACATATTAAATTTTGTGTAAATTGTTGCAGTAATACGATATATTTTACTCTGCTGCAATCTAAATTCTATAGGACGATAATAACACATTTGTACATATTTTCGTAGAGATCAATCAGCTGTCGATCAAGAGAGCCATTGAATTCTACTTAACATGAACATACGTGTGCCTCGGGTGATTGTGAGAAAGCTTGGTTGGAGTTCAGGGTTGCATTTAACATCACCGTAACACCTGCGGTTGATTGACCAGTAAATAAGTAGGATTGCCATTCGTTAAATTGGCTCTGAGAGGATGCATAAACAATAGACTCACTACCTCATATTTTCATCGTATGTCTGACGCGGTGTAAGTTAACGGTGTCAATTACAATTGAAATTATGGAACTACTAGATATACTCCCACAGCTATTTAGGATTTTAAAATTATTGTGTGAGATGTGATACGCGCTCCTTTGTGTTATTTATATATCGCAGGTCAGCATAATTTAGAATGGAAAAGAAAATGATTATCAGATCTGATACTGTTGTTAATTAGCAGTCAATTAAGTATTAAGTTTCTTTAACGTCTGAGCCAGACCACCAGGGATTATATGTAACAATTGCTTATTTGTCAAACATATATTATAATGTAATCTTTTGTACTATTTTAGGAGAATACTAAACTTTTCTCTGGAAAAATAATATTTATCATTATAATTATAATTTTAAACTATATAGTAGGATTTCTCCGAAAGAAGATTAACAATTTGATAATCGCGTACTCATTGAAGTAATAATAGAGGCTCGGCTTATGTGGGAAAGAATAAATCGTCGTGGAAATTGATCCTTGGTCTTGAATCTAATCGCATAATCAACCACGATCGAATCAATTTCACGCGATTTTCGTCACGCGGCACGAAACTAACGCGGCAGCAATCTCTTATATCTCACGTTACGACTCGCGTTGCCTTACTGGAGGGAGAGATAGTCGTCGCGTAATTTTCGTAAATCTTTCCGAGCAGTCCTTGACTGCTTCCTTATTGATCAGTCATTATCGAGAGAGAGATAGTATAATTTTACATTCACGAGAGGGGAGACAGTCATTAGAGTACGCCTGCTGTTAGCGGCTTGTCATGAAGCTTTAGTGCGCGATAAGATCGCAGCAAGCACGATAGAATAGAATATAATTTACGACGTGTTCTATGTATAAGACAGACATTCTTCTCGGAGCATTTCATAAGGAGAAATATATACGTTTTTTTTTTACTAAAAAATAATACACAAAGATATAAATTAGCGATAATTGACGTGTAAACGAATACTATTTATATATGATGTAAGATTGATTTATCGGATAAGGATAGAATAGTTTAATGCACGAGATGAATGGATAATCAATAACTTAATCCGATCTAATAATCTAATTTAGCAATAAATTATATGAATTATCCAAAATAAACTATTCCTACGTGCATTTTCTGCTTTTATCAAAGGTGAGCGCGCAGCGAGGAACGGCCGTGATCTAAACTTTGAACTCGGCCTTTAATAGCACAATAAGAACGATGCTTGTTATTGATTGTCACGGAACCTATAGAGCTCTTCGCTATTTGAGAGATGAAACGCGATCGGACGCGTCGTGTTTAATGTCACCTGGCGCGGCGCACTCTCGATCGGCCAATAAAGATGCGATAGGGGAATCTTGGAGAAAGCGGTCTGTGTCTCTCGTGGTACGTAGCCCGGCCGCCGCAGGGGTCCGCGAATGAATATCGACGAGAAAATGAGGGAAGCGAACGGAACGAGTCGCGCGGAATGATTCCCGGCGCACACGAGGTGTCCAGCTCCGGCTCTCGTAAACACACCGTAGCTGAGTTCGCACGTATCGAAGATCCCGATCGAAAGTAGTGAAATGTCGTCCAGCAAAAACTGATACGTTGATTTATATGAGAATTAATTGCAGCGGGATTACATTTCGTTGATGTTAATTGGCTTGAACTGTAGCCTAACTGATTATTTACTCTTGTGTACAATTAGAATTAAAAAGAGACAAGTAATAAGAAGAAAGAAGCTACCATTCGCTTTATAAGATTTTCTTTTAAATACATTTTCTAAAACTTTATTTCATTAGGTATTAGTCTGTCAATGAGTGAAGTTTGACGAAAGTTTTCTTTCAACACTTTTAGTTAAATTTAATTACGCGCATCTCATCGTTTCCGGAGAAAGCACGGTTGCAAAGAAATACTAGTGAAAAGAAAAAAGAAATAACAACCTTTGACTCTTAGATTTAATAGTTTCTTGCTGGCTTCTTGATTTTATTTTAACTGGCAGTTTGCACGTGGGCATGAGTTGCGTATTATTAATGTATATTCCTTGTATACGTGTACCTGCTACTTCACTAGAATGTCTGACAACGAATCTTATTAGCTTTGGACGCCCTAATATCTTAAATCATCTCGGGTTTCGTATGTAAATATATTTGCATGCGACTGCGTTTATGAATGTAAAGGGGCGTACGTCGGGAAAGTGGTCGACTACGGGAACAAGTTTTTAGCCGAAGTGCAGGATCGATTATAGGTGTCGAGGAAGGAGCTTGTATAATACTCGGTCACGCGCGTATTTCGCGGACTAGCAACAGGACAGGCGGAAAAAGTGTCGCCGCCCACGTGAAATTCCGTAATCCAAGAACGTTTGTGAAAGTAGTGGGATTGTTCCGTATGGCGATCACCGTGAGTGTCGCGAGGGGACATACCATCGGCACGCGGTTTCGATCTCTCGGATAGAGCGCGTTGTCCAATTGGCGGGGCGGCGAGAAACGTAAATTTACGAAGGCCGATTGCCGTAAATCCTTAACGGACGGCCCGCCCGAGCTCGTCGAATATACGAGTTTTATCTCATCGTGGCTCTCGAGTCTCGCGCCTCGCGCGTGTTTCTGAATCGTAATTAAGTCAAGCCGCGCTTTACGTAACGTCGTAATTTATTACTTGTATACGGATGATCGATTGCGTCACTGACGATCTAAACGATATCGATTCCGGCAGAATTACGAGAAATTAATGGTGAACGTTTCTTGAATGTCGCGGCGACAATTAATGTGTCGACATTTTCGGTGCGATAAACGACGGTTCGATTCTAATAAAGCCCGGTGCCCGCGACGTAATACCGATTATGTCTGGCTCCGGGCGCCACGATGCAATCAATTTGTAAACAAGCGGCGATGGGCCCAGTAGTCCACGGCCGGCAAAAAGAGCGGATCTCCCTCGGCGCGCGACTCATCGCGGTGGAAGCAAAAACGGTCCTGCATTTCTACGGTTCATTACTCCGACTGTCGTGGCGCGGCGCGGCGTCTCGGCCCCAGACGAGGTATATCGTTTCATACATATTTCATGACTCTTTCCCGATGTTCAATCGGTAGGAAGTATTGAGAGTTGCGTCAGCGTTTCTTGCCGCGTTTCCGTAGGATTGAAGGATCGCGTCCCTGCGAGAAATAATTACGAGGGCAGGATTTTTAAATACCTTGACCCGAGTGCGACGTTGGAGTAAGGGATTTAGTTGTCTTAGGTTAAAGAAATAGTCAATTTTTGCGTTTTTGTTGTAACTAAATTATATTTACAGGGAGAATTTAACCAATCTACATATTTATATAATTATTAAAAAAATATGAAAAGTAATTGGAAAAATTAATAGTTTGGTATGCATCCTTGTTTGATTTTTGTTCTGTTACATGGCCTGCTTGATTGATAACATATTGAACATACATTCTTTACAACATACATCCCTTATTGTAAACGTTTTACTTATAAATTATCATAAGTCATAACGCTTCATTGAAACTGGTACAAGTGCACATAGCTACATATATCTGTATATTTCCTCATTTCACCTCTAAGATCGGGATCTCGACTCACCGAGATTATAGCCGCCCTCCAATACAAAGTATCGTTGGCATCATACGCTATGGAGTTTTACGTTTGCGTTCCTTTCGGCGAAATCGTGGCGCGCACTGACGAGGGTCTTCCTCGAGCGGAGGGGTTTAATTGCGATCGACGAACTGGTGATTTTCTTCGATCCCTCGATCCTCACGTCGACGTTGTCCTACGGCGAAGAGGCAGCTTCCACCGTGTCCGTAGAAAGTCCCTCTTTTTTTTTTCCTTTTTCGCTGCTCCTCCTCTTCGAGTGGAGTGCTCAACATTCTGTGCACGTCGAAGGCCACGCGACCCGATGCCTCGAGGACACGTCAGTGTATCTAGTATCCTTCTCCTTCTTCGTTTCCTTCCTCATTTCTTGTACGCGCCCTCTCTTCGTATATACACTTCTCCCTTGTTCCATCTTTTCCTGCAGTTTGAAGTGCGGCATGAGAATTTCTGGAAAATACGTATTCTACGTGCGTTCCTCGTGATTCGAACGGATATTTTGATACATTGTAATATTTTTGGAACAAATATCCGTAAGAATCTCACAAGAGACCTATGCTTCGATTACGAGCGAATAATCCTTGCTTTTTTTGCTTCGAAAAGATCCATATAGAAAAATCTTACAATATAATATTCGCGTTTTTATACATATACAAAATTTATCCAAAATAATTAAAAATACTAAATGAAATATGTAGCTTTATGATTGTACACGGCATTTTATGTAGGACATGAATAATCAAGAATCAGAGAACATATTGAAAAATATATCTTGAAGATATATCGGATGAAAGAATATGCAAAATATCTTTTCAAGATAAAATATCTTTTCTTCGCTCACGTGATAGTGTCAATCATACTTTAATAGTCTTGTAGTTGAGCTTCCGCGCTTTACCGTTTCTTGCTTAGATTGCATTATGCAATGCATGTTGTAAAAATTTCAAGGACTCGTGTCTATTAATCGCAGGAGAAAAAGCGCTGACGGAACACTTGACGGCTCTGATGGACTGCCAGAGGAATAGACAAAGGTTTATAGCGTCAGTTCACGGCGGCATCGTTCTATTTTCGCTGTTAATGTTAAAAGAATGTTGGCGGCAACGGCTACGATGTCGGAGCTACTTTGATCGCCAAAGCAAAAATAGCTGTGACAAGATTACTTTTATAGCGATTGCATAATATCGTAAGTAATTCCGCGACGAGAATTGATCTTCACTCTCATCTCATCTCGTATGGAAATCCAAGATGAGGTTTATTCGCGAGGTCGATCTCGTCACTCTTCTCTCTCCTTTCTCCCTGTCCTTCTACATCTTTCGAGAAGTGCACGAAGAACTGGAATCACGATTCTCAAGGTTCTTGTCCGCATTCGCGATTTTAATGGCGATTATTGCATTAACTACACGCGGAATTCTTTCATTTTGCGGTCATCTATCTTTCGTTTGCGATTTAAAAGAATAGTGAAAAGTTGGACATAAAATATTATTACAAATAATATAATTTTTTTCATTGATGAATTGAAGACTTTGATGCATATATTATCTATTTAATAATTTTTTCACACAAGTTTGTTAGGTAATTGCAGAAAATAGAGAAGATTTGTTTATAGATACATATACTGTCATTGTTTAAAAGATATGTTAATATTAGATATATAAATATCTGCGCCACGCGTGTAAGTATTTTCTCCCAATATAATGCTTGCCACATAAATTGATTGCAATCACGTTTGAGGCAATCGCCTTTGAACGACGCGAAAGGATGTAATTTACAGGATAGGAATGCGCCTGTCGCGAGAATTGAAAATCGCGATCTTTCATCCAGGACGAAATCGGGGAGGAGGCTGGCGAAATAAAACCGAGAGAAACTGTGTCTCGCGCACAGTCGGTAGACTCCATTAATACTTGAGAATGAACGCGCAAAGGTCGTTGCAAGTAAATGCCAAGCGACCGACCGCTCAATGAATTCGAGAACCGAGAGCCGTTTGTTTGCCGGATATATCTTCCACGATATAGTTTCGCACGCTCTTCACCGACTGGATCCATTAGTCATCAGGTAGCGGTTCCGAAGAGACCGAAATTTAATGTTATTTTTATACGAGCGGGTGGTCCACGGGAAGTCCTCCGGCCTCCATCGGATTTAGGATGAGACATTCTCGTCGCCGCTAGAAATTCGGTCGGTTGTTTCATCTTGGTTGAATAAAACGCGGGATCATAGTACGGGGCACGTAATCTCGATTTGTTGCCACGGATAAAGCCTTCATCGCACCGAGCTGACACGCGGGCGGCTTCGCGTTTCGTCTTCCAAGCTGCGCCGACATTTGTAGGAACGTCGTAGATGAATCGTTTCCGTTTAATTTGCCAGCATGATTAACGATAGAAAGCGCGATAGTAGCTGAACATGTATATTCCCTTGGACATTGCAAATGTGCCTATCCCCTCTGCAATGACCTTTGTGACGCTTACGTGTATATACGCGACTGTCGCGGGTGTAAAAACGCCCGGGTTTCCGGGAGGAACTGTTATTAATGATTAATTGTGGACGGTCGTGAAATTTATTTTCCATCTCATCGATAATTATTCTCGCGAAAAAATATTGTAAGTCATCTCGGTTAATTTCTCAACATGTGCTCTTTAACTCCCTATCAGTTACAGGTGTACATCTGAGAGATCAATCATTGATTTAAAATTTAGCTGAGATAATATAATAAAATGTTTATAATAAAGTATTTATATATATGTATATTAAAAGTTTAAAAAAGTAATAAGTAATAAATTCATTAGTTTTCGCTCTTTTTATCTTATTTATCTTGTTTTATCTTTATATATTTCAAATTTTTATCTACTTATTTATATTCTACAAAATATTTATTTCTTATATTTTATTATATTTTTTATCTCGTAATGCATATCTATACATCGTGACTAATCTAATCTTTTGAACAATTTTTGTAAAGTTTATTATAAGTTTTTGGAATTATTTTGATGTTATTTTCGGCGCTACGTGCTTTATCAACGTTTTGCATGGTCGAAAACAATTCGAGTTACATGTGTATAAGAGCGCGTGAGCGATCGTCGTACTGAAATCTCGGTATCACTCTCCCTTCCTTGCCGAGTCAGCTACGAAACGTGATCACGTACAATCGTACCCGACCAGATACGTCGATCCGAAGCCGGTAATCGGATTAAGTACAGGTGTGTCGTTCAGGTGGTTGTACATGATACTGCAGATACCAGCCAGATAGATTTGTTCTCATCTGCATATTCCTCCACTGGCATATCAAACAGATTCTGCCACCATTTGCATTAAATATAAACTTGATTATCTTAATAAAAGGAAGGAACGTGTCACATCTGCTAAAATTGTGAGAGAAATATTTTGTTTTAAATTGTTTTAAATTAGAATCGGCAATTAATCAATCATGAGCGATCACTAGCTATCTGCGTCGATTGATCTAATTGATTTCACAATATTTTATGACACTAAACAAATAAAACTTACAAAATTAATTTGTATCTCATATTAAAGCGGCTCTGATACTTTTTCTCATCGAAGTAGTTCTTACGTTATATTTCAAACTTGAGCTTTATAGTGGAATTTCTTTACTCTATGGTATCTATTATATGATATCTTTACTATATGTATCAGCATAAGATATGGCACAGATAATTTCACGATTATAATCTATGTAGAGTTTTTCCTCAGTTTTCTGTTTAATTCCTGATAATGAAGACCGAGAATAAGGATATGACTGTAATGAATGAACCGAGTTAGCGTATCTACTCCAGGATACACAAGATGTAGAATGTAGAAAATATAGTAATGTTTCCAAATCGCGTCTGATAAATTCGCGGCTATCTATGTAGCTCGCGATAAATCGCTCGCGTCATTACGTGCAACCTAGTCGCCGGCGGACAGAACGTTGTCGTGGCGATTAAGATGCGATCGGGAACGCGCGTTAATTAGATGAAAACACCGTGACACGCGGGTGACGTGCACGATTGTGGCCCACGGTGCTCGATTATGGAGGAGGCAGAGCGATCTTATTGGCGTACGCCCACGTGCAAAGACAAGTCCACCGACTTCGCCCCGTCCGTCCTGCAACGTGTTCGTTCTCTTCCTTTCACGCGCGCCAGTCTATTACGCGCGCGTTCCTCTCGCGCGTCGTCGCGGCGCGGCGGTGCACGCGCGCGTAGGCGTACGCGCATTATTCACGTGCGTGCAACTACGGAATTCGTTGGACATGCTGTCGACCGCGGCGAATCACGCACGCGAGGGTTAAACGTCATCGGTCGGTGGCTTCAAGACGATGCTATTAGAACGTTGCTCCGCGAGGGCCCGACTAATTCCTCGTGTCGCTAAAGTCGAGAGTCGACATACATTTATGTATTATGCCGTTATGACTATCTGAACTGTGCCGCTATCAGTTTGCATTACATTCGTATTACGACACCTTAAATCTCGTGGGACTGTCTAGAAGAAATTTTAATTTATTAGCAGGTTTTTTTTTTAGAGATTTAAGTTGAAGGTTAACGGTAACAATACGTAAAAAAAAACATGTGATAAGAACCACATAATTTTTTTAGTGAGAGAAATGGGAAGAATTAATAATAATAATTAATAACAGAATAGAAATAATTTCAGTATTAAAAAATATTGTGTTATTAAACTCTTGCTATCACAATTAATGTTCTCTAACAAAGCTTTAAAAATTTTTTTATTAGTTGAATGTTTTTATATACAACGTTAATAAAAATATAATTTTTACTTATCTACGCTATATTTCATAGAAAGAGGATCGTGAGTCGAGCACTCCTATTTCGCCATTGATCGAAAGCGTTAAAAATAAGACTGGTTTTCCCTAAGCGCGAGAAACCGTCAGACGTGCAAAATATCGGGTGTGGACACGTCTTGGGTGGCGCGTGTGATGGTAGAGCGATAAACGTCGTGTCTCCGTTGTCCCAAGTATCGAACCACCCTCGGGAGTAATCGAGAGAATCAGCTAGAAACATACGAGAGTGCGAGAGAACTTTTCTCTCGTTCCAGAGCGGGCGGCGGAATCGCAGAAGGAGACGAGAGATCCTCTCTGGCTGCTTAGCATAACGGAGCGGCACGGCGCGGCGCGGCGGCGCGACACGGAGTGGCCGGCACACCCACCTCGAGATCCTGGGTGGCAGGTCGTCGGTAATAACCCGGCCATAGGTAGACCACCGCGAGAGCGCAATCCGCGCTTAATGGCGGCAGTCGCTGTGTGAGATATCGCGATACCAGTTCGCCTTGCATTCGCGGTACACGACGACGACGAGGACGATGATCGCGGTTAGCGACGCGTCTACACGCACTGTCGCGCCGCGCCGTCGCGAGACGAACAGAGAAAGGATGCGAACAAGCTAACGTGACCGCGGGTTTATGCGTTTCAGTTCAACACGAGCGTGTCGTATTCATTTCTTGTGCGTGGACGAGACCGACTTGACCGTGGTTGTGATGCAACAACGTCAAACCTTGCACTTACGAAGGTTACCGTTTTAGAAACGCGAAGGAAGTGTGTTCTATTCGCTTCCGTATTTAGATTGTTTATTATAGTCAGTTTCTTTAGTCTCAATTCATTTTGTCAGCAATTTCAGTATTGAGAAAAAGCAGTCGTTTAATAGCTCTTTAGATGGTATTGATAATTATGACGATTTAAGTTTAGCGAATTAATAAACTTTTGTATTTTAGTTAATTTTTACTAATTAAAATTATATTTAATCAACTTAGTATTGGGTGGACATGCTATCTCACGAGATCTGTGAGACCGTCACTTGCACGGGACACAAAACTCATGTGTGACTCGCATGCGAGCGTCATGCTCTTTCGGGCTGTACTTATGCCAGACACGTTTCCCAACGTTTACTCATGTCTCGTACGCAGAACGAGAAAAGAATGCATATGCGCACGTATTGGGATCCACGAATAAAAATTTTGTTCGCATTCACGGTCGCATAAAAGCCGATGTAATTTTTCTTGGAGAATGCGTACGCGAGTGCTTGCAGATTTTTTCTATATATTTTAGAAAAACGGAAGCGATTTATTTTTATCAGTAAATAAATTTAAAACAATATTACGAATTTCTCGGATTTGATATCGATAATAAATTCATTTCATTGCTTTAATCAGTTTAATCGATAATAATATTGAAAAAATTAAAAAAAATTAAAATAATTTAAGAATGAAACTTTGGATTTTTTTATCTTTTCAAACTTCATCTGGAGAAGTCAAAGGGCACAAGTGTTGTTCTTGCTGCGTTGGTCTCATGGGACACGCACGTTCCCGCGAATACGATGAACGGGAGAAAAACGCGTACATTTTTACGCGGCCGTCTGCACAGGCAAATTGTGATATCGCGGCTACGTGACGGCGCGACGCGAGCAGGAAGTCGCCACTCTCGGACCTCGCGGGGTAAGCGATATTCTTTCGGCGATAAGGATAACGAGGCAGGCAGGTCAGTGAGCACGCGGACCACGAAGTGGCCGCTTAATAAATCACGTTTTCCCATGCTCCAACGATAATCGACGTGATCGCCGATAAGCTCGCCGATACGACGTTACAGGTACAGGTACAGGTACAGGCGCGCGCGGCGGTGACACTCGGTGAAAAGTGGGCTCGCGCGCGGGCTGCTCACTTCGCACACGCGATGTCTCTTGATTAAATTAAATCGCCTGCTAGATATTAAAATGAGACTGCGATATACCCCGTTAAGAAGCCACGTGCGTTCCCGCTCGCTCGCTCTCCCTCGAAATAGATGCGCGACGAGTGGAAGCTGCACATGCATACGTCACGTACGCAATCTGGATAGGAGTATTATCGTCCGGATGAGAAATACGATGTCGGGCGTTTGTTTAATGATCCGCTAAGTCGCGCACGATAACGCCGGTTCCGCCCGCGTCGGTTCTCACGCGGCTGCTCGCGAGTTTAATAATTGCATTACATTCAATTATTCAACACGGCTCACAATGTCTTTACCTTCGATATATCGACACGCACGCTTTTGCCCGCCCCTCTCTTACGGGCACGCGTTAACTCCGGGAATGAGTATCAATTTCCTGTTTGATTTGTATTGATGTGACTGTGCGTATCAATAATTCATTAATGACACGATATTATTTGTGATTAATATTATCAGTCGTGCTATATACGTACTGAAATAATATAGACAAATCCACTTTCGAAAATCTTGCTAATAGATATCGATATAATGTAGCAGTCTATATATTATTTATACTTGCTGATATTTATTATGTATCAAATTCAGTTATTTATATGACGCCTTTCCCTGCAATACATTTATAACATTTTTATTCAGGCTACTTTCGAAACAAACCATCTATTTATATCACTGCCTGATAAAGAAGTATCGAGTCGAGATATAAAATTCTAGTCCGTTCTACCCTATCGAACGGTACTTTATTTATTTCTGCGCACCGGTTTTCCTTCCATTTCAGATGCAACGCCGTATTAAATGTTAATCGACAGCTACGTTAGCGTTCTGGAGTTGGGAGAGGGGCCGTTCCTACGTGAACGAAAGCGCGCCCGTACGCGTGAGCGGTCGACGACCAGTTTCCACGACTGCGATTAACATTTCACGAAGGTAACGGGCAAGTGATATGGTTATTGCGCCGTGTGGCGACGTTTACAAATCGTTTTCCAACTATTGCCGGTCGAGACCTTTCGCTCCGGTCAAGTTAAGAGCACGGATACCCAGCGACGTAGTCGCACGATCGTTGCACGACAGTAATATCGTCCCCCGAATGAGCCCAATCACTCAGCTGACGTTTTATCTGGAAAATCGTTATGCTCCCTTTAACTGCGCGTGTCGTTCGACATCGTTGATCACGAGTTTTATTATTGTTATTATTATTAACAGACACGGTGCGCAAACCTCACCTAACGAGTCTGCGTTTAAATGTAGCTGTTTATCAGTCAGTAATTAACGAGAGCGATTAATTATAGCGGAACGAGCACTATTTGTAATGCGGTGCTTGTTTTACGCTGAATTTGTACGAGAGTCGCTTCATTAATTTGATGCACGAAGGCAATATTTATGCAATTCGTATATCTAAAATTAAAGCCCCTTTTTTATCAGCATTAAGTTATTTAAGTTTGTCAGTTGATTGAATCAATAGAAGTTATTTTATTTTCTTAATAATTATCCTTTAATTGTATGTAATTGTTATCTTAATTATTAAATATTGACAGATAAAAATCTGTATTATAAATTTTTAGATCAATTATTTTGGTTCCTCATAGAGGAAGCTTTGTGATAGTGAAAAAAAAATTTTTCGAGATTTTGATGGAAATAGGTTTAGAATGTTCTAAAATGTCGAAAAATCGTATTAGTAAAAAATGTCCGGAAGTATGTATGTATGTGTGTGTGTATGTACGGATTTTTTGTACACGCATCTACTTCTACAATTTTTTAGATACCGGGTTGAAATTTTTCTACACAAATAGAGTATCATAGAAAGTATGTTCTCCTCAAATTTTATTAAAATCGGTTGACCGGTATAGATTTTATTAAAATTTTTTTTTTTTTTTTTTAGAAAAGTGTGTTTTATCCTATAGCTTTCTCAATATTTGAGATAGCGATTTATATCTAATTCTGTTAAATTTTTCAGTTTTTTCTACCCCTATTTCATATATAATTAATTAAGATTTGGTTAATTAGTTCTGGAGTTACAGATGTTTGAAATTTCGGAGATTTTGATCGCGTATTATAAAGCTAATTGTAAGTCTAATCAACCGAATTTAAAAGAATTATATATGAAATAGGGGTAGAAAAGACTGAAAAATATAATAAAATTAGAAATAGATCGATATCTCCAAATTTGCGGAAGTTAAAGCTTCCTCTATGAGGAAGCCAAGTGCAAATTTCTAATTTGCACAATTTTTTAGAGTTGTGTTTTTAAAATGATGTTTTAATATCGTAAAGAATGGGCGTGGATTGCGGTACTTCTGGCATTCAACGTTTCTTTTTTGTAACGGATATACTTATCCAGCCCGGTCAGGATTCCCGCGTTCTGGATTATATCATTGAACGTGTCTATCGAGAGCCATAAAATCCGATAATAAACGCTAGACAGATTCTTATGTACTTGTTTACGTCGCCATGGCCAGGCACAATCGATTTCCACTTGTGGGCACAAGCACGGTCGTATCGAGAAGCACCGTTCGACCATCGTAGGACGAAAGAATGAAAATTGTCTGATGACCCATACAGTTACCTCGCTATCGGCCAACCTTTCATGATGGTTCAGGGTTCGCGTCTGAGGACGAACTCTGCGACGGAAAAGTACGACAAAGCCGCTGTTTACATTTCGCCATCGGCATCTCCACGATCATGGTTAGAGAGACGTGTCTAGAAAGACCACGATGACAATATTACGTTGCCGCATTAGTCTTGGAACGACTGGATTTCCATCAATGTATCATCTTCATTTCCTCGCCTATAGTAGTTCTCTCTGTCATCATTTGAGGTATCATTTTTGTTTTTTTTTTCCAGGACCAATCGCAGAGTTTATTTTCTCGTCGTTAATAGGTGACTGATTTATAATCCGCGCGCGGAAACTCGAGTAATACACGAGACGGTCGAATTAATTCATCGTCGCGATACATGTGTTCGTGATGTATCGCATAGAAATCCATTAAGGTGTTAATGAATTTCTCAGAGATCTGCGTTCGCCGCATGCACTCGCTCGCGCGCGCACTCGACGCGAGGGTAAGTTTTATGAAAACTGGTTCTATCTATTCCGAGAGTAAGCGAGCAACGCTGCTTGACAATTTAAGCTGCTTACGATGCGCACGTAACGCACCGGTACCTAATGCCGGGAATAACTACCGATGGATTAATACGTTAACTGGCGCGTAAGCCTCTTTAAAGTCGGTTCTGCCGAGCCGAGCGAAGATTCGGAGGAAAAATTCTCGTTCGTCTATCGTTTATATCCGGAAACTTGCTCCATATTTTTAACCCCGTCGTCCTGTACTATAATTCTAGTAGGTTTAATTCAATGTTAAATTCAATCATTACACGAGCTACCCCTTTAACGCGGAAGCTGGATATAATTTTCTAGTTAACTCGCTTTCTTGAACTTCTTTCCACCGCCAAGTTAATTAATTTGACGTTTCTGATACTTTGCGTTATGCATGAGATAACATATAGAGAATTTTAAGTCATACATGATAGATTGTAGAACTATGTTATATAAGACGAGTCTTTCAGTATTCGTTGAGATTGAATGTATAATACATTCGAGTTGGAAGAACTACCTAATATAAATTTTGCTTTATTTATCAAGACTTGATCAGGACAAAAAGTTTATGAGTAATGTAGCAACAACTAATTTTAATATTTAGCAAAATAATTTTTAAATTGTTGAAATAGAATTTTTATGCTCTTATATGACACTATCTATGTCGATAATTTATAAGTAATATTTGGAAATCCAGCAAGTTTCATCCTTCCTGTACACGATATTCTCGCCACCTGCAGAGTTGCGAGTGTATCCAGACCGACTGCTGCCGACTTAATCGGGGTGCGCATAGAGCATAATGCCGAGAATAATTGGCCGTGGATCGCGAATTAAGGGGGTAACAAACGATCGAGCCGGGATTAACGAGAGACGAATAAGTCGGCAACGGCAATTGAATGCACGTTCACCCAGGAGCCCGTGGATCCCGAGGCGATGATAAATCTGTAGAAAGCATGATCAAGGACTGATCGCTATCTCGTCCCGCGTTTCTCCTTATTGTCTCTCGTTTCTTTTCGCCTTTAAATAATTGTCGCATCGATATGGATTAATCGCGCCCGCGAAATTCTACAACGCCAGATCAGAATTCGCAATTGTCGGTTTCGTTAGTACGGCAATTCTTCAACGGACGTCGCGAGAACTCTAATTTTCATTCGCGAGTTAATTGCGACCTGCGGGACTTATTTTTTTGTTTGTGAAAATTTATACATTGAACAATCATCTAAGAGAGGGGGGGGGGAATCGATTATTGTCGAGGCGCTGTTCAATCACGTATCACTTTATAAGAATACACGATCTCTGGCTTGAAATTATAGTAACAGCAAGTTATAATGGTAATCCGTCTTGAGAACGAGGCGTGTGCGACCGGGAGGGACGATACTGTTACGTTAGGAATAATAATTACATTATTTATACCCATTCGCATTTGCAGGGAGCTTATTAACTTTTCCACCGGAACAAATGCGCGACAATGAATCAGTTTAAAGTGCCCCTTAACGGGTAACGTCTTTTTTCGTGACATCGAATGATGCGGAAAGGGCCGGCTTCTTGCGCCGCTCGACGGAGACTCACGGGCGCGATACTTCGAAGGAGATAAGGCTCGAGGAGGGCTCGTTCATTTCGCCGAGTAATTAGCGGAGGTTGTACACTGTTGTTAGAGGAGTGGCGCCACTCATCTGTTCCCTGAGAACTGCGTATAGCAGCGCGGGCTGAGAATCACGCGAACTCACGGACCGTGAATGACTCGTTAAAATATAGCCGGTGAAGGTATCGACCCCTGTATTGACATTAGCATATTAATGTGAATTCGGTTGCCAAGCAATCCACCCATGAAGAGACCAATACGTGCCGTACGATCGTAGCGTATTTCTTGCCAAACACGAATCGAACACCCGCGCAGAGCGCAAAATTTATTACGGCCGAGTGCATTGAACGATTAAATACTATTACAACGAACCCAGATCTTATCTGCAATATTCATTAACCTAGCACCGCCCGTAGTACTATATCGGGACTCGAGATCACCGCTCTTGTCGGACGAGGAAATCGTATAAATCGAAAATCCGCACAACGAAAAGTTCTCCTCGCTCCTTGCTGGACGCGAAACGAATGAATTTCCAATCCTGACGATTGTATCACGGACAGGCGATCTGTGGATTGTCCGTTCTCGCCTCGTGTTGAGTTACTTTTTAATTATGTTTTCTTTATATCTGCATATTGATGTATCGGAAGTAACGCAAACGAGAACAACTCGTTTTGCAACTTTGAAGAACGTCTGAGGTGACGAATGTTCCGTATCTGCGCGCGACTCTCTTCCTTTTCTCCATGCCTCCGAGTCACAAGACGACACTTAGTCCAGTCATTTGGTAGTTTTACCTGGAAAGTTTTCCGGGAGTTTTGAAAATTGGTAATTTTATATATTTCGATGTGCTCTTTCCGAATTTCAACTTTGCCACCTCGTATCTTTGCCGCTCGCGCCGCCATATTGGAAAAATGGCGCCTAAAAGCAGTTTTTTGACAATATCTCCTTTTCGACTCATTTCACGATAAAAACATTTATATACAAAATAAAACTAGAGAAAATTTCCTACAATTTATGTAATAATCTTTTTTTTCGTAAAATTAATAGTTTTGGCATACGAGCGCCGCAAAGTGTAGTTCAACACGCGTTTTGGTCTAAAAACTCATTTCCACACCACCTTGAGGTAGAGTAAGCGGCGCGTTTTTTTACCGTGGTATCCCCAGTAGGCCTAGTCCACATGCAATTCACTATTCTAAAATTTAGCGCATTCTTCTTCGCTTCGCTGTTCTTGATGGACCAGGTGTTGCGAGTTCGTCGTCATTAGTACTGATCGAAACGTCACAGACCGAAATTTCTTCCGCATCATCCGCGATGGGATTATCAGTTTCATCGCAATCCTCTTTGTTCTCGATTTTATCATACGTTTGCTCGAAAATAGTCTCCGTTTCTTCCTCTTCGTCGCTATCTTGTGATGGAACTTGCGAGTTAATTATCACAGGTACCACTACAATTCGTGCATATAACTGAGCACTTTAACCCAGCCTTTCTGCATTCACAGGCTTTTTGACATCTTTTTTGACATCTTTTTATTTATTTATTTAGTGCTCCGTTATATGCACGAATTGTAGTGGTACCTGTGATAACTCGCAAGTTCCATCACAAGATAGCGACGAAGAAGAAGAAACGGAGACTATTTTCGAGCAAACGTATGATAAAATCGAGAACGAAGAGGATTGCGATGAAAATGATAATCCCATCGCGGATGATGTGGAAGAAATTTCGGTCTGTGACGTTTCGATCAGTACTAATGACGATGAACTCGCAACACCTGGTCCATCAAGAACAGCGAAGCGAAGAAGAATGCGCTAAATTTTAAAATAGTGAATTGCATGTGGACTAGGCCTACTGGGGATACCACGGTAAAAAAAACGCGCCGCTTACTCTATCTCAAGGTGGTGTGGAAATGAGTTTTTAAGCCAAAACGCGTGTTGAACTACACTTTACGGCGCTCGTACGCCAAAACTATTAATTTTACGGAAAAAAAGGTTATTACATAAATTGTAGGAAATTTTCTCTAGTTTTATTTTGTATATCAATGTTTTATCGTGGAATGAGTCGGAAAGGAGATATTGTCAAAAAACTGCTTTTAGGCGTCATCTTTCCAATATGGCGGCACGAGCGGCAAAGATACGAGGTGGCAAAGTTGAAATTCGGAAAGAGCACATCGAAATATATAAAATTACCAATTTTCAAAACTCCCGGGAAACTTTCCAGGTAACCTCTTCTTTTACGACCAAATGACTGGACTAACTGGCTGTTCTCGCTCCAGCGAAATGGACGGTCGGGAATCTTGGTCAGCCGCGGGGGATCTTCGCGGCTGTGACCGACGGCGAGATTAATCGCTCAGATAATCGTGCGCGATGCACATGCCGCCGGAAAGAAACTAATGAACAAACACATAACCGCCGACGCGTGATTTATACAAACCACTTGGACGCCATTATGACGGACCGATCCGGCAGATCGCAGAATTATCTTACGCAGCTTGTTATTACAAGCGATTATTAGCGATATTTCGCTTATGATTGGACCCTCTACGAGAACCATAACTTCAAATGTTTCCTCGCTATTGAGAAGAATTGTGCCATCAAGATATGCGTGCTTTGAGATCATCGTAAAAGAAAGACTCAATAAATTATGACGATCTCTTTAATCGTCAATATTTCAGGAACTGTGAAAATAGAAAAAAGAAACAAAAGCATTTTATTCATTTTCAATACACATATTTCTTATTGTATATTGATACCTTTTATGACATAAAAACTATGGCTTTTATTATTTACCATTAGAAGAAATGATTATGTAGGTATAACATATATACAAGATTCAGACAAAGTTTTATACATTTGATTCGTTATCGTTTTCTGAGAACTGGTGAATGGCTTAACTTTCTGTTTACCGATAATTATATCGTTGGTTAGACGATATCAGCGCCGTGTCTCTAACTCCTTCGTTAACGAAAGTCTTCAGCGGAGCTTTAGCTTCATGGCCGAACACATGTTAATTACATGATCGTCTCGCGGGAATGTCCCGTCATATATTAGCGATAATTAGTGCCTCAATGGCACTTTCTTGCAGATGATTGCAAGGATAGATTAAGAGTCAGTATAATGAAAAATTGCTGTGTGAATATACGACATTTTAACTTGATAAAATTTACCTGCCATGAACCTTGTTTTCTCGTAATACTTTTAGTTTCAAATTTGATCCACAGTTCGGATAATAGTGATTTTTAGCGATGCTGCGCTTGACTTTATTTTGTCTTAGATAAGTAATAGTAAATTTTGAGATACAAATTCTCAACACACGATCACATTAATTGTTCTAACTCGATAACTGTTGTAGTAATAGAACATTCTATATATTTAAAAAAAAAGTATATGCGGTTTGTGTAAAAAACATATTTAAGAACAGCTGTAAAGTTAAGAGGTATATGCACTGTCCACGTTATGAGAAAACGAGGATAAATACACGGTCAGGGCCACGGGCATAAAAGAAACTATGAGAGAGAGATAAGAATAGTAATCGTTGAGTCGCGATTATTTTAAAGAGAAGATATAATTTTTCAGGGTAAGTCACATGATGAAGGAAAACAGGACATTTTCTACGTAATGCCGTAGGACGTAGGTCAGTGATTTCTCTCGCCAATTTTAACGTATTTTCTGCTTCGTTATACGATCGCTGGCGAGCGATCGGTAACTACGTGTGCCCCTCATTTTCTCGAAGTACCGCTAAGACGACACAATGCTACGTGTGCAAGTATACGCTCTGTTGCTCCTCCGAATGGTTGAAGAAAAATATTAGAAAAAAAAGGAGAGAAATCACCCTCTTAAGTCTGTCTCGTTGCATGCAAATTACACACACTTTTGAAACATTATTTGTCTAATCGTATTTAATTTTACGATAAATTAATGCAAAAACGAGAAATCATTGAACTTTCTCAAGTCGCAAGTGTAGAAATACGCGTAAACTTTTCACAAAAAAAAAATCACGTCTGTCGTGAGAAAGCAACAACGTTGAAAGAAGGCGTTTCGTCGAGAATACTATACATTAAAGGTAATCATGAAATTATACGAAGCGCTTCCGGTGGTTAATTCAAGAAGTTTCGCGCAATAAAACTGGCTTCAGATATTTAGACACAAATAATGCAACCTACAGGATAAAAATTGGAAAAAATTATTAAAGAGATAACTGATAAAAATATTTAAATATATTAATAGAAATTAATTATAGAATACAAAAATCAATAATATTAATTCGTGTTACATTTAAATGATAATTACAAGAGTGAAAATATGGCGCTTTAGGCAAAATCTGTTCGGCATTAGCGCGGAGTAATTCATGTTGTTAGGGTAATCTCAAACATAAAAGAGGTAGACAGAATTTATCTCGACGATTAAACTCCAGTCGTGACTATCGCAGTCAGCTCGTACAATATCTCTCGCGGATGATAATTAGCGGCAGGTTCGAGCGGAGAAACGTGTGGGAGTCTTAAACAGATAACTGGCGCGCGCAAGCGAGCTCTGAAACAATTAAGAAATTGTTTCGGCCATTAATTTTTTTGAAGGTCGTGGTGCGTGATTCATTATCGGTGGCGCTGTATCCTCGTCTGATGCGATTCTAATAGCACAGCGCGCGGCGGCGAGTCGCGAACGCTCGTGAGGAGATACGCCTGCTCGCCGTCAGCTCATCGCGCGCATCGGGTTCCCCTTCCGGCCGGTTTTAGATTTCTTAACAGATTGCGAGTGTTGTATACCGATTAAAGGTGCGTTTACCCGCGTGGTATGGGCATCGGCGAGCGAGAAGAGCGTTCGCTGCCTCGCTCGTGCCCGTGCGGCGGAAGCGTCCGCGCTGCCGCGAACAGATTCTTTCGAGGATTCTTTCGACACTTCAAATAATTTTGCATTATTCTCCGTTTCCAACTAATTGAGTTTGTAATTTTATTCCGATGATTTTGCGTTTTACATTTATTAATTTTATAATTCGGAAAGGAGAGCGAAAAGAATCGCACGTAAAGCGGGATCCAGATCAAACGAGCGAGCGCGAACAAACACCAGTGAATGAGTCGCTGACTCATTGAAGCAGTATAGGTTGTTCATGCACTCGTGTTTACTCGCGCTCGCTCGTTCTGAATTCGGCCGCGGATGCTCGCACAGGATAGAAGCATTTTCATAAATACACTCGTTACCGCGCACTACCGATGTGCGAATACGCGAGTCCGGTTACGAGGCTTATTACACAGATAGCGAACGGTACACGGCTGCGGCGCGTTTTCAATTAAAACGGAATATCAGAAGAGCGGCGTGGCGGAATTGAATTTCACGCGCATAATCGCGCGCGTTATCGGGGAGCAGCCACGGGGACTCTCTGGGGCAGGAATAACGCCGATGTAACCGGCGCGCTATACAAATGAGTTGTCCGTTACGCGTGCATAAAATCAACAATGCGATGTATGATACGCAAGGGGTCCCGGGAGCGTATAGTAGACGCCAACGGAGACTGGCGGGAACATTCTTCCGAGTAGTGGCCGGTATTCAATTAGAAGCGTAATGCACCTCGCCGCGCGGTCTCACGTATATAAATATGCATGCGCGCATGGATGAGTATACAACGGATGCGAGGCATGCACGCATGCATGCATGCGTGCGTGTATCGCGTCGATGGTGTGGGTGGGTAAAGGCTGGCCCTGCCCCTCTCTCGCTCGCGGCTTGCACGCGAGGAGGATCGCGGATAATAAATTTACGCGCGCGTACGAGAGGTAGGCGGAAAGGTATATGTCACAGGAAGAGAGCCGCGGCTTTTGGATATTCGTTTGTGGGATACGTTTTGGCGAATCTCTTAATAGACGATCTCTTAATAGACGAGTGTGCCATGTCACACGAGAGAACAAATTGTTAAGAAGATCATTTTTGTTAGAGATATTATATTACCACATTCCTTTATTCGGTTTTTACCTGCGGTTCAGAATTACTATTGGGAATACACTCGGCATTTAAATCCGCCACTGTCAATTCGATATCCGTTGGTGCTTCGGGATCCCGATGCGATATCGAACGTGAGGTACATCTGAGATTGCCTAACAGTGTCGCGAAACTTTAGCCACGCGTAAATCCTATTATGTATATGTTTCTTATTTGCTTTTCAACTGCAGCCTGGCGGCTCTTCCGGTATTCTTTGTGATAACATCTAGACAACCGTGTGGAAGGAACTTGAATCGTGATTTTCTTACTTCGCGCGAAAACTTTATTGAAAGTCGTTCACAATGAGAAAATAACGAGAATGTGAATCGGGCTGTAATACAATAAATCAAAATGATGTAATCTAATCTTTGTAACTTATATTCAATAATTTTTTATCATATTCAATTACTGGATAATCTTAACGTAAAATTTGTTAGAACGAAGAGAAAATTATAAAGAAATAACTTGGAAGAAAATAGGAAATAAAATGACACGATAACGCCTCTTAAATAGTTTTATATACTGTAACGGTCGAATAGTAATAACAGTGCATACCGAGCCATAAAATAACGCGGTGTTTATCAGCGTTAATAACGAATAATATAATACGACTGGCCATGGGGGGATTGTCGTCATTTTCCAACCGTGATTCCACGTTCGACACGGCGCCGGCGTCGCGTCGTAACGACCACAATCTCCTCGCTCACCGGCGCTGCACCGTGCAATCAAATTCTAATACAGTAATTATTATGCATATTGCAAGTACGACTTTATGTACGTTAGTCGTTGTTGGTAGATAGTCGCTCGGGCACCAGGGAAAGAGGAAGAGCGAGAGAGACCGAGCCCCAAGGGGGCTGCAAAACGGCGACGGTGGCCGGAAGAGAAATTTCGCGCGCGAGTAAATGTGTAATTGCATTTTCGCGAGGGACGCGATAGATCGATCTATTGACCAATCGGCGAAATCTCTCGCGCTTTCCCGCGCGCGCGCGAGTAGCGAGAGGAGCGGATGCAAGTTGTGCGATGCGCGACGACGAGACTCGCCTTCGGTCCCTCGACGGGACGAAAATTATGGCTCGGTCGATCGCGCCATCGGATCTCGAGGCGATATCAGCGAACTTTTATGCGTCGCGCTGAAGTTTCACCTGGCGAACGACTCTACTCGCTTCTCAAGAACTTTGGACGTTCCGACTTTTTTTTTATTATTCATGTGACATCGGTTCGTGAATGAAATAATAGAAATATTGTAGTTTTGGAGATCTGTCTTTATTCGTATTACATTGGAGAAGAAATATCGGTTTTTAATCTATATGGTCTTAAATATGTTCTTAACTATATGACATTACATTTAGATCGGCTTTATTTAAACTTGTCATATCCATCTGCATTATTTAATATTCTTAAATTTTCTTATAATCTACACCGCGAAAGTTAGATTAATTTTACTCTTTTTATTCTGCATATTTTCTTAATTATTACATATTTTTCATTATTATATATATTAATTATCTATTGGACGATGGAAAGAACAAGAAAATTTTCTCATCTTTATGTATGGACTTTCTGGGATGCGTGGAATACACAGTGTATTAAAATGAACGTAAGATACGTAATCAGCGTAAACGGGAATATTATACGCTTGAAAATAATTAATCTTGCACGAAATTACAGTATCAGGCAGCGGGGCTCATTAATCAATCTGACTTACGACGCTTTTTCTCCCTTATTCACTTTCGTACGTATACGCGTGTCTCGGATAGCAAACGCACTTCTGCATTTGAAATTAACCTTTTGATCCAACTATTTTGAGCCACGCCGCGACAGTCACATAAACAATTGCTGTCTTTTTTTTTCGGTACAGGCTTATGTAAAAAAGTTAAATTCCATATGAATAATTAATACGTAACGAAATAGGAAAAAAGGTAAGACCGCTGCGTGTGAAATGCAAATTAAAAGTGTGTTTCGCAAGCAGTGCGTTTGAAAGGACTAAACGAGTCGTCCCACAATCAAGAAAGCGCGGTCCCGAGATGAAACCTGGACGAATCTCCAAACCCCAGCGCGCGTGCGGCCCCTCCATCCTCGCGCCACCACCCACGTGGTCGAGGCCGTCGAGCCACCGATCCTTTTCATCCTAAACGAGCGATTCAAAGCTCGATGTAAAGGTAAATCCCCCCGGCATAGTCATGGCGAAGTCGTATATATTTCGTCCGCGCGCCACACGCTCGCGCGGTCCGCGGCGACTTGCCCCTTCTCGCGCGTCGTGTGTGGTCCTTTTATATAATTTGTTCGCCGTCTTCCTCTCCGCGCCCGAAGGTACGCATCCGTGAACGATGACATTACGTAAATTCCATGGTTGTCTTTCCGACGAGATCCATTTTCGGATCGGCATGAAACGGTCAATCCGCGAAAATGTGCAGCGCGCTGTAGCTTTAACGTTCGATCGAATCCCGATTTTGTCTTGATCGATAGAAAAAGTAACTCTTGATTAAACATTTTATATATTCGATATTTTTTTTACTTATGCGTCAATAGTAAATTTGAAAATAGAGAGTTCACGTCTGAAACTCGCGCAACATAAAATTTCTTCACCTTCCAAGCATCGCCAACTATTAATTTTTCCTTGTACTTTACGAGCATTGTGCGCGTACGCGCTCGTATTTTACGTCATGTATTTCTTAAAACGGCTTTTCTATCCGTCGAAAATTGCGGGGCGCGATCGAGCGAACGACGCTCTTTTGTAGAGACTAGACGTCATAAACGCCTTGAGGGCGGTTAACATAAAGCGGGATAACGAGGCGAATAATGGATCTACTTTCGAAGGTGCATGCTCTCGATGCAACTCTGCGCGCTCGTGCATTTTGCGGGGGCTCTCGCGTTTACTGACCAATAAATACAGCGCGTACCGTCATTGATGTGCTCTCGCGCTTATCTTCGGCCAGTTCTATTCGCGAATAGTGGATTATTACGCTTAGCGCGTGCATGCGACGTTCGAGGTACCGCTTAAACGATGTCGGGATTGTCCAGAGAAATCCACGGCAAGGGAGAGAATATTTAACACGATGTTTCCGGAATGCAGAGATTTGCAAGAAATTCGTTAACTTCCCACATTACTTGCATGACGAATCCTTTCATTGTACTTTCTATCTCGCCGCGATTATTGTCTTTTGCCTCTCGAGGAGTCGCGCGAAGTGAGAAAACGCATGATTCGCCTCGTATTATTAACTCGGTAATGCTATGTATCTTACGGGAGAATAATAATTACAGGCGAACGGTCGAAGGTTAATGGACCGCGCTTATTTCGCGCGTTTTGCTGTCGATGCATGACAATAAACTTTCTCCGCGTTCTGCACCGATGCTGCGATGCTGCGATGGACGCGAGGATCCCTGTCTCTCTTGTGAATCTATAATGATGATTTTTTATATTGCTATTATAATGTGTGTATATATATTCACGCAGTTGTTTTGCAATTACCGCGCGGTTATTGTGAGCTTGTTAAGACATCATTATAGAATACAGATTAATGATTCCGAAAATAAGGCACATTATATCTGCCTTATATTCGTGCTCGCGGACGATCTCGGCGCAGTTGAGACAGAGTCGACTTTTACTTCCTGGTGTTATTTCATACAATAATGATATTATACCACTGATTACTTTCGAGAGACTTATCGAAAAAGCCGAATTCTCTTAAATCCACATCGAATTAAAATTATTAAATAATAGAATCTTGTCGGCTATCTCTAGAAGCTTAACTCGATTTTTATCTGTTTGTAATTCAAGAACAATTGCTGTCGGGAAGATCTCTGTCTGAGAGAACCGTCGAAGGAATTAATAGGCAAAGGAAAATGCGGGAACCTAACCCGTGCTGCGTACGGAGCGTTGTCCATTTGTTATCGGTGTTCTTATCACATTTCATTAGTCGATTATTGAGGAACACAAGCTGCGCGTGCGAGCGACTGGCAGTCGCTTAACGATCGCTTCTATTCATCCGCGTCGTACCGTTTAATTTTCCGAGAGGGGAAGACGAGCGGAGCCAACGAGTTCCTAGGTTCCCACGCGACCGTTCCTGGTCCCGCCGCGCCGGGACCGATTGCGGCCTCTCACGTTCGCCAGAAGCGAAAGATCAAACGTCAACTTCTGTCTTTTGATGCGTCCGCGCCGCGAATGCCGATCGCAACATTTGGAGCAATTGGAGCAGAGCGGAATAATTGACGATAATCGAACGCACCCGTTTAATCTCGGATCGATAGCACGAGGTCGTAACGTTATCATTAACGTTACATGTCCGTATATACGCCTCTAAATTATACGTTGGATGGCGCGGGATTGCAATCGATATACCATCAAAAGTTTGGCCGCCCCGTCGCATTCATAATTCTTTCTCTCTTTCCCGAAAAGAAGAAAGTTCCCGGATGCATGTTTTAGCAGAATTTTACGTGAAAGTTTGGCTCGTATATTTTGTCATATCTGTCACTACCGAATTCTGTCTCGGTATAACTTCGGATATGAACTTTTTATTAAGAACCGCGAAGAATTTATATTCTGGACTGCCGACATTCCCAAGAAGTTTTATCCAATTAAGTAAGTTACGAGACGTATATGCATATGCGCATTGATACGACAAAATAATTTCTGATTATTAAAGTTATCGTCGAATATATTCCTATGGTGTCTCTTATTACAATTGCTTATCATAAGGTAAATGTACTAATGCCTGGACACGTACCTATGTTCGGGCATTTTTATCATTTTTGTCCTTAAATAAGTTATAACGCGAATTAAAATCAAAGAATCAAAGATAAAAATATTTTTTTTGTATTATATTTTTATCTTTGAATTTAGTTCGCGTTATACTTATTTAAAAACTAAAATGATAAAAGTGTCCAGACATAGATCTTAAGTGTCTCAGTATCTCGGTAAATTTACCTTAATAATCCTAAAATTACTACAGAAATTGATACACCAATATCTGATCTTATAAATATTAGATGCGTTCAAGATAAAGCAAAATTAATGACGAGTATGTCTGTGTCATTAAAATATTTTTACACGTCATTGATTTTTAATTTCAAGTTTTCCGAGTCTAGTTAAATTTCTCAGCACATTTACGCCGATTGCAGTGCCCTCGGGGGGTCAATTGCGTGGTCGTCAACCTTCGCAGGCGACTTCTTCCGCGGCGGTTTCCGCACGAAAATCGCTCGCCAATCGAGCACTTTCATTGTCGTTAGAAAACTGCCTCTGATTGGCGACCACGGCGATCAGCGACTCGATCGCACGGCCGATAATTCGTGCGAGAGTACACGCGCTCGCTTGGCACACGGGGAAGACAGCGATTTCTTCCAGAGCCTTTCAAAGCCTGTAATTTAGCGCGTGCTGCCAAGTTCTCTACCACCGGATGGGCCATCGGCGGTAGGACCTTCGCTATCAACTCGCTTGATTAAATTTCCGGCCGCCGCTTTCGTTTTTACAGCTATTTCTCCACGCTGTCAATCCCGCCGTCGCTTTCTCGCGTATACGCGCGCGCTTCCGTCGCGCGGCTCCTGAGCTCCTCGACACATGGAATCGTCAAGAGCCGCGCGGAAACGGCGGAGCCTCGGTGGTTCGCAATACGCAAACCGCGGTAGCTAATAATGTCTTCATAGACCTGTTCTGTTCTAAGATGAATAATTAAATGTAGGAGAAAATCACTTTCTCTGTTAAAACTCTCGTTGCATCTCCTCGAAAGTACCTACATTGCCGTTAATGTTAGTTAACATTTTTCCCTTAACTTTTAAAAATTTTTCTTGGCTTATTGAAGAGAGTTTGAGGTCGATTGAAATGTCAATGATTTTTATATTTTTTGGTTATTTTTAGCTGCAGTAAATAATTACACATTTGCAACGCTTTAATCTTTTTTTATCATTGTAATTGTTAAAGTATTTTTTTTCTTTATTATACTTTTCTAATGACTTTTGATTACACTTATGTGATTAGTCGTTATCTACAATATTAGTCGTGTAATAAAAACATAGTTAATGGTTGCTGAAAATCAATTTATACTTCTCGATAATCTCAACTAATTTGATCCTGCGGGAAGATGAAGGTACACAGCCCCCAACATCAGATGAACTGTTCATTTTTCATGCCGGCGCTTTGAATAGCTTTCGCTGCTCAGCTCGAAGGATGACAGCTCTTTTGAAATATTACGATGACGCGCTGTATGGCATTGATGCGTTGCTCCATACACACGAACAATGCAATAATGCTACATTTTCGCCTTTCCTAATAACAGCGTACAATGAAGTCTGATATTACCAGACGATGGTTCTTTTAGCAAAGGTTCTTGCATTATCGACGAACTGTCAAGATAGATAACATATGATCGTTTCTGAGCCGCTTTGAAAGATTCAAGCACTTTAGTCAATATTACTGTTTCTTAACCGCTTCGTATCGGAAAATTTTTTTGCATCGGTTATTATATTATCATTGCTTTGCTAGTCTTGTTGAACGGTGCTTTATTCGTGGATCTAACGTCACATTACACATGTAATCTTCGAATGAGCGACATCATACAAATGCACAATCGCGTCTTTAATGTCTTTATAAATGGAAATTTATTACTTCTATGTATTTACGCAAGAAGCTTTATATAGTCTGATAGATATGTACATTCTTTTTATTTATGAGTCTTTTTCCATACATTGTGACATATCAGGCACATGCTTCCTAATGTATAATTTGTTACCTAATTTGTATGCTAATTAATGAACGCAAGATTTTTGAAATTATTATTGCTTAGGTATGTCAAAGAGTTAAAAATCTTTATAAAAGGATTCTCATTATATTTTCTTTACATTTTGATAGAATAATTAGGAAGATATATGACAGTTTAGACATCGCGTAGTCGCACGTGGAGAGATAAATAGATGTAATGACGGGGAAGTACACGTCCGTACGATGTCGATCGGCGTGTAATTATCTCATAATGACTGATCTGCTCCATGCATACACGCGTTTGCACGCGGGATGTACGATCGTATTAAAATCCGCTCTGAATCTCGTGTAATTACATCGTGGATTGCGCAATACGCATATATTGGGTGCATTCGGCACATACATTAATGCGCGCGTGCTCGTTACACCGATTTCTTTTCCCGCCATCAAACGGACGCGCCGCGAAAGATCAGAGCCATCTCGGTTATGCAAAAACAATTATCCACGCGTACGTATAAGGAGCGCAATTATTAAGCCAGTTAACTGGGCGCGTTATGAAAGTCACGTAAAAGCGCCAGACTGTCTTCTGCCGACTCATTTTTTTTTCTTTTTTTCACACTTGATCTTAAAAGTTAATTTAGCGTGATTTTAATGAAGCGTGAAGCGATAAGCACTTCATAGACTATATTAATATGTGCGTAACAGATATAAATAATTAAAATAATTTTAATTCGTTAAAAGCTTATTGAGCCGATTTAATTAATTTTGTATATTTGCTCATATATTGCTTATACAGTTTTACTTTATTATTTCCAATTTTTGTGAAATTAATATAACCTTCTAATGAGGGGATTTATCTTTATTTTCTAATTACGATTGATTTTAGTTTAATATATCCGCGTAAATTTAATAATATTATAATTAATAAGCGATTTAAGACTAAATGCAATTATTTTATTACATTTACGAATGTAATGCCATATTCAGGCAATTGTTATCCTCATGATATAAATCACTATTGTTGCGGTGAAAGTTTTTGTCGTGTTTTAAACGAACTTTTCCGAATAGCTCGTAAATTACGCGTTATGTTTTCTGACAGGGGCACAAAACAGGTGCGGTGATCCAAGCAAGACGTCGCAGGATGTCTTTGGTCCTATGTAAATTTATCGTCTTGCCCGCGGACGTAAAACTTTTTAAACGGCGACCGGGGCTTAATAATACATCCGTGCATGACACTCGCCGGCTGACGAGCGTGCAAAAAAGAGTATTATTTACCGGGGCATCGATTCGTCGGTCAACAGCATTGCGACTTGCGAGTACCGTGATTATCGCTCGTAAACGGACGTATTGATTGTCGCTCGCCGATTCCCTCGTAAATCAGCTGATAATGACAAAGAAATACAATCCAAGTGCTGTTTTTCCGCAGATTCTATCATAAATCGTTTGTGTATGTGTATATGTATAATATGTAGGTATATGATCGATACTGAGCGTTAATATTGACTAGCTTGTTAAATGACAGACGGCGCGCATAATAAAGGAGAACGAGAGAAAGGAAGAAGATGGGCAATTTATTTGCGATATTAGAAATAGCATCCTATTATGAAAAGAAAAGACGATATAATCTCTGCATATTAATGATGTCTTTTTATAAACTATATCGATAAGGAAGAGAGAGAAAAAAGAGAGATAGAAAGAGATAGAGAGAAAAGTTTGATACCAGGAAATGTGATTCCGTATGATAAGAGGTAGCTTCCCATGACGGTGTCTGCAGCTGCGGCAAATCCCTCGGTATAACTAGGTTTAATGCCTGTAATTCTTTCACGTTCGCCAATTTATCGATATTCTCGCATGATCAGTAATACCGTCAATATTCCGTACATAGTAACAATAATATATCGATGCTATTGCGAGAGGAGGTCCATTATCGGTACATCTGAAAATAGCATCAAGCGGAAGCCATCGACGTCTAATGCGATAGCATCTCGATTACCTTATCTTGAGGTATCGTTCGAGTTCCCCGATGGTATCGCTCAAATGAGTCCGAACGAAACTCAACTTGAAGCTCAACGTTGTTTGGACGCGCTCTCGACAATTCAGCCGCGAGAGAGCAAGAGAGAAAGCATAAGCGATTCGATCGCAATACCGACGTAACGAAACGCGCCCGCGTTAGCTGCTTGCGTAGGTGTGCTTGCGTAAGCGGAATGATATTATATTATACTTTGCGGAACTCTCACCGAGAGAGCTTCTCTCCGTAAACGTTAAGTACACACCGCCCATAGCTCGCATGGTCGGCCGAACCGATGAATAATGAAGTCCCTTTCATCGCGCGCTGACGAGAGCACGAGAGATCGCCACCCCGAAGGACGCGTTTTTTGCCCGTCGGTTTCACCGGCAGGATGACACGTGTTATGACAAATTGCACGCGATGCTCCAACAGAGAAACGCTTCGCGTACCTGTATAATGCTAGACGATTTTTCATCGAGGTAACAAACTCATGGCGAGTGATTTTCTTTTGCTGTCGCAGGCGTAGCACAACACTGCGTACACGAGAAATAGCGATTGAAATAAATGTGACATGCACATTGACAACATTTTCCATATCCGTAGCAGAGCAATTGAAACATGTTGTATGCATATATGCATCAAACTTTGATCGCGATTGTGATATTTCGTTGGAGTATTATCTATTATAAACATTATAGGCAAGATGTCTATATGCTTAATGAGAACGATGAAAACGTAAAAGGAATTTTTCAGGGAAAAGCAATTTGATATCACACAATTGAATGAGGCTAACGGGAATGTAATTATAATACAGCGAAAAACCGCGCAATGCAGAGCAACAAATATAGTATAATAAGCGAACAAACGATAGATAGCGCGTGTTAACGCGCCGTTAACGTTTTACCATTAACATCAGGTGTCAAGAAGCGTGCCGCGCCGAAGTGAACGAACAATCGGACCCGGAACCCGGAGCACCGACAGCCTGAGAGCACCGCGAGCTTGCATAATAATCCTGGCGGACTGCTCTCCTCCGACGCAGTCACGCATCGGCGGGCATCGGCGGCTAGGCGAGGTAGCTAGGCGCGCTTATATGCGCACGCATGCACGCACGCGGCACTCACACGTGCGGCGTGGCGGATCGATGCAAGTGTTCGTAATGACTGTATGGGAGGCATGGGCGAGAAGCATGCGTGTGCACCTGGAAGAAGGTAGCCCGCGGGTGACCGGCGGCGGCCGGGAAAGAGAGATAGCGCGCGCTCCGGACGACCGCTCCGCAGCATCGTCCGTCGGGAACACGGCGTTTGCGTACTAGAGATGTACACCGGTGAGAGATGCGTGCGAGAGATGGATCAAACCCTTGGCAAGCGGTTTCGTAATGCACGGCAATAGATTCGAGAGGATTAGATTAGAATAGATTTCCCGAGGAAACAAATCAACTGTTTGCCATTCGCTAGCGAGACTTAATGAAACGTGTTTGAGTCTATAATCTGATGAATGCACCGACGAACGATGACTGGTTCAGAAATATTATTTAGTTATTTCAAGTTGATTGCTAACGAAAATATTATCTTTGCGTATTTGTATATATTATATATCCAGGCATATCTGATTTACACTGTCATGAAATGATAATTCGAGCACAAATTTCAAGTATTTATAGCGTTCTACTTTGTGGTTGATTCCAGCAATTGTTTGCGAATAAATTACTATTTTTTATTATTCCACTTTAATTACATAAGAATCTTTGAATTAAGATTTGCGAAGGAATATTGATTTGATCCCATCTCTCTAGTTGAGAAGCAGCTTTTTCAGAAGAGATTCCTCGTACAAACGCCCGGGGGTGTGCGTGTATCGCGCGGGCGAAAATAATGCGCATCGTGCATATTTGTCTGGCGGCCTCGGCAAGACCGAAAAAGAAGAGCGCCGGAAAGTCTCTTAGACCGATGCATTGTCGAGGACGCTCAAGCACAGCGAGGCGCAAGTACCGGATAATTGGGGTTCTCGTACGCGGAATTATGCACGAAGGCGCACGCGGGCACGCGATAAACGTTCGTTTGCGTCGCGATCCGCGGAAGATACTGGCACTGCCTTTCCGGCGCGGCGCATGCATCGGGATTACTTCGAATCGTACCTCGAGGTTACGATTAGGTGCCCGTTTGCGAGGGGGACCACTGCTGCTAAGATACGCCCGTATACGATGCTGCATGGTATGGACACTTGCAGCACGAACTGTGATGAACGAACGTACTCGTTCGATAAGAAAACTAGTATCTGATAAAATACACAGAAATAATAAACCAGGAATTTAGTATAAAATACCGGATCGGATTTACGTCTAAATGTTATACAAACACATTACGAGAGATCTTGTATTATCTTAAGAACATGCCTAATTAGAATTTTTTATTGTTTCCTAGACAGCACTGATAGAATCTCTTTCACGGTCTTATTTATAGCCTCTAATAAACAAAGTTAAATTTGCTGCAAAATACAAAAAGCTATACAGAAAAAAAGAAGTGCAGTCAAATCAAAACTTGTATAATTGTATATACATAACAATTTATAATTTTGAAATGAGATGTATATTGTGTTAAACCGGTTAAACAAAGAAAACTTGCTTCAACGAAGTCATTTATATAGTTCAACCAAGAAAAAAAAATTGAAATAAAAAGTTGAAATTCTTATAAGAAGATTATATAGATTGTGTTGCGTATGTATGAGTATACATATAAGTGTTTATTTGACACTTCTTTTTTTTCTGTGTACTATTTATGTAACTGAAGTCTCTTTGAAATAAAGTTCTACGCTATTGCGCGTGCAACATTGCTGTTAGCGGCTCATCGCCGATATATTCACGCTCGTTGGTTTATACGTGCGTGAATTTGTTTAATAAATAATCACGAGGCCCGGGACGACGATATGCATAGTGACCGCACGCTGGGCCGTTCCGCACACAAAGTATATGAACTTCGGTCGTTCGCGTGTGCTCGCCCGTTCTTAGGATACCCAGTGCGCGTTATCCAAGTACCTGTTTCCACGTTGCTTCCTGCTTGTCGCGATTGTCTCCAATTGACATGTCCTCGGATATATCGTGAATCTCCGTTATTAATTTCGCCGCCGCGTCCCTGTAATCGTGACTCACGCGACATTATCATAATTACTATGCGCGGAACAGGGATTGCGCGTGTGCACCTGAAAGATACGACAACCTGACGCACCTCCGGCGATTCTGGGGAGGTCTCCCGACGCTAACTTATTGAACCGGCAAATGAATAGAGACGCTACTCCACGCCGCGCCGGGGAGAAGAGCCGTTCATTTCCTATTCTCGCGATGAATTATAGCGGAGGAGTTATCCGCGTCTTGTACACCGCGTGCTGCTAGTATACGATGTTCGTGCGCGTGCAAATCCGAGAAGCGTATAGCGCGCGAGCGCGAGCAATCTCTTGTTCAATTCGTAACTTTGCCGCGGTCTCTTCGCGCACACGTCGCGAAAGAACACTTCGGTAGAGGTGAACGCCACGATGACGTGAACTTGGGGCTGCTCGGAGGACGCGGGGACCACGGCAATCACAGGCAGGATGCATCTTCCTCTAGCGGGAGGCCGACACCGTCTTGTGCTACGCCAACAAAGCATGTCGATAAGGAAATGATTGACGGTTAGCTAATTAGATGATGCACTTTATTAACGTTTGCTATATTTAGCGTTGTAAGCCGATTGGCGATATGCGTATGCGATTTCTCTGGAAATAATCGTAGTAGGTAATTTCTCTCTGTGTCGTCACGATTTCACTTTTTATTTTACATTTAATTTATTTCGTTGTTTAGCGGCAAGGAAAATATTTTCTATGTAAAAAATATATTAATTATATGCGAACAAAATATTGAGAATATTTTGACGAAGTGGTTTATGTTACATATTATACTTTGCCATATAGGATTCAGATAATGGAAAGATATCTAAGAAATATTATAAGTTAGTAAATAATTTTATTTTGCCTTCTTACTATGTTTTCTAAATGCCATCCGATATTTTACACTTGTTAGCTAGGCGATAGTTAGCTCGTTAATTTTTTATGATAACAACGAGACGAATCAAGGAGGTGGATCTACGTTGCGGGTCTCATTGGGGCAGGTCTCCCCTAGTTCTGACCTCCTTGGCCTCGCCCCGAGATCGGATAACAATTGCGATAATTACACCGTGAGACCGATAATTACCTGCCGGCACGACGCGACGTTTACGGATAGCCGCGTAATAACAAACGGCCGCCGTCACATTTTCATGAAATGTCACATCAGATAATGGCAGGTTGCGATAGAAGCCGGAAAGAATTTGCGGCATGTATCCCGCACAGGCGATATACGCCCGACTAAGATGCGACGTCACAATGCAGCTGCGCGGAGATAAACGTCGCGAAGTACCGCCTCTCTCGATCTTTGCTCGCGCCCTAATTCGATAGAGTTGCCCATCATCGAAAAATGCTAGACGCGCGTTCCGTCACGATTATTTCCGTATGTACATATTTTTTATACTGCGCGCTAATTATTAATCCATCTTTCTCATTTACGCTTATACTCCGCGAATGTTTCTCTCTTATCTATAACATTATCTAAATCAAACTCACAAAGTTTTACTGTTTCTCGTTTGTATTCACAAACACTGAATACTATTTTATTTTATTTTTATCGAAATATGTAGAAATATTAGATATAAGTTTGTAATTACCGCAATTACAAGTTTATATCTGCGAGATTTGTTATTCTAGTAGATTTTATATCTCTCATGTAAACTTTCGACGTGCCAATATTTGTCTTCGTCATTTTCTTCTGAATTTGACGGCGCATTTGTCGTGCAGAAAATCGTCGTCAGTTGGTCCGATCATTATGTTATCCAACCGATACCGTAATATCGACCTCGTGTATTTGCTATCCAGGTGGGTGATGTTCGTATAACAGTTACGGGAGTTTGTTCCTCGCGGGTGGCAAAGGCGATGACTCCGTGGCGCGTAGGTGATTGCGACGTGACACACGTGAAAGGACGATCTTTGAGGAAAGTGACCGTCAAACAGTCAGGTTCAAGGAACCTTTTCGCTGCTTCGTGGATGTTTTCTCAACCGGTCCCGCCATTTCCATGGATTCTTCCCGAGAATGACGTTTTCAAAAGCCATCGAGTTTACGAGCGTATACCAGCTTTCTATTGTCGTCGGTCATAGGCCAATCGCAGCCAGAGGACGCGGAGGACCTTTGGCACCTACGCAGCAACGTGCGCATTGATCCCGTAATTCCCTTGCGGAAGTCGCGCCGCGAAAGAAAGATATCCAAACGGATAATCAGACAGCCGACTTAGACGTTATTTATTATATCCCAGATAATAGGTATTCTGCGACAGATACAAATAAGATGATTTATGTATATGAGAGAAAATATGTCAAGTTAGTGATAACGTTTGGTTATTTAAAATCTGCGCTGTAGAATTATATGGTGCGATATTAAGTACTTCATTAAAGAAAATATATGTATGCTCATAATAGCACAATCCTGGAACGTTGATTGATATAATGTGATGAGAGACAGTCATATTATGTTAAGAATCTTGGTAATAATGTCTATTCTATAATAGAATTTATACAGACAATGACTTGAAAAAAATTACGAAAGGAAGAAGAGAGAGCTCGTCCGCGAGATACGGCGAAAGAGATTGGGAATCTGCATCGGGGACCTCTTTAACACTGTCTATTGCCGTGCGAGAGATCGACCTCTGGCGGAGTTGAGCTCGCCAGACAACAACACGTCTTGACAGACAAGCCGCGAATGGGATGGAGAGACTTCTTCTTTCTGTCGGGGCTCGTTTTCGCATTTTCCTCGAGATCTTGCATTGTTAACTGGTAGCCGAGAAACGCCGCACGCGCTTGACAGAGATTTACTGGAAAGTGAGAAATAGGGAGAGCGGATCTCTTCTCTTGTCACGGATTGACGCGATGTAATATCTTACAACTCGCTTTGGCTAGCATTAGCTTTATCAAATGAGTATAGTTAGCTATATCAAATGAAATAACAATATGGTTTATATTAATCTGTAGTATTTTATTGCACTAACTTTTTGCTCGGAAAGTGACGTGGGAATTTTTATATAAAAATATATTTTTTTAAATATTAAAATATTAACTTCCAAAATTAATCGACCCCACTGGCCATTACTTCTTTATTCTTCCTCTTCACTAGAAGTAATGGCCAGTGGGGTCGATTAATTTTTTGAAGTTGTTATTTATATGTACTGGCGAACCAATATACTGGATTATTAAAATATTATTTATTATCGACATTAGTAATGAAATATCGTATGGCCATTAATTGCTATTTAAATAAGTCCAGAAATAATCTAAATCGTAAATATTTTTACAAAAATAAATTGCGAAGTATATTTTGAAATTGCAAACCTGTAATAATATACATATTCTGTCTATTAATCAGAAAATTATGTTATAAATTAAAGTAGTTGATAATATGAGCATTGGTTTTATAAAGTTAAAAACATATGCAAGTCTTTATAATCTCTTATCGCAAATGCTTTGAGGGGTAGGCAAAAAATGCGAATAACAATGTCTATCGTCGAATAGGATTTCCGTGAGTATCCAAGAAGGTTCATTGCCGTGTGCGCACCGCGAAACCATATCTAAGGAGTCACAGTCTTAAATCGCGTTCACGTTTGAAAGTGCACTGAGTCCATTCGAATCGGTCTCTATTACATGTTCACAAGAAATTTCGTGCTCGTGCGACCACAATGTGGACGTTGTTACGTTTAGCTATTTTTTACATACTGCCGAATATCTTGAACTGAATGCTCACGTATAAAGTTTTCTTTTTCGATCCGCAACTGACAGTTGTAAGAAGTATCTCAATGTTCCTGACTCAAGTTTTAAACGGGGAGCACACACTTCTGCACAACGCATAATGCGTAAGCATAAGAAAATTGATTGGTCCATACACATGTGCATAAGAAAATAGACCAATCAATTTTCTTATGCTTACGCATTATGCGTTGTGCAGAAGTGTGTGCTCCCCGCTTTAATGTTCTATCCCGACATAAGTCATATAATATATTTTTGATTGGTTATTATACTTTTTTGTAATTTACTCATTCAACACGCGCGTTCTATTTTTATTATCTTTAGCTAATAATATTACATAACGCGTATATATTTTACTTCATATCTCTCAGGCTTTGTTTAGATATTCATATTTATCTTATCAAGAACGTACCAGAATGGCAGAATACAATAAATTTCTCTTTGTCTGCCTGTCTACCTGCCTACGTGTTTAATTGTAGATGCTGCTTTAGCCGAGCGTTGATCGGTGCCGTTGCCACGTCGACGCCGGTCGGCAACTCGCGCTGAAAGGATGCCGGTATAGGGTCTAATCTGCATTTTAAACGAGCCGTGCCGAGAAGAGGGAATCGGCTTGTGCACCTCTGTGTTCATGGCGCGTTACCGGCCAAGACCCGTCGCGCGTTCTATGCACCGCCCGCATGCATACATCCCGTTGCCGCATCCGTGGCGTGTCTCGCAAGCTGCTAGATTGCATCTCTGTGATATTCACCTCGTTTCCTTTCTGTGATACCGAAATGTTCTACATTGAAGCGTGATGATATATTCCATTTTTCGGACCACTACGTTATGTTAATTAATACGCGGAGAATTAGCCATTAATTACGTGCTCTGTTGAGCTTGTTTAGTTTCGTTGATCGCTATTGACTTGAGACTTATATTTTTATTGATGAGGATACACATCAAAATGCAGATAGCTTCGATCTCATCTTGATAAATTCATGAAGCATTATTATGTTAACCATTGAATAGCAAATGTAGGAGATGAATAAATATGGCATAAAATAACTTAAATATATATGTCAATTAAAATAATATAGGATATTTATAAGAGAATAAGTGAAGCTTATCGTTTAATTAATAAATTTATTGTAGATGTAATAATCTGTTCGCACTATATAAATTTCTCGCGTGTACGTTAAAAAAAATTCAAATTATTTTTTTGCCCGGGCTTTTTATCGTCCTCCACACATGAACCATCTACATAATTTTCTTCGTCCAATTAGCCACGCGGTCAACACTTTGAGAAATCTACCGGATAAAAAATAAACTCACGTGAATTTACACAAATCGCAATTCGCGCACCGTTGGTAACGCGATACGCGCCGTAAAACCACGTTCGCTCTCTCTTTCCTCTTTCCTTTCCGCGCTCGACCGTTATATTTTTTCACGCCGGGGACGATCGCGGTTAAGACTTATTTCCCCATTCGGACCGCGAGACGCGCTCGGGAGCGCAGAGTGAAAGACGTCCGACTCGGAGAAGTAACGATGTCATGCCGATTAATTTGATCGCAACACACAGTACATACACACACAGCGTGTTTACCACGGGCGGTCGGCGGGGCGCGTGCGCGTTTTTTTATAACAGGGCCCGCGGAACAAGTCCGCGGATCGTTTCTCTCCTTCGCGTGCGTTCTTCTCTCTCGCTATCTCTGTTCCCCTCGTTTTCTTTCCCCTTGCTTCCTCGCTTCCTCGCGGCAGCCAGATCGCAATCAGTCTTGCCGGACTTTCATCAGATCGGACCGCTGCGAAATGTGTTTCGATGTACCCGCTCCGAGTACTTCCGCGCGTGTTACTCCACTCGCGTGCGCGTATCTTTCTCTCGTATTGGTCGCGTAGATGCAAGCACGTCAATGCATCGACCGCCGTGTGGTGCGACCGGCGATTAATGAGCCCTCGTCAGTCGCGCGCACGCGTCTGTCACTTTGACAGCATCCGGCACGGCAGTCAGCATGCCTCCCATGTACCCCCTCTACCCCTTTCACCATATCTTTCTCTCTCTTGTTTAATCGTCTATTACGGATTCTTTCCTTAGATCGAGCGGACATCGCTCGGGAAACATGTATTTATCCGCCGCTCTCGCCGCACGACCGCATTAGCCAGCTAATTCATTTACGGATGATGCCGCTCGTAATACGGCTGACGATTGAACTTACCAAGCCACTCTTATCAACTCGAAGAGAAGGCATACCGTTTCTAAGTCGCACATGTGTAATTTAAAAGATATGTATAAATATTTTTTAAATTATTTTATCGTGTGTATGTACATATTATAAGGGTAATTAATTAAAATATCTCCTTTCTTGAATAAAATTTCGAAAATTTGACTTCGTTTTACTTCCGTATAAAGATAATAAATGATCTTTATTTCCTCAAATTTATTCGTGTCTTTTTTATAAGAGTAGAAAGTGTGTGATTCATATCTTTCCTTCGCGTCTACAGCTTACTGGCAGCAAGAAAGTAAGCGATTCCAATTTGTTGAAATGTTTCTTAACGCACCTTTCAAACTAGTCTCGGTTCGTACTGAAGGCGATCATATTAGTCGCGCGTAACGGAGCCGCGCGATCGCGTCGGCGAAAAATCGCCGATAACGTTAAAATTATTACACGCGGCGATGCGGCGCGAGGGCGACCGATAAACTCTCCTTTGCCACGCGTCTGAGAAACGAGCGGGTATCGAGACCGATGAAATTTAACGCACCAGCGTTCGCACTTAGCAGGCCTAATGCGAATTCCGCGGCGATAAGGCCTGATTTACGCTGGCTCTCGCCGAACCCTGCCGTCCCATCGGGGACTGCGTCCCTCCCGTTTTGCCGCCGATCACTGAAAACATACACACGTGGTTCCCGCGTGCAGCGTAGGCTAGCCGTGCCGCAAGTAAGTCGAGGGGGGGGGAGGCAGTACGTATATGTCGGTAAATCACGCAGTGAAAGCCGCTTAGTTTTGGCGCCAGATACATCTCTCGCGCGGTGTTTATACCGCTAATGAGACACTTGGTTGACAGGCAAGAGGGCCCCCGGTTTCCTTATCGCGCGCATCATAAACGTCCGTCCCGTCGTCATGGTCAGACGACACGGCCTCTGCGTTCTCTCTAGTAATCGCCTTCGCACTGATTGGTCTTGGAGCGTTGACAATGTGGCATTGGACGCTCGATGAAATTTCGCGATACTGCGCTTTCCCCTTGTCGCGTGGTTTCCTCTTTCATTTTTTTTTAATTTTTTGAAGGTATAAAGAGTATATGAATCGATGAGAAAGCGAACGCGTGAGATTTGAAATTCTTTTATTCAAAGATGTACGACATTCTAAAGGCTCATGTTAGACTGACTCGCGGCGTATTCGAATTGAAGTATGGTATCATGGTACTAAACATTTTTCCGTATGTTTAAAAAACACTTAAGCTTATTACTGATCGGTGACTCTATTTGTATCATAAAGAACGCAGAGCTTATCATATGAATATATCGTCAGAGATTATAATAATAGTTTATTTCATGCTATTCATCAGAATGCAACCCATATATTGTTCTTTGTTACCGCGCCTTCGGGGATTTTTTACTTTTGACTATAATAAAGTTGTCGTCTTGGGTATTCGTAGCTGGTGATACTTGGTATCTGGGCCAGTTCCTGTTGCCCCGTGTTCTTACTGTACACGCAACGAGTCATCGGCACGTAGCACGCGACACATATCGCGTATATGTCCATTTCAGTAAGGCGACAGATCAATATATGTCACGTGTGTACAGAAATTTCTACTCCTATTTTATTTAAAATGTCTTCTATCCGACATTACTCTGGATTAAGCGACTTTATCTATTTTATGATAATTTCGATATTTTATAAATTCAATGATATTTTTAAAAAGAGAACGCACTGCTCAATCAAAAAATTTATAACATGAGCTAATTTTTCATCGTGCTATATATAGAACTAGAAATATTTTTGTGGGTGTCAATAAATGATTAAATGTAAAAAAATAAAATATATATATATATATATATAACATTTACATGTATTGTAAATAATACAAGTACATATTAATAATTCAATATGAATCTTTACTTGGAAAAATAAAGCAGGGAATATTAAATAAAAATTCAATAAAAAAGTTTAATGGGGAAATTTTTATGGGGATCGACGCTAGTATATCTTTTTGTCGTGAATTAATTAGTTTTGCATCGAATCGATGAATGGTCTCCCGATCGACTCCAATTGTTAAAATTTCATTTCCCCGCGGAATGCAGTTCACGCGCACGCCTCTCACGTCTCGATAATGAAAATCGTGGACGATCGAACGGGTGCGTTCCATTTGCTTTTAATTACGGACACGAAGCACGTTGTGTGCATTCAATTGCCGCCCTTTATTTGCGCTATCCTACCGTCTAATTGCTTACACGACGTAGTCGCGAGGTCGACGTGTGTATGTAGGCGTTATTGCAAGGTGCACTCGAGAGAGTCTCGCACCTTCGGCGATCTCTTCTCTTTCAAAGATGAGAAGATATGAGCCGTAAGGCCCGATATTAAATTTAAACGCGACGGTGTGCCGAGGTAGTCTAGAAATGAACATCGCGATAGTGCTTTCGAAATTGCTGACAGTTTGCATTGTATATCGATACCGTTATTTATTTTTCAATTCCTTATATTGTTAAAGCCCGAAACAATCGTTTATTAATCGATTTGTTATTTGTGAACATAACTGTGTTACACAATTGTTTCTTTTTACTAGGAATTATGCAAAACTACCGCATTACTTAACTGTTATTAACGCAATTAATATTAAACTTGCTAATGCCGATGTAATATTCTGGCATGTAAAAATACTTTAAGATGCAATCTCCGACATTAACACATTCCGCGCAGAATACTCCGGACTCTCTTTTCGCTGTGCGCACGAAGCGTTTTGACTCCGATTAAATTCCACTAGCATTCCTACTCATCAGCGTACGCTTTTCAGCGGAGAAAGGACTACTGACTACAGTTACTGACTGACTGCACGTCGTCTTAATTCTGGGTGTATCCACATTATTCTGCAATCAGCGCGATTAACGTACCGCTCTCTTACATCTTAATTCTGCCGCTTTCATGCGCGATCTGTCTACAGAAGTTCTAATTATATTAGCTTAATTCGTAAATTTCGATTAATAGCTGCAATTTTATTCTTATTGTTAGTTTTCTGTCTTTTCTTTGAGAATAATTTTCTCATTTAAGAACAATTTCTGTTCTGCGGAACAATCGGAAAACGATGTGTGCGGAAGAAAACTTAGCTGGTACTCCATTGGTACATGACGAAAATTATGATGTTTAGCGCAAATTCCTTTACGTAGTGATGATGAGATGCGACATGATCCATTTGTTTGATTGCAGGAAAACGAGGCGGTGGTGCCGGAGGGCTGGCCTCTAACATTAGGCGGTAGCGGCCTGATCCTGCAGCTGGGTGAGCTCGAGACGTCCGCGCTGCGTCTCGGGGAATGTTACCTTTGCGTACGCAGCGCGGCTGCTGCAACTGCAACTGCAACCACCTCGTCGGTCAGCGGCGCTACGACCGCCGGTGAAGCCGTCGAGCAAAATAGCGTTGAGGTGAGTCATATCCCCTTTTCATTTTTTTCCTCTCTTTCTCTCTCTCTCTTTCTCTTCTCCTCTCCTCCGTCGTCACAAGGAAGCCGCGTCGGTGATGTCCTCCCTGTACCCTGTGCCGTCGCGCAGAATGACACCTTCGTCTTAACGACCGTCGAAAAGACTCGGCCAGAATTCCCAGCGTTCTTCTTGTGTGATCGCACGAAAGATCCTCGGCATAAATATTAACAGTCATCGGATGCAGACGCGTAATGGGACGCGCATTATTAGATGCGCGTTTAAGCTCCTCCGGGCAATAAAGGACGTATATCTGAGAATGCCGACGCGGCATTGTCACGCTTATAACGCTTTCCTGTATTCCTAGAAGTGTGTCGAGTTAGCTGATTTACCGTGAGTTACGCAGAACCGGCTGAATTCCTTTATTCAATGTGCTTTCATAGATGCTTGATAAGAAATACGCATATTTTAATATGTGATAAACTTTCCTATGATAAACGTTATTGTAATCGAATCTTCTTTTCACAATTTTATAATTTTACATTATTTTATAATATTTGTAACTAATTAATAAAAGTTTAGATTGAGATATTACTCAAGTAAAATTCAATTCAAATTAAGTTAAAAATTCTTTTACTTTATTGGCATTTCTTTTTGGAGTTTAGTTAGCAACAGATATCATTATTGTTACTTTATCTTTTTTAACAAAAAAATTGACTTTAAATTAAACAACGTCATATATTAAAATTGAAATTCCTTGGCATAATATTCTTAGTATAACAGATGTAAAACAAGCGGAATAGATAAGAGAGAGAGAAAGAGAGTTACGATCAAAATTGTTGCTGTTCGCAGATAGCAGTAGTCTGGCGAACTACGTCGATGAGGGCCCCGGGGATCTTGGGTTGGGACCGTGAAGACGAGTTTATGGACTGGCGGGACCTGACAAACAAGGGTCAGCCGAGCTCGTCGAACACGGCGGGCGCAAATCTCAGCGGAGCGCAACCTTCGAGCGTGATGAAAACCACCAGTCGTCCGCGACGGAGATCGCGCGAGGACGCGCGTCCTCGGACACGCGAAATAAACAGAACCAGCAGCGCCGAGCATCGTCGGGAGGAGGCCAGATCGATCGACAGGCTGGAGCACCAGTTCTGCCGCGAGAGTTGCGCGATCGGCGAGCCCGTTTACACCGCCACAGTGATGAAGTCCAGGTCCGCGTCCAGCGTCGACGCTTGGGAGAAAGACCTTGACGGTGAACTCGATCGAGGCTCGAGTCGTAGAGCGCGCTCCAAGAATTCCTCTAGTCCCATCGGCGGCGACGAGAGCCGCGTTAAAGTGAAGCGGTGCGCCAAGGTGGTCTCCCCCACGACAATGGAGAAATGGAAGGAGAGCAGTAGGTGCGAAATGCGTAGCAGGACGATCGCGCCGGAGGATCTGAAGAGTCCTCTGCAATTCGAGGAAAGCGTTCTGCGGCGAGATAACGTCGCCGATGATTCGTCGAAGGATCTCGAGGACAGATTGCGGAACGCGGACGGTCCGGACGACATTAGCGACGAGGATCTGCCGGCATATATAGGTAGTCTGCTCGTCACCGTCGAGAGAAAGATCGAGAGGGTCTCGCTCGACGATATGACGTTCCCCTGTCCGGCGTGCAGGAATATAGACACGGACGATCCGTTATTGGGATGCAGATGCGCCGGCGACGACTGCGGCTGCGGCGCCGGCGAGGATAACTGCGACTGTTCTTCCTCCGTTTCGCGAAAGGAACAAACGAAAAGTTTCGAAGTGGCGGGAATCAAGCATATTGACAGTGATGACGAGGAAGAAGTACGGATGGGATTCGGTAAGTAATTTTGATCTTTATACAATTTTACATATAACAGGAAGAAATTTTTTTTATTTGCATGCGCAAGAAGCAAAAGTCTTTTTTCGGTCATTTTTATGGTATAGAACGATTTAAACGATGTTTTGTCTCTTTTTTAACAATGACTCGAAAGTATTTCTTGCCAATAATCTTTGGTCAAAAAGTCAAATTATTTATACCATTTAAAATAGTGTTAGATTTATTAACGATTCGACGAAGAATAGTCTTGTTTACAAGCGTAGAAATTGCGACATTGAATTTCGCTTTCGGAATGACCGCCTATCGAAGGTATGCGATCTAAAAACTCGGCAGAATGACTTCTGCCCGAGCCGACAAGCCGGCTGCTCGCACTCGACGAGCGCTTTTATGCAGGCACGCATGATTTACCGGCGACTAAATTCACGCAGCGCATCGAACTTGAAATTGTGGCTGAAGTGCAGCGTAGGCGGCATACCTTGTAAAGTGGCTACTTCATGTCACATATAGGTTGTTGAAAAATCCAAACGCTACTCGTGCATCGAATCGGTACTTCTCCATGCTCGCTTGAAAGAGTTTCATTGGGAGGGACAGGAGGGACTACAGTGCGTATGAATAGAATCGCTGTACTCGCGACGTTATTCCGATATGCACGTACAACACGTGCTCGTGTGAATACGCGAGCCCCCGAAGACGACGGAAATATTTCCTGCTAAACAAAGTACTGAAAATCCGTGATATTTAACAGAGGCTTCCACGTTAATTCGCAACTTATTCTGCAATAATTCGTACTCATCGCACGAACTTAAATTCCAAGGAAGAATATTGACTCCGTTTAAAAAGCTTATTTTGAAAAGAATATAAGTTATCGTTTGATAAACTTAGTGATTGAATCGATACATTCAGGTGTCTATATTAGTTTCTAAAAAAAGATATATTGGTTTAAGTTTTTACGCGATTAATTGCTTTTATCGCTTAGCTTTATTTAAATTACATTTGCCATGAATCTACATTTAATTTTATTCTTGATTTTTACATTTCTAACAATTCTTTTCAATTTTCAAATATTTGCTCTTTTACTCTGAAGCTACGCCGAACAATTTCGCTCGAATCGGACCGTGAATATTTTCGTTACACAGTTCTCGGTGCTGCAAACTTTCGTGTCACGTGTCACAATCCCGGTTTAATCCGTCTCCCTGAGGGCATCGTTAACGAGCGATGACTTGACGCCGGCGACGCAAGCGTAATTGTAACGGACGAGTATGCAAATTGTCGGCGCATTCGCTTGTCACTCGATCTTTCGTCATGCCATGGGGACTGGCCAAACGAATCACTCGCGGATACGGGCCCGGCCAGACCAGGTCGGACCGGGCCGTACCGTACCGTACCGTACTTTAAAGTCTCGCGGCTGTTCGGCCGCCGATCTCCTTTCGCGTCCTCCCACGCTCGTCTCGGACCGCCTCTTTGGTAACCGCCGCCGACAGGTTTGCAAAGTCAAGACTCTTTATCCGAAACGACGCGACGTCCGCGGCGTCGACGTAAAAATGAGCTTGCAGCATTCGCCGTTTCGTTGCGCGACTTTTTACGCACCACATAATTTGTGTCACCCCACGGGCCAAATCTCTTTCGCTGTTGGCGCCCACAATCGTGGACCTGTCCGTTTCTTCATTTGTCGTATGAAAATATGTAGTTTGAAATTGCAACAGAACTGTTGCCCTAGTCCTAGTCCATATAGATATGTTTGAAGAACTATGATTTAAGTATAATTTAGCATAATAATCTGTTTAACGAGTGTAAATATTATAAATAGGAGAATTCAGTATAATAATTTAAGATATGGAAAACTATATAACTATGAAAATAAATTTTAATTTGTTGAGTGATAAAAGCAATACAAAAAAATTTTAATTTTTCTTTGGACAGTTAATGCCTTGAAAATAACAACTTTAATTCAGATTTATTAGATTGATTTAAATGTAAATATGTTTTTACAGTATTACGGTTACTTAAAAGATAAAAAGAAAGTCGACGCTTTATAAAAAAGTGGCTCTATAAAATATCGCGTTATTATAATGAAAATGATTTCTCCTGTATTAATTATTATAAGACCGACTGAAGATAGCGTTCCGTTGAAACATTCCGATACTTGGAATAATTAAGATTTCTTCATTCCGGGGCAAAAAATGAGGATATCATATTACGCCGCATTAACCTCGATCATGCATTCGTTGCCGCAGGAATAATTCACGCAAAACACGCGGGCTGTACGAGTGTAATTATAACAATCATCTTTTAGTACGCGTCTCTCTCTAAGTCCAGGATTGGTGTAACACCGCGGACCGTTGAGAATTAGTACGACCGATTTGCGCGCGTCCGTTGCAGCAGTCCTGGTATACGTGCTCGTACACGTTTCTTGACTTTCCTTGCGATTGGCGGTGTGTCGGCAGTGTTTGTATTTGCAATGCGAGAGGCGAGCGACCTGCCCCGACAGTGAATGAACGGAGTAACGAACTCGTCAATGAGTATTCGTGCTAATGAGATACGGCAGTGAACCGGCGACTTTCTGCAGCATTAACGGCAAACGAAAAAATGGAATAAAGAAAGCTGCGAAGTGTCCAAATGCATTTATGAATGATTATCGGCAAGTATTTTCGGAACAATGGATTTTTTGCGTTCTAACTGTTTAAATTTGTCTAAAATTGGAAATTGACACTGAAAGAATATTACGTTAAATCCTAGAAGAAAAAGAGAAGATAATTTTCAGCTTGTTCAAGTTTCAATACGAAACATATAGTCCAAATAATTCCGTCTATCTGATGTAATTTCTCAGCATTCGATTGTCGAGTCTGATAATAAGGAAGGAAGGAAGAGAAAATATACTCCGCTAGATAATAATAAAGATTTCCCGAAGTGCGTAAATAAAAATAACTGACGAGTCACCGTCAAAATAGTCATTCATATCGATAATCCTATCTGTATTTTCCTATCTCCTATTTTGGCGTATTTGGCAGTCAAGTGCGAAGAACCGGTCGTCCTTTTTTCCCGTAACGTCCGTTCTGCTGTCATCGTTCCGTAACCTGCATAGCTGGCGTGGCTGTGCTCGTGGCACACCACGCCATACGATCGGACATGCCTTCGCGTCGGTTGTCGTGTTTCATTAGCACGTGGATATCTCATTGACGGCAAGGCTCGGCGATCTCGTCGGCGCGATCCATTCGTTTTTTCTTTACGCGCGGGTTTGTCGGCATGCCGTGGAACATAATCCGCCCATCGTGCGACATAAACGCCACTGCCCACGCGCGAGGGTGCTGCGAGTAGAGGAGGATATTGTCGGGAATGACTTACGGCAGCTTGGAATGCATTCGATTTCGCTTCCTTTGGTCTCGGCGCGCGAAGGCCGGCAGGCACGTGAGGTAGGAAGGAATATATTCACTACCCCTTAGATTTTCTAAGAAAATCAATCTTATCGCGTGAGAATAGAATGCCATTACACGACAAAAAATAAATGGATTATGAAGGTGGGAGTTAATTCTATACGTATCGTGAAACATTGAACATTATGATTATTTGTACTATTAAGATATTTATTTCATTGATTGAAGTTACAATCCTAATGGATAGATAAGAAAATTGTTCATGATCTTAAATATGCTTGGCATTTCGATTAATACCAGTAACAACTTACAAATTGTATATTAAAAATTGTTACGAGGTTTACTGTTTTGAAGGTCTGGGAAATGGAATGAAGCTTGTCTTTTATATTGCACACACGAACGTTACTTTATTGCTAAACGGCGATATACCGACATCTTGTCTTGTCGGGACTCGTGGTACTAGTGAGTGTTACAGCGCCCTTCAATAGGGGAAAAGTGTACATAAGTGTATAATGTGCAAGTGCACTTCAACTCAACTTAAGTAACTAGAAAAGTGTACATGAGTGTACTTTAACTTTTAACTAACTAGAATATAAGAGTGCGAGATACAAAACCAATAAACGAAATAATATATAAAAATTAGAAATAAAACTTATATTCGTAACAAAAATAATACTTCAGCAGAGTTTCTGTACTGATGTATAACAATTTCTTTGTATTGAATTTTATTTATAAAGATTCTTACAGTACCGGATTAATGTTACGTGAGATTACTGGAAAACTCATTTTCACATTCTTATATAACTTCGACGACTTTGAATCGACGTGTTTTCCATCCCAATTTGACATGTACCGATTCTTTGGAAGCTGTTTTCACTCGCGGATATCTTGATGCTCAATTAAGTATCCACAACTGGCTCTGAATCACATTCCAGACAGAAAAATTCATGACTCGCGGAAATTCTTTGAACGCGTCGCGCCGCGAGATCCTGGCTCCCGCAAGAACCGATCTCGTATCGCCGCGTATCGCGGCGGTTAATTCTCAGACGGTCGACAAGACACAGGCAGGAAGAATGCGGCGGCGTACACTGGTGTTGCCGCGCCGAGAAAATCATCAACCTGGACCTGGGCTTTAACAGCGGCAATAACCGCAACGCATACTTCATAGTGGTAGAAAGAACGAAAAGGAAGAACCGTAGTGGCTTTTCGCAGCTTCCAATCTTATATAAGACTAGAATGCCCGGTCTTCTCTTACTGTATTGCTTAATTCATTTTTGTATTTCCGAAATAATATAGTAACAATTAAAGTATCTTGTCATACATATTCAATATTTCTGAATAATATACAATATACGGGTACTAAGCATTCTCTAAACTTCAGGTATCAAAGAACAAAAAAATTATTTTTATTGCACTTTTTTTTCTCAAACTCAAAACATAAAAAAAGTGATAAGACTTATTCTTATATTTTGGAAACTTGACGTGATTACTTCGGCGAAAATTATTAAAATAATGCAAAATTAATAAGTAAAAAATAATAAATCGAAGATGACATTTCTCTGTTTATGTCTAACAAAATAGCAATATTTGTTTAACAAAATAAAAATATTATAGTAACATCTTTATCATTTATCGTTGTGTGCCCATGATTCGAACTTGGAATATTTTGATGGAAAAGCTAAAATGAGTTTTCGTTAGAACGTGCACTTACTCTAACGGTAATTATAGCTGCTGAACGACGCGACGTTCTCGGCGCGGCTGAAAGTCAAAGGTTCTCGCGCGAAAGCGAGAAATAGCACGAAATATAAATACGCGCTAACGATCAGCTGATACCGATGCAGCACCGTTTTTCGCTGTGGATTATTATACCATGCAGGTGAAGAGAAACTACCTAGGACGCAATTTAATTCGCCCACTTTATTGTTCCTCGCGCCACACCGCGGAATTTTATTGCTCGGTGTCGTCGGAGGCATGTGAAAGCCAGTAAATTTTACAGGACTCGCTATCGAGACGTACTTGTCGAATGGCCGACCATTCCCACGCTTCTTTTTCCCCGCGAAGAATGTCGGAGCCGCGCTAAAGCCGCCGAGGTTTATAAAAGCTTTTCCTCCGTAATCGCCTTATTAATTCACTGACCGCGCCACGAGCGCTCAGATAAAAAAACTATTTCCCTCTTATGGAACGAAATCCCATAAAGAATATATATGGTCTATAATCTTACATATTTATTTCCAATTTACAATATTTTGTATTAAACGCAGATTATCGGAGATATAAATTAGTAACATTGCAATAAAGTTATGTATATATATCCACAATCCATATTTCTCTGTAGAGATATTTATTATAATATTTGTGTGTGATAATTGCGAGCTATATGCAAATTGAGCCGCAGCGCGTGTTTTATATTGGTCGGATTTCTACATATACGTGTCTCTTGCTTACTTTACGATTTGCGATCAATTGCGAGCGGTGTGATTTTTCGTGGCACGATTGCTTACGGGCATAGAGCCCGAACAGTTAGCGAAGCGTGACGTATCGCCGCGAGCTGCTGCATCGCCACCGTGCGTATCCGGGGGTTTCGCGATTCAATTGAAGCGTTTCGTTTCGTGTATATATGGTACATCGGCGGGCGAGCCGTGTATCCCGTGTTGCGCGCGGGTTGATTGAACGTTTGCCGGACTCATGGGCCGGCTATACTTAGTAGCTCATTGATCGTCCCCACGGCGGCCCTCAATCATATCTACTTAAGCGGGAATCAAGCGGCTTCTACAATGGAGGCTGTTCACCTCTCGCGGCGCGGCGCGGCGCGGCGCGTTCCTCCGTTCGACGCGCGGCGCGTCGAGTATGGGACGAGAAAACGAGGAATCATCGTCCGTTCGGCCAACCGTATTCCGCGATTACATTCATCGCGTCCGAGAGTAAGTTCGCGGGGTGCTTGTTTGCACGAGTTAACAGAAAGATTGCCAACTGTTTGCCCCTCCGAGACCGTATATTCGCCTATCGAGGGTGGTTATATCGATTTCTCTCGCTTCTTACGCAATTCAATTATGGGCAGGACAATTGGATTAATTCGGAGCCTTATTACGCCTGTCGACGACGATTGAGTTAGATGAGCTTCTCCCCCGACTTTTATTCGCCGTAAACGTCTCCTTCTGAAACGTTAATGTGATATTTTTGATTAAGTTATCGCTGATCGTAAAGCTTCTTCGGAATGGCTGTTGCCAATCGAAAAGTCTGGTGCAGGAAATTCTCTTTTAAATTAATAAATACGTCTCCCTGTAATTGTATTGATTAGAAACTTGACTTAAAAAAGAGATTATTATTAAATTTAATAATAATATTATTTCTATTTTTAAATTATTTCTACATTAAGAAAGAATGTAAGTAGGTGCTATGGCTAATGCACGGTTAATATTAGACAATATATAAATTTATAGATTTATTTATGATGTGAAATAAATGTGTAAGAATATCTTTTTAGAGCTCTTTCTTACGACGGGTTTTCAATTTATGTATTGGTTATTGTCCCGTTTCGCTTTCACAAAAATTTTCGTATTGTCAATTGTCGAGGCGCACCTCGGATCATTAGGTGGAAAGGGAAGTTGTCGCTATTAATCATAATGCAGATAGCGATCAAATTGCCATCACGACATCGTAAAATCTGGTAGCACGGCCGCCGGTGGATCTTTTGATCCGACCGTGAACAAAGCGATCTTCAACGAGCCGAATAAATGCCGCCGCATTACACGGCCCATTACGCCATGACGTTATTTACAAACAAACGCCGCGGACGCTATAGAAAATAAAGAACAACACAGCGGAAGTCCATTAGACACTTCCTCTTATTAATGCGCGGCCTCCTGCACAGGGTCTTTTTTTTGCATGGAAAAAAAATCTCGTACCTGATTGAAGTGGCATCAGCTGTAAAGCGCGCGTGTAAGAAGAGTTTACAAAGATTACGAGCAGGACGAAATGCTAGCCAATAGTGTGGGATTATATTTTACAGATAAAATGGCATTGTAATTTTTGTGATTATTATTATTATATTTGCTATCCGCATATTGCATGTAGGTATACTTTAAAAATGGCCTTGTACAAATATCAAGAGACACGTTAGTGTCTCGCGCCAAGTACACGCGGAGCGAGACCGACCGTGACTCTTTTACGCGACGCGACGGGTTGCGAGTACTCGAGATGTTGTATGTATAACACGGATTAATCATGAATTTATTAATAATGGTGAAATTATTTATATTTTGACTGAAAAAAAGCTTATGGAGCCGGATCTTTTTTACGAAGGGAGAAGACTGCAGTAAAATTAGGATATTTTTGAATTTTTTTAAATTGATGAAAATGTGAATTATTATGATCTGAGTGATTACGATAGAACAAATTTTCGGAGGATTATTAAGTGAATGAAAGGAGTGAGAGAGTCGTGCAAAAATCATAATACAATAGATATAAAGAGACGAAAAAATCGAGGATGAAGTACGCAGGCTATAAAATCTAATCCCACGCGACACGAACTTTGCTGTTAATGCATGCCACTGATGCCACAACAATGCTCCTAATTTTATCTGTTATTTACTAAAATGACTTTTGATCCATTGCGATTTGCAATGAAATTTTGAGACTCTCTTTAATAATTGTAGATAATAATTTTCAGAAAATAAAATAATACACGTTTATCTTTCTATACAATATCCCCTTTTGTATTCTAGATTAATTGTCTGAATTGAGGAATATTAATAGTATATTAAATAATGCTAACATATGCTTTCTCTATCTTTTACAATACGCTATTTAAAAAGATAAAAATAAGAAATAAATATGTCGGTGCACCAATACAGCGTAAGGGAATTTGTAAAGTACGAAGTAATAAAAGTGCATATTGATTTGTTTTTCAAATAGCAAGTAATAATCTCCGATAATAAGTATTGATTATTTAAAAAACAAGAGTTTAAAATTTCTTAAAATGTTATGTGCTGTGGTTAAGCAGCCATACGTTGTTCAGAACATTGGTTCGCCACCCGTTTTTCACGTTGAATAAAACAAATTGTGTACTAACATCAACGACTTGAGAACTTATACCCTATAGCTATGTATATTTATATTTTGCCTGCTATTTTTGGCAATAAATATATTACTTTTCAAAACCTATACTTAATTAAGCTTATTAGTATTGAATATGAAAGGAAGAATCTATTTAACTGAAAAATAAAATTAAATGACTTTTACTTTTTATTATAGCATATAAAATATCTTTGTGATGGCATTGAGAAAATATACCAAAATTATTTGATAAGTATATTATTAAATTAACGAAAGAATTTATATTCTATATATTTGTACTCTAGTTATTTTGCATGTAATTTCAATTTTCGACATTAAACATTACTCTTCAAAACCTGCGCTTAATTCAATTTTATATTAAATGTTAAAGGAAGAATGTATTTAATTAAATAGTAAAATTAAATAATTTTTATTTTTATAATAGCATATGGAATATCTTTATATGATGGCACAAAAAAATATACCAAAATTATTTAATACATTATTAAATTAATAACTCGAGAATTTATACTCTATATGTTTGTCTTTTGCTGGTGACTCCAATTTTCGATATTCAACATTATTCTTCAAGACTTTCCTTACTAATTGTCAGTTTGTTAAATGTTTGTTAAAAGAAAAGTCTATTTAACTCCAAATAAGATAAAATAATTTCGATTTTTATAATAGCACATATATAAAATATATCATATATATTTTTATATAACGGCATAAAGAAAATATATTAAAACTGTTTACACATACTTTTCTGTTAAGACTGTTTAGTTTATAATATTACGCTATTTGAGAATTTACATATATTTCTATATATTTATATCCTGCGTGCAGTTCCAATATTTGACATTAAATCTTGGTCTGCAAGATGTGTTCTTTAATTATTAATTATTATAAACCTCATATTTAATCTCAGTTAATGGAGAAGTTTATTTAAAAATTAAACTAAAATAATTTTTATTTTTATGATAGTATATAGAATGTATCATACATCTTTATGACATATAAAAAGAATATATAAACAATTATTAGAAATGTTATTAATATTCCCCCTCTGTAATAGATGACAATCAGAATATCCCTTACAATGAAACAGTTTTAGAATTTTTTATATTATTAATCAGAAGTTCTATGAAAATTTTAAGACTTTCTCAGATTTTTTTATACAAATTAGAACGTTTTTCAGAAAAACTAAACAAAATAATGTAAGGATCAACTCGACGGGATGTCAGGATAATAGAAATCAGAAGTGCTTAATTGAATACAGTTTATTCTTGTTTCGTTACACACGATTCGATACGGTAGGCAGCGCGCAACCGGAGACGGTCCACCTCTACCTTTCGCGGCTCACGATCGTCTGCCCGCGTATTACAATCGGAGCAACGAGCTCCGTGTTCGGCTCTGATCACGCGTGTCCGGCGTGATGTTTCCTCCCGACATTTCCACAGGTCTGCCAGCTACGGTGCCAACGTGACTAACTTAACGGTTTCTTACAATAATAATCAAATATTTCAGATTTTTCCCGCCATTTGAAAAATTGTACATATTTTTTTCAAAATTTTTTATAAATCTGAAATATGAGAAATTTTTAGAAAATTTTTGAGAAAATATAAGAAATTTTTTCACTATAAGGTTTGATTATCCATGCCAGTGATAACGAATATAATCACTGCCATATATATCGACTGGATCGACACTGACTGATTTGACCGACTTGATTGTCGAAATCCATTACAGGTTGAATCAATAAAGCGGGGAGCACACACTTCTGCACAACGCATAATGCGTATATGTTAAGTGGACCGCAGCCAAAAGTCTTATTTTGATAGAGTTGTCTTTACCGCGAAAATAAAACTTTTATATCTAATTTTCCTCCCTATTGCTTCAACAATGTACAATGTACAATTCCTTTATTTTGCGATGTCTCAAAATTATTATAAAACTTAAAGCACCGCCAGATATCGAAATCGAATACCCCAAGGAAGCATATAATTGTTTAATGAAACTTCTAGATCTAGATTGCAAGGCACGTATTATAGCAGAGCAAGCACTGTCTCATTCAGTTTTGAGTTCGTGAGATACTGGTGCATGTCTCAGATATGCATATGTTTTAATTGTTTTAAAACATTTGAAAGGAACATATTTACAATAATTGGTTAAAATTACAGCTTTAGTTGATTACGTTTATTTATTGCTTTAAATATCAGTTAAGATAAGTTTTCAAACTATTTAAGTAAATTGTAGAAAATTAAGAACTTCTTTATATTTTATAGCATAATATATAATACATAATTTTGAGACTTATTAATATAATGCACGTTGAAATTAGGAAAGTAAGTATGAGGGTGGCAGTGTGGTCTTGTGGTAAAGCGCCAGACTCGTAACTCCGAGGAACCGGGTTCGAGTCCACCTGATCACAGGAATTTTTATATTCCAAACTGCACCCCCCGCACGAGTGGGGCTCGTGCGGAGAAACTGGGCTATCTTTCGGAGGAGACATTAAATTTGAAATTGGTCGTCAAGCTTGGGGAGCTTGGGAGTTTTGACATTAAATCTTGGTCTGCAAGCTGTGATATCATCTCCACTATGCATTTCTCTGTCGTGTTTACGGGTCTGTTATTTGTTATAAACATCAGATCGGACATGAGATCGGATAATTATGTATTAAGGATGTATGTGTCGTACAGTCCTTGCTAAAAGTTAAACTTTCAATAAAAGAAGACTTTGTTTGCATGTATGTCAAACAACTCAAAATTTTTTATATGTTAGAAGGGATTACCGTTAACAGTTTGAGTATAATTTTTTGTTATTTAAATAATTAGTATTGTTTAAACAATTAAAAAAAAATTTTTTGTGGCAAAAAATTTTGAAACTTAAAATACAATATCAATGATGTATGTTTTACACATAAAAAAAAGTTTAAGAAATATCTCTTAATGGTTTATTTATATTTTATTTATATTTACAGCAAAAATTTTGATTCTCTATAAGGGATAATGTTAATTTTATCAACTTTAAACTTAAATAACTCTTAAATAACTTCAAAATTTTACAGAGTATTTTTAATTTAATTTAGAAACAATTTACAGCACTTTCTGAATATATTTGAAATACCTTCAATACATCCCTAATTACAATAACTTTTAAACCAGTAAGAGAATTGTGCTGAAATTTTACACAGATACTTAGACGTAATAATAGAACAATCTATGAAATTTTTAGATTTTTGGTAATGTTTTGAGATGTCACCCATACATCCTAAAGTGGATTATCGGAAAATTACACGTAGATCTACGCTGTAATTAGCACGTATTAGCTCCGTATTCGCAAAGGAAGTCTAATGACATTCAGTAAACTTTTCTTAGAGTTAGAGAATCGACGAGCCGAGAGATTCTCGAGCTTGAAAGTTGTTGACCGCCGCATAGATCGTTTCCAGTTTCCATTTGCGATGTTAACTGCTTCCGCTAACAGCCGGTTGCGCCAGATTTCATTGTCGATACCTCCAAATAGAGAACATGCCGGATAATGCTCGGTAAAAATTATCGTAGGATAAATCGGTCAGGTCCAAGGAGATTGCAGACATTATCGGGAATTCGTTCGATTGCTACGCTTTTGCTGCATATTTTTACTTAGCGATGAACAGTATTCTCGCAAAGATATTTCTTAAAAATATCAAAATGGAATGCAGCAAAATATTTCAAAATACGGTTAAAATACTCACAAAATCTATTTTGAAATTTTTATTCGTTTGTCTTATGTTAATTTGAAAAAAAAAAGTGTTATTCGCAATGATTATTCCAAGCTGTGATATTTATTCATGACGTGTCGCACGTTTCACATTAGGATTCATGCCAATCACACTACGATACAAACACGCTAAACTCCATATAAGAATCCTAAACAGTTTCTAATACATGGGTACGATAGATTTCTATGGTAGTAGAGTCACGGAGTTTGTACGGAGGAAGTTGCAGAGAGACTCCAAGGAAACGGAGAGACTGAAGATTAAGACCACCCAAGGAGCCACGGTGTCCGACTTACCGGATCTGACAAGGACATTATTGCTCATGATCCTCCGAGTAACCGTTTAGCGAATTATGCGCGCGACTCATACAGAGACTATATCCCGTTTATGATCGAAACAAATATGCGTTATTTTAATTAGAACGCACATTTATAATTGAGCAATTTTTACGATCAGTTTGGCTTATTTCGCTTATTTCGCATCTCGAAAAATAAAATTTTAACTGGGAAGAATTCTAGTTTTAAATATCGCTTGTTAAATGCATAAAGTGCAAAGCTATTAATTATTGCGCATTACTAATGAACAGAAAGTGCGAGCGGCATTCTGAAATCATGGTGTTCGCATGTACGAACATACGAAAAATTAATTCTGATTTTCTCTGCAATTTGTTTTATATTTTTTAGCTGAAGATACAATTATAAAATTATTTGTATTGGAGATTAAAATCTTACAATATATTAAGTGTACGAGTATAAATAAACTAAGCTTTATGCTTTAGTTTTATTTTACTTTATTTTGTGGTTTATTTTACTTTTATCTTTTAAAAGATAAAATAGGTATATAGGTAATTCCAATATAGGTAATTCTGCTCTATCAGCATAACTTTAATTCTTTAAATATTCATTTGTTATTCTCGGATGGTCGAAGTCGAAACACCCGTTAGGGTCTTTCTAGTAAATTGTTGTTTCTACCCTTCGTACATTTTCACAACAAAGAAACGGCGGGAAAATGTCGAGAGGTCGTAGACACGCGGAAACGTACTGCGCCAGACCTCGAGACGTCGCGAATGGAAACGTTTAAATTGCAAACGGCGCATCGTAAAGCGAGAGGATCCAATCAACCTTTGCTTACGAGTCAATCGAGTCGTCGGTCCGCGACACCTATCGCCTTATGCTAATAGAGGCGGTTTCGTTGCCGGCGAATAGGTTCGCACTGCCGCAGCCGCGTCGAAGACGAACTTGCGAAGAGCATTAAACTCTTAGAATTCTCAGACGCATGACGTGACAGACTCCGGAGCCTGTAATATACCGTGTACACCATAATAACGTGTAATCCTAAACATATATTCATATATGCATTTGCTTTTATATCGGCACTAAACGAAACTCGTCAAGAATAATGACGGTATGAACAGATCAATGGATATAAGAAAGAAAAATAGAATCTCATGTGTGAAGTGGCTTATTAAAATTATTTAATATTTAATCGCGGATTACATTTCTTAATAAACAAGTTAAATATTTGCCAATCTTTATCTAAGGAATGTTATGCTTAAAATGAAATAACGCTGAATATTATATTTCGAAATATCTGCCAAAGCTCGTGACGCGTACCAAATAAGGAAGGAATCTATTAGAACTCTAATTTTAAATTCTATTTCGAAATAATATTATGCACTCTATTAGGCGTCACGTAAGTATTTATCGCTTTAAGATTTGATGCGAGCATGAGAGAGAGTTAACGGCGACGATGAAATTATCCGGCTTGAATGTGCATCTGATAAAGAGAAACGGGATATTCCTTTTCATTTCATCAACAATGGCATTACCGATAGTAAAGCAGTAATCCGAACGTCGTCACTCGGTCGCTTCGCTTTTTTTAAACGACTGCACATAATGGTAAGATGTCATAAAATCTCTGGCGAGTCGTGTATCCTATAAGACGAGATGATATTGAACTGCATTCGCACACAATACGGCTTTCTTGATGCAATAAGCGTGATTTGTAAACGAATATTGCATTTATATAAATTTATATGCATTGTGTAGAGAACAGTTACTACGAGATTTTTTTTTAAACAAAATGAGAAAGTTGCGTAGTAATGAAAGGGAATTGGAGGATTTGTATTGCTATTAAAAACAAAATTTTAAATCTACAGATACATGAGCCGGCAAACTAATGAAGAATTCTATTTCTGCAGTTCTATATGCTACAGATATATGCGTAGATATTAATAAAAAAATAAAATAAAATAGCCAATTATATACAAGATTTGAAAGATCACACACGTACAGATAAAATTGAATATCTTGCTTGATTAGCAATTGAAGTTCGAAGCATTCACGAGTATCTCGCGAATACTTGCCTCGGGTCCGGCAACAATTCCACGTTGGAACTATTCGTAAGATGATACACTGTGTCTAGTGTAGCGACAATAAATCCGAGGACGAAGATTTATGGCGCTGGGAGTGGTTTCGGACTTGATGCGTTAACATGCATTAACCCAAATACAAGAACATCCACCGCGGGCGAAACGAGACGAGTGCGTTCTTCCGTTCTTCGGTCCGGTCTTTCGAGCCTGATTGATCCTGAAGTATAATAGATTGGTGACGCGCGCGCGAAGAACGGAGTACCATATAAAGTGAAGCGATTAGGGGCACACGGTGCACGCCGAGTTGAGGAACAAAAACTGAAAAATCAGTCGTTATACTTTCCTCGCGCGCCGCGTAAAAACGACGGGCGGATTTTGTTACGCCGTTTTTCATCCTCCGCTCCTAATTACCGCGTATCGCGATAACTGTCAGCCGGTGCTAGCGGAGGAGAGGTCGCTAAATAAAATCATCGCGCGCCGCCGCCACCGCCTGATTGCGCTTTCGCGCTATAAATCATGATGTTAAGTCGCGTGCTAGCGCGCGTCGAATCGCGGAAGTTAACCGCTAAAAACTGGGATTAAACTGATCCAATGCTAACGTGATTAATCGGCTTAAGTCATGGGAAGTGGTATTATCCTGGAGGTAATAATTATTAATTCGACCGTTAGGCAGCGCTTTTACCATTAAAACGTAGTAAACGAAGTGCTGCTGTATTATTAACTACGTTTCATTTTAATTTTCTAATTGTCTAACGTAATTTGTCACTCGGCTTATAGATACTTAATAAACGTATATTAGTTGCAGATACATTCATCAGTTAAGAAAAAAAATGCTGAAAAATGTTATTTAAAAAAATAAGATTAAATTTTCTAAAAAATTTTTTTTTTTTTTTTTAATTGCTTACATTTTTTTTATATTTTTAATAAGATAGTTTTCTAAATTACTAGAAAAAATACAAAGAGCGGTTCATTAAAATTTTTTACAATTTGTCGAACTTTCTATTGCCTTCGTAATTAAGTCACAGTTTTTACGATCACCTAATTTTTTCTGAAAAGAAATGTTTATTGTTCTCGAAAAAAAAATTGTGTTGATGCAATTGGCAATAACAGTTTGGGAGAAAAAGTTTAGCATGATAGATGAAACTATATCGATTTCGTTGCGGTAGAATTCAGAGATACGGCAAAGCCTCGAATCGCCAGCCGGACGATCAGTGAACGACCTCGCGATTCCGACGACAGTCATTGCATGGAAGATGGCTTCTATCTCTTCGTTTTTAGGAGCACGTCGCGGCGGCTGCGTTTAGACGTGACGGATAGCGTGCAACAGCGGCATCCGATTGCCTATCGGCGACCTCGATCGTCTCTCCATATATCTCCCGCTCCTATTATCTCTCTCTTTTTCTTTCTCTTTCTCCCTCCTTCCTTTCCATTCAATTCGTTGTGTCAATGATCCCACGCAGGTCCGAGAGAAGGAAGCTACTTCGCGCTCGCACGAGGTTCATTCGCTCAAGTGAATTATAAACTCTCCGATGGTTATTAGCTGTAATAAGAAAATTATTTCTCGCCGATACACTTTAACGCTCATCTCGACAATTATTTTCTACTTACATTGCGCAATTGCATTCATTCACATTTATCTACCCTACTCTACTCTAATTGATTGAAAGACGTTCAATCGAGATCTTGTTGCTTCAATCACGCTTGCGTCAAATCATTTTTAACAAAATGTTATTTAAGGCTACACGTTAAGTCACCTAATATCTATAAATATAAGACCGAGCGGGATTATTCGCAAATTTTGAAGCGAGCGGAAGTTATATATATAATACGAAAGTTTCTAATCTAAAACGTGATTTATGCGTATCGGCGTGCAAGTCTTTTTCAACCGTTTCTATTACAGAAGTATAATTGCAATTTTCTATCGCAAATCACTTGGACGTTTACTGCAGTGCGCGATACTGCAGTCTCTCGCGTGATGCCGCCGTATTCCCTTCCGCGAATTCCCGCGCGCTCGGGATACCCGATTCTCGGGCTCGTATAAATTTGTTTACTCTAAATTATGACCCTAATAGATATGGTCGCGTGTCTCCCGATCGTTTCTCAGTGCATCGAACAAAGAAGGTGCATTATCTCCGAACGGAGGCGGCCGGTTTTGTCAGCTGTGTTTCTCGCGTGATAATCGGCAATTACGACCGACGCGACGGTGTATCGATCAGCGCGGATTATCCGCCAATGAATTCGAACTTGTCCGTTTTCGACGACTACAAGAAATTAGAAATCGTCTTCGTTGAAGAAACAGCTCGAGGGCAAGCGCGATGGCGGATTCGCGGCGGTAGCTACATGCAATTTGCATAAATAATGTCCACTGATCTATTGGCGATAATCACTTCCCGCTTATTATCTCGAGACGCGTATTCGACTTAATTACAATTATTATCGGCGACTAATTTCACTCGTAATTGTTAGGACCGCCACGACATAATGTCCCGGCGCGTTATTTTACCACGGTGAATAAACGCAATTACACTGCAGGCGGAAGAGCGACGCGCTTATGAATTAAGGAAAATCGTGGGGAAAACGCAATTTCCAACTGCTCGTATCCTCATTATGTTGTTTCTTAGTAATGAAACAAATATAATCGAACATGATTTATGGCTCTATTGATAAAATAATGATAAAGTAATAAAACCGCACTTGCCCTAGCGGAAGTTCCTATCGCGAGAAATAAAACGATACTGGCTTCCGTTAATTCATGCATGGATGGGGGAGCGGTATTTTATACTGTAATCAGCTGTATGGGGTATATTAATCGTTATTGTTACTTACATTAGATACCGTGCACGATGATGTACATTATCTTTTTTGTCGGTATCGAACAATCATATTTAAAATATTCTGCTAATTTGACTTTAGTAATTTTGATTTGCTTAACTGCAAAATTAACTACAAACTAATAATATCGATAAATTAAAACGAAACAGTACACAATGGTATAAAATTCAATTTAGATGAGAGATGAATATAAAATATGAACAATATTAAGAGAAACAAAACCGTCGTGATATATAATTGATAAAATATAAATATATTATAGATACATATTAAGAGTTAAAATTGAATTATTTTATTTTTAATAATTATATAATAAAAAAATTTTTTATGTATACCTAGCTTTGTGCTTTATTTTATAGACAAATTGCGCGATTGCTCGCATTAGTAGAAACATCACGACTAACGGAGAATTAAAGAGGCAAATAAAAAATCGACAGATCAGTAGCATTCGTAGGACTTACATATTATTATCTCTACGAGCGCCATTGCGTAAATTATTGACTATTGGCTCGAAGATTTACGTATTTATTTAGATAACTGCTCTTTCATGGTTTCCCACAGAAGGAGAACGATGAAAGAGAAACTGAGAGAAGAAGCCTCGCACGCGTTCTTTTACAGTTCCATCGGAGTGATGGATGAGTTCTTCGGAGAACCGTCGTCGATAAATCATCGATAACTGTGTTTTTTTTTTTATTTTTACAGTCGTCTCTCTTTGTTTTCGCCATTGCGCCGACAACGCCTCTCGCAAAATTGCATTTGCGGCGGCATCAGGTCCGTTGTCTCGTAAAATGTACACGCCCATAGACGTCATTACCGCGTAATTAACACTCTCCCCCTCTCCCGCTCCATTCCTTCGCGTAATGAGTTCGAGCATGAAAATTTGCATGTGAATCTCGGTACGGCTGCCGCTACGACATACCGCAAAACCGCGAAGTTATTCTCTGGCTCTGAGCTATGCGCGCACGAAGAGAGGACCGGTCCCGCCGTTCGTGCATGTGCGGTGCATGTCGCGTGAATGCACCTGGCAGGAAAATTGGGTCGCTTGTCACGTCCGTCATCGCCGTTCTGTAAACGCGTAAGAGTGAATTTCCGACTGTGTGTTTGCAACGCGGACCGATAGTGGACTCGGTGCTGTTCGTCTATGTGAAGGAACGATATTAGTTATCGGTTGTTGATTGAATACGGCCTCCGGTAGAATAATTCCGGGACAGATAGCCATACGAGGAGAGACGCGGCCATTGTGGATTCTCCGGTAATTGCCGAGGCGATATGCATGAGTAGTTAGTATAACGTCATGGCGATTGATTGGAATTGTTCGCGATTAGCAGCACTTTAGCGGATATGTTAATACGGTTTTTACTCAGGTTTTTTTTCTCTTTCTTTAAGATCATATTTCTCAATTAAATAAATATAGATCGCTTTAATTCAGCGACGAAATGCATAAAATTTGTAAAGATAGTTGCAGAGCTATTTTCAAAGATTTATTTTAAAGCTTAAAGATTTTGCTATCAAATCTCATCAAGCTTTTTCTTTCGTGAAGAAAATTTGTTCTAAGAAATTTTTACTTTAAATGTCCTTATTTCCAAATCGCGATCGTGCAAAGTTGATTAAAAGCTTCAATTTTGAACTCGTGTATGGAACTGAAAAAAATTGTTTTTTACTTTAAACTTGAAAGTTCTGTTGGAAATTGAAATACAATTTCTTATTGTTGAGTTATCGCGATTTGAAATGGCCAGTATATTTTCAACTTTTCATCACAGAAATAGTGCCGTCTATATATATTACACGCAGATTGTCTTGGAAATTACGTACTTTCTCTAAATCGCATATACTAGGAGGACTAATAACAAGTATAACAAGGTGTAAGTGGTTACTGAATTATAAGCAGCTAAGAAAATTTACGATTTATATTTCAGAGATGCAACTGAGTAACACGATCTTATATGCTACAATTAATTCTGAGTAAAATTATGTGAACAGATTTCTAATCTGATCGCATAACTTTCGTGGACTGTCCTCTCGCAAATCCAAATTGCGTTCACGATACAACTCACTTTACTTCGCGTACTCGCGTGCGGACTAGTCCACGTGCGTTTCGCGTGGCATCCGCAGCAGACACATTCCCGTCGTCGCGTCGGGACAAACGCGGCACGTCGTCGCTTCTCGCGTGGCGCACGGCGAACACTAATTGATCGTATCTCCGCGCGCGTTTAATAGCCAAGCGCTTTTACCGCATCGGCGTAAAGTCGGCGCAGCCCCGCGGGCAAGATCGTGGACGACGGTCCCGATTTCGCTGCGGATCAATTTACCTAACAAGAGCGAGGACGCGATAAAGTTTGAATCGTCGCGAGGCCGCGCGAACCCGCAATTAGCGTCTCCGGTGAAACGTCTTATAATCGTTTAATAAGCGTCCGTGTGCAAATAGCGTCTGCTAATTGGATACACACGGGGCGTCGCGTGGCCGACGATTAGCGCGAAAAGCCACGAGGCTTCCCAATGCGACGCCCGGCATGGCATCGTCGCGGTTCGCGATGCTACGTGGGAAAACTCTCCGTAACCGGTTTAACGACCGGCACTAAATGTGTACAGGTGTAAACGATAAACTTTTTTCGCGCGTTTCGTGGAGAATGATCCGAGCCGCTCGTGTTAATAATGCCAGTAGTAATCAGCATTAATTACGTTGTCGTCGATCTTCGAGTAATAAAAAAAAAGAAAAGAGAGAGAGAGAGAGAGAGAGAGAGAGAGAGCGTCGTATAGAGAAAAGGTGAATCGACCGGCGTTGATTTATGCTTGATTACATTTCCCGCGAGATCTGCCGGCGCGCATGCAGTTCTGCATAAGTGAATGCGCTTTGACGAGACGCCTGCGCGCCGCGCGCCGCTCGCGCTCGCTTACTTTCGATTATTTCTGCGCCGTCATGAATGAGACGTCCGGTATTCGCGCCGGCTACTCGCGGTAGTAACGCTATTTAAAATGCCGAGACGTGAGATACATATTATTCGACGTGTTACTCACGAAGGTAGAAAGTGCTCCGTCGTGCGCGTGATGCATCGCGATGCGTATACGCCTGGAGAAGAAGGTGAATATATCGCGCGCACATTTCGCCGTTCACCTTTGCCGGTCTCTGACAGAAGGTGACGAGGGTTAAAAGGTGGAATTAGAGGGAGCCTTTCAACCGAAGGTCAAGCTCGCGGGCTAGCACGGTCCAACGTACGTTTCTGCATGCGTGTACGCACGTGCGTAATGTACGTGCTCGCGCTATCGGGCCACCGATGCGCACGCTTCCGATCGCGATTAATCGATAAACGCGCTTCGTTTCGGTAGCGAGCGCGCGCTTCGATCGATCTCTGTATCTCGTAAAGCGGATATTAATCGTAGAGACGTATTTAATGGTTCGATGAAGCATGTTGGCATTATTCATCGTACAGATATGTTTTCATTTTTAATAGTTCAGCATGACGTGCGCGTTTGTTTAGCAGAAGAAATTGAACATCGAATGCTACTACTCGAATCGATAATACGCCGAATAATAATAAGTTTTATAATTAATTGTTTAACATTTTAGTTTAATTGCGAATATTAATTAAGCTCTTAACACACATCGTTTATCGAATAAAAATCAAAATTGATCACCAAGACCTTTTCTGTAAGGAAAGAAATAACTTTCTTTTTGAATCACATTTTCTTATCATAATAATCTACAACTTGTTAATAAAAAGATTTTACAAAATAGTAAGATAATAACAAATAATCCGATCTAAACTATAGAAAAGATTTTATATAATCACAAAATGATTTTATGAATTCAGTTATAAAATTGTCAGTTAATTTCCGACTCATCAAAAAGCAATTACTCGATCTTATTTGGGGACGAATGAATCTGGATGAATCACATCAAGATTCGTTCAGCTGTCGGTTTTGTGTTGCTGACCCCATACATGATATTGGATTCAATTACTGATTTCTGCTGGTATTCAATTCAGCTGTCAAATTAACGTGTAAAAGAGATACTCTTGTTATCGCAGATGTGGTAGTAACAAGATCTTTCGTTCTGGTTTCAGGAACTAAAAAGCGTATCGACGATGTAGCATCACCAAGGACTATCCACGACTTACCGGATCACGTTCTCACATGTGGCCTGTCACTTCCCGGTAAGTATTGAAAAAAAAATACTTAAAAAACGTTATACAACAAAAATAATTTTAATCATAACTATTTGACAAGAGTATTAGACTCGTAATATAGAGTGTCGAAACTCGTTAAGAAAACGAAAGAATTTGAAACGATGGTTTCAATGTTTTTATGACTGTATTACTTTTTAGATTGTTGCTAAATATATATCTGGAATTTATACGTTCTACGTTGTTTAAGGAGATCTCGTTTAAGAAATGAAATAACGTAGATCTCCATGTTTGAATACTTTTAGTGTGATGGTCGACTGCGGTTTTATCGTAAGCCTTTGTCTCGTATGTGAAGCAACCGGCAGAAACGTACGCTTTATACCGCACACGCGACTCCGCGTTGCTTCTCGCGTCGCGTTGCGGAAGATAACAACAACGCGGTGACCGCGAAGGAGTATGCGGAAGCTGGGACACACCCATCCACCACGTAGGGTTTCTTAGGCCTCGGTTCACACGCCCCCGCATCTTCTGCCCATTCTGTGCATCTATTTACGTATTTCGTCGAGTACACACCGGGCAGATACTTCCCCGGCAGGCCGTTTCTCTCCCTTCTACCGTGATTCCGCTTTGTCGAGCGGCTGCGCCATTCTCTCTCGGCCCGCTCTCTTTGCTCTTCGTCCCGCATTGTCCCTTTCTCTCCCTTTCCGCGAGAGGCTCAGCTGGCCGGATCCGCGGATATCTAACTGTATTTTCGTAGTTGGCGCAGTTGTTGCTCTCTGTCGTCGATTAGCTCACGGCAGGAAGAGGTAGTCGCTGGACGATAGCTGAAAGGAGCCTGACCGAGGATTAACCCGCTAGTGTTCGCGTCACGAAACACGCTTTGCCTTAAATTACCTTGGAAAATATATAATGATCGTTCAAGCCTTTAAACGGGCATATATATTTCGAGAACTCATGTCGGACAAAAATAATGTTCATATAAAATATTTTTTTTTATGATACTTGAACATTCGTACAACAACGGACATAAAAAGTGCGGAGATCAATTCCGAGATATAACCATTACTATCGAACGATAATACCCGAGTGTTCGATTTTCCTGGTACAGTAAATGTAGTTATCGTGGCGATGGTTATCGCGTCATTATCTCGTAATAATAAACTCGAAGTGATATTAATCTACTGGGATCGATTAAAAGCAATATGTAATATCTTTACGATACACACACGCGAAACGGGGAAATCACTTCATCGAACCTCGATTTGGATCGAGTAAAGTCGATATTTTTTTCAGCGTGTCCCGATATCGATTCATGTAACAGTCCCTCCTATGAAGCGGGGCGTCCTGCAACGGTAACCGGGTGAAAGGGAAAAGCGCGCTCGGCCGCTTTAATTGCAACCGAGTGTGGGATATGCGCGACTCTTTTGTGTCTCGATTAAGGAGGGACTCCCTGCAGCAACATTAACGTTAACTATCCACTTACTTGAACATGAGCTACACGCTCAGTTCGCACGCCTTCGTGTTCCTTGGTGTTCCTTGCGCGTCCATCCCATTTATATGGCTCCTCTTCTCGTAAAAGGGCCACAACGGTCCCTTCCGCCTCTCTCCGTTTCAATGAATGCACACACCTCTCTGTTTCTCTACGTCTCACACACATACCGTACACTCTTTCGTACGTCTACCATACACTCCTCTTCCCGCTACCTTTTCTTACCTCCCGGTATCACCTCCGTGTTCATGCTCCCTTCGCGTGCCTCCCGTATTCTCCCTCCCGTTCCTTTCTTCCGCCCGTCTTCGTGGCTCGCTCAGCTGGCCGGATCCACGTATGTCTAACTGTATCCCGTAGTTGGCGAAGCCTGCCGCTTTGTCGCCGATTAGCTGACTGGTGCGCGGGCAGGCTGAGAGACGATGGGCGACGAACTAATGGGCTCCGGCGTGCTTCGAACGGGAAAAATAAACGGTAAGAAACGCGCCGCCAGTTGTTAGTTTTAATTACAGTAAAACGCACGCGGCGCTTCTTACGGGACTGAACACGATCCGCGCGAGAGACCCTTAGAGGTGGATTGCCCTTTCGTAGCCAAGTAAAAGCGAATGTACACGGTTTACTTTGAATGATCGTTCCCGATGACTCATGAAAAGCGAACGCGGTGAACGAGTAAATTTTTGTCTAAATGAATAGAGAAACGAATTATATCAACACAGTTACATAATTTTTCAATATAATTTTCTAGAAAGTAAAAAATAATGAGATATAATTCTAAT